>NC_141616.1:43869886-44219284 GCF_047967505.1 Dipteris shenzhenensis | reverse complement strand
TATGTGAAGGGGGTGGGTGGTGGAGGAAGGGGGGGAAAGGGTGGGGGTGGAGATGGGAGGGGGGTGGTGGAAATGGAGGAGGGGGGGGGGGGGAAAGGGTGGTGGTGAGGGGGGAGGTGGAGATGGGAGGGGGGGGGGGGGAAGGGGGGATGTGAAGGGGGTGGTGGTGGAGGAAGGGGGGGGAAAGGGTTGGGGTGGAGATGGGAGGGGGGGTGGTGGAAATGGAGGAGGGGGGGGAAAAAGGGCGGTGGTGGAGGGGGAGATGGAGGAGGGGGGGTTGGTGGTGGAGATGGAGGGGGTGGAGGGAAGATGAGGGCGAGGGGGAAAAAAAGAAAAAAAACTTGATGGACGGAAAACTTTGACGAAAATCCAAAGGGAGGAAGAGATGGTCACTTGAACGCTCTCCAAGTCTTTCTCAATGTAACGGGATTGTTGAGGACTAATGGACAGTGGGTGGATGGCTAGGTTATTGCTGCGAGATGTGGCTCGAAGTAACTTACCATGTGAGGATGGGAGTAGGGTGGTGGTCGATGGAGAGGAGGAGTGTCTTGCGTAGGGCTCGGAATTGGAAAAAGATGGAGGCAAGATGTTAAAGAAAAAGTATGAGAGGGATGGGTGCTCTTTTATAGGGAAGGAGGGGGAGTTGTGGATTTAGTCAAACACGTGCATTTTTCATTTTTGTCCAAGTTTGACTAGGGAGGTGGTTTTAATTTTTCTTTTGGGTTATGGCATTTAGAACCTTTAATCATCGATTGCCATAACTTTTGGTGGTTGTGTCAGAATGTGCCTCCATAAAAAGGCGAAATGTTTAGAATTTCAAGCTCTACAATCTGACAACCATTACATGGTCCTTAAGGTGTTGTTTTTCCAGAAAACATGCATTTTCCTAAACCGATGGCTAAGAGTTTCAGCTAGGAAGTTTTAAATTTTTTACTTTGAGTTGGAAAAATTTTAGCTCTCCTAGCTCTTGAGTAATATGTTCATGAAAGTTCAAAGTAGTTTGTTTTTTACACATATCTGTGTTTGTTTACTCATTACCTGAGATGCTAGTCTCCTCGGCAGTGGTGCCAAATGTTGGTTCTTTCCCACAACTTCCATGAGAAGAGTAGGGTATTCTCAGTATGTAGGGTTCCGAGGCTTTTTGTCACCTACAGATATATAGGGGTTGTTGTTTGTAGTATATGTGTAGCTTAGGACCTCGAGTCATGTTTCGGTGAGAGACATAGGCTTAAGTGTGGTAAGCAAACATAGTGCATGCATGTGTAAAAGGAACGTGTATCATCATAGTTGAGGTAATGAAGGCTTTCGTCTGCATTGGGGGTTGCAGGGTTTAGGAGGAGTTTAAGGGTTAGAAGGAGGTTCCAGGATTTAGAAGAGGTTCCAGGGTTAGAAGGAGTTCCAAGGTTTAGAAGGAGGTTCCAGAGGTTAGAAGAGGTTCCAAGGTTTAGAGTAGAGTACATGGTGGATAGCTCGTCTCCCTTGTAGATCATGGAGATTAAGGTTGAGGAAGTAAGGGTTTAGGGGGAGCATAGGAGTGGGAGAGGAAGAAGGTGTAAGAGCATGGGGGGAAGAAGAGAGACGAGGGAGGAGGAGGAGGAGAGAGGAGGAGGAGGAGGAGGAGGGAGGAGGAGAAGGGAGGAGGAGAGAGGAGGAGGAGGAGGAGGAGGGAGGAGAAGGAGGAAGAGGAAGGAGGAGAAGGGAGCCTAAGAGAGGGAGAGGATGGGTGCAAGGTTAGGGGAGAGGAGAGGAGGAGTTACAAGGTTAGGACATGGTTTTGGATGTGGAGTGCAAGGAAGCATGGACACTTGAGACAATTTGCTTGAATACCAAAGTAGAACCTAACACAATGCCCCAAAGAGTGTGGGCTTTCATTCCATTATGGGGTATTTATACAAGTTGGAGAGCTTCTCTCTCTGCATGTAGGAATTGTAAGACATTCTCTCTCTACATGTAGAACTTGCATATAGAAGTTGCATGTAGGAGTTGCATGTAGAACTCGCATGTAGGAGTTGCATGTAGAACTCGCATGTAGAACTCGCATGTAGGAGTTGCATGTAGGAGTTGCATGTAGAACTCGCATGTGGAAGCTGCATGTAGAACTCGCATGTAGAACTCGCACATAGGAGTTGCATGTAGGAGTTGGATGTAGAACTAGCATGTAGAACTCGCACATAGGAGTTGCATGTAGGAGTTGCATGCAGAACTCGCATGTAGGAGTTGCATGTAGCAGTTGCATGTAGAACTCGCATGTAGGAGTTGCTTGTAGGAATCGTATGTAAAAGTTGCATGTAGAACATGCAAGTTGGATTTCTAAGAGGGATTATTTCTAGCCTTATGCAAGTACAAGTGGAGCTTTGCCACTACTCTACACACACATTCTGTTCTACTAAGTCCATGTTGGCACAGAGACAACATTATTGTTGAGATATGGTGCCATGTGCACATTATTAGAGGCTAAATTATGGTATAGGAATGTATTAAAGTAGCCACCCTACGATATCCACAAGGAGACATGTGGATCAGAGGATCCCATAAGTGTTGACTATTTTAAGGACTCTCTCTATATAAGAAGCCTATCATGTATTGTTGATTACACACATTGCAATAGATTGAGTGTTTCCTATTTGGTGTTTCTCTCTTCATGGTTTTCAATATATGGTTTGAGCCTCCTTAGTTCTTCCAATGATCTTGTGTAATAGGCTTAGCACAATTTGTATCTTGACATGGTATCAGAGCGTAGGTTTAAGCTGAGCTTAGGTTCATGAGAGGTCCATTCCTTATGAGAAAGTTTCCCATTCATTCATTTTCATTGTGAGAGTTTGTACATTCTAAGAATTCTATTTCCTACCTTAGAGAGAGAGATCTGAGCAACACCTGCAAGACAACCCTCTTCAATGACTACAAGCTGACAATGAATAGCCTCTACAATAGCAAGCATCCATGGCTCAATAGCTTACACACAAGACCACAATGCCCAACAAGCAAAGCAAACGGTTGACAGGAGCTCCTACAAGGGGGCCTACTCCGACTCAAGAAGTGCAGATCTAGCTCCAAGAGACATTCTACAAAGCATCTAAGCTCTTATGAGCTCGAATTGCTCACCAAAACTGGTGGATTTGTATCTTGTCCAAGTAGATGAGAAACCTATCGTATGAATGAGGGAAAACTAGTAGTAGTGTTGCAGATGGAACTTGTGATCCACCATTTTTTGTGGGAATCACGGTAGTCTCACTTGAAAGTTGAGACGCGTTTCATTGCCCATAATTTGGGACAATGAGAGTTGCTGATGGATTGAGCAATGCCTCGATCAATAGAATCAAATACCACTGGCTCCCAACGAAATGATGACGGCCTCCAAGTTTGCAACGAACAGGATTGTACCAACGAACAAGCTCCTTCAATAGCCGCCGTCAACAACTCGACTCAGTCACCCACTTCAAAGTTGCTCATGAAGAATCTACCGTGAGGAGCTGCCATGAAGAGTTTGTGTTGTGAGGTAGTTTGCGAATCAAGATACTAGTCTCTTTTCTCTCCAAGCATGGCATTTTTCTTAGACCGGGAACCCCAAACCATGAAGCTTGAGGTGCTTATGAGGTTGCCATCGGATCAGTTGAAGACGGTGTTTGGTGCAAAAGCCAAAAACCAAGAAATTCATCTTAAGATTGAATTCTATGGTTTGCACATGAGCTTCAAAGAATCCATGGCACAATTTGTCAACAAGATCAAAAGCATTATGATCCAACTAAAAGGCATGATAACCACTTTGAAGAATCTTCCAAATCCAAAGTTTGAGGAATGTGTATTCTCTCTTCTTGAGAAAGAAAGAGAGTTGAAGGCATCGACATCGACATCTACATCAACACGCAACAGCAATAATGAAGAACAAGCATTGTTCAGTAAAACATCAACGAAGTGTTACCATTACGGAAGGATGGGTCACTATCAAAGTGACTGCAAATTGAAGAACAAGCCGAAGTGTCACCATTGCAAGAAGTTGGGACACAAAGAAGAAGATTGCAGATTGAAGAACCATCAAGTCAACTACATGGAGTCATCATCAAGACTTGAGTAGAATGACAACAACAACATGTATTGAGAAGCAAAAGCCTTTCCAACTTTAGCCTATATTCTTGTAATCAAACCTAACCACCTGCAAGCAGCCATGCAATCACTTAGGGGAGGTATTGACATGTAAAAACCAAACTTGACCAACTTAGGTAGCAATGTATGCACTAAACAAAGGTGATGGATTTGTAACTCACATCTAACCACCTTGCAGTAGTAGCCAATGGATCATGGCACCAAGGAGAGGTGTTGAGATATGGTGCCATGTGCACATAATTAGAGGCTAAGGTATGGTATAGGAATGTATTAAAGTAACCACCCTAGGATGTGGACTACATGATGTGAAGATGTGGATCGAGGATATCCACAAGGAGATATGTGGATCAAAGGATCCCATAGGCATTGACTATTCTAAGAGCTCTCTCTATATAAGAAGCCTATCATGTCTTGTTGATTACACACATTGCATAGATGAGTGTTTCCTATTTGGTGTCTCTCTCTTCATGGTTTTTAGTATATGGTTTGAGCCTCCTTAGTTCTTCCAATGATCTTATGTAATAGGCTTAGCACGCTTGACATGGTAATGTGCTCATAATTAGAGGCTAAGGTATGGTATAGGAATGTATTAAAGTAAACACCCTAGGATATGGACTACAAGATGTGAAGATGTGGATTGAGGACATCCACAAGGAGAGATGTGGGTCATAGGATCCCACAGGTGTTGACTATTCTAAGGGCTCTCTCTAATTAAGAAGCCTATCATGTATTATTAATTACACACATTGCAATAGATTCAGGGTTTCCTATTTGGTGTCTCTCTCTTCATGGTTTTCAGTATATGTTTGAGCCTCCTTAGTTCTTCCGATGATGTTGTGTAATAGGCTTAGCACGATTCATATCTTGACATGATATCAGAGCGTATGTTTAAGTTGAGCCTAGGTTCATGAGAGGTCCATTACTTATGAGAAAGTTTCCCATTCCTTCATTTCCTTTGTGAGAGTCTATTCATTCTAGGAATTCTATTTCCTACCTTAGAGAGAGAGATCTGAGCAACACCTATAAGACGACCCTCTTAAACGACTACAAGCCGCCAATGCATAGCCTTACAAGAGCAAGCGTCCATGGCTCAATAGCTTACACACAAGATCGTGGGTTGACAGCATATCCTACAAGGGGGCCGACTCTGACTCAAGACGTGCAGATCTGGCTCCAAGAGATATTCTACAAAGCATCTAAGCTCGAATTACTCACCAAAACTGGTGGATTTGTATCTTGTCCAAGTAGATGAGAAAGCTATCGTATGAGTGTGAGGGCAAGTCGACAACAATGTTGCAAAGAGAACCTGTGATCCCCATTTTCTGTGGGAATCACGGTAGTCTCACTTGAGAGATGAGATGCATTTCATCGCTCATAATTTGGGATGAGGAGAGTTGCTGATGGTGGTGATGGATTGAGCAACTCCTACATCAATAGCATTGAGTACCGTTGGCTCCCAACAAAATGACGATGGGCTCCTAGTCAACATAATGAACAGGATTGCACCAAAAAACAAGCTCCTTCAATAGCCGTCAAAACCTCGACTCAATCACCCACTCCAAAGTTGCCCATAAAGAATCATGGTTGTCAAACAAACAGCCAACTGTTTCTTTGTCTTCAACTGAAACAGAATATAGAGCACTCACTATCGGTGCATGCGGGGCTATATGGCTCAGAAGACTATTGTCAAAAACAGATTACTTTGATGAGTCAAAGCCAACAACAATATACTGTGATAATCAATTAGCTCAAGCATTGGCCAAGAATCCAGTATATCACTCCAGGACAAAGCACATTGATGTCAGAGAGCACTTCATCAGAGAAAGAGTAGATTTGGGCACACTCTTGTCAGGTGCCTCTCGTGGCCAAGTGCCCAAATGTCTTTCTTAAGAACACTCTTGTTAGGTGCCTCTTTTGGTCATTTTGACCCCTCCAAGAGGCCAAATTTAGTGACTCAAAAGTTGTTTTGGGGATTTTTTCCTGCTCTAGACACAATGATGATGCCAAAACCACCAAATTCCACACTAAAATAGTAGAAGACCATTTGGGTACTTGGACACATCATTTTCAACACGTTAAAAGACACTCGAGCGGGAACTCAAAATGTCAGTTTATCTGTTTTGTTATTTATATCTCCAATTGAATGCTCAACCATATAAATTATGCTTCTCACTCTAGAACTTTTTAATTTTGAGCCAAGCAAAATAGAAAATCATGAATTTCTTACAGGGCCCCAAAATGAGCTTTGCTTTTTCCTAATGATAAATTATCTCCATGTACTATGCACACCCTTTTGCCCACTTGCATCCAAATCTAAGGTAGCATGCAGCCGTGGATTCCACACATAGTGAGTTGAATCAAATCAACTATTTTTTTATGAAGGATGCTTATCCTAACCATTACTTAGTAGGGGAAAGCGACTACTTGCATTCTCTTTCTGATGCCTTCGACTACTTGTCTTCTCTTGCGATGCCTTATGTTCATTTGTTCGAACCACATTGGACAACAATATTAGGCAAGGGAGCAACTTCTCTAATTTGGTCATCCATTGACGTATATTTGGGTGCAAGGAACATGCGCTTGGGAAAGAGTTATAGGGTTTATCATAAAGTTAAAGCCTTGGCTAGGCATAATTGATAATGGAGGAAAAAGAGTAGCACAAATTGAAGGAGTGGATTAAAGTGAAGGAGACATTGTGTTGCGAGGTAGCCTGCCAATCGAGATACTAGTCTCCTTTCTCTCCAAGCACGGCGTTCTGCTTAGACCGGGAACCCCAAACCATGAAGCTCGAGGTGCTTACGAGGTCGCCGTTGCTTCCCTATCAGTTCAGGAGGAGCAATGGTCATTAAAGGAGGTGACTCGGAGGGGGAGCCATAGTTGAAGCAAGGAGGAGTTGGAGTCGCTAGATCTGAGGGATGGCATGCATCAATCTTTTGCTACATGCCAAGATAAGGGTAGATTTGGTGCTCAAATTTCCCACAATTTGGGTTAGGTTCATGATTAGTTAACTTTGCCACATCAGCAATTGACACCTAATCAATCCCACATAAGCACAATTTTAATTTTGCATGTGAACATCCTATTCCACATCATCAATTGCCTCTCTTCTTCATAAAACTTCGACAAGCCATAACTTGCAATCCAAGAAGAATTTGCAGGTGCTCCAAAAAGGAAAAGTGATCACTTTTTCAAGCTCTACACACTTGTTCAGTTAGATTTGCTGTATGTAATTAGAAACTACTAGATTTGAAAGTTTCTTCAACTGGTAAGACCTTTGCAATGGCAATACGCACCCCAACTGTTGAGAAGTTCACTAGGGAAGGATTTCACACCTGGTCTACACAAATGAGGTATCTCTTGATGCATTAGAAGCTTTGGATGACTGTAAAAGAAGACATACCCACTGCACAAAATGAAGCCTAGAAGGATAAAGATGAAGCACCATTATCACTCATTGGCTTGGACTTGGATCCAAACATAATTCATCATATAGACTCTAAGGATCATGCCAAAGATGCATGGGATGAGTTGAATAGTGTGTTTGGTGCGAAAGCCAAAAACAAAGAAATTCATCTCAAGATTGAACTCTATGATTTGCACATGAGCTTCAATGAATCCATGGCACAATTTGTCAACAAGAGAAAAAACATTATGACCCACCTAGAAGGCATAAATGCAAAAGTAGGAGAAAAGGATGCACTTGCAATCCTCCTTAAAAGCATGCCTGAAGAGTATAGCGCATTGACAACCACTTTGAAGAATCTTCATGATCCAAAGTTTGAGGAATGCATATCCTCTCTTCTTGAGAAAGAAAGAAAGTTGAAGGTAGCGACATTGACATCTATATCAACACGCAGCAACAATAATGAAGGACAAGCATTGTTTAGGAAAACATTAACGAAGTGTTACCATTGCAGAAGTATGGGTCACTATCAAAGTGACTGCAGAATGAAGAACAAACCAAAGTGTCGCCATTGCAAGAAGCTGGGACACAAAGAAGAAGACTGCAGATTGAAGAACCAACAAGTAACCTACATGGAGTCATCATCAAGCCTTGAGCAGAATGACAACAACAACATGTATTGAGAAGCAAAAGCCTTTCCAACTTTAGCCTATATTCCTGTAATCAAACCTGACCACCTGCAAGTAGCCATGCAAGCACTTAGGGGAGGTATTGACATGTAAAAACCACACTTGACCACCTTAAGTAGCAATGTATAAACTAAGGGGAGGTGATGGATTTGTAACTCACATTTGACCACCTTGCAGTAGCCAATGGATCATGGCACCAAGGGGAGGTGTTGAGATATGGTGCCATGTGCACATAATTAGAGGCTAAGGTATTGTATAGGAATGCATTAAAGTAGCCACCCTAGGATGTGGACTACATGATGTGAAGATGTGGATTGAGGACATCCACAAGGAGAGATGTGGATCAGAGGATGCCACAAGTGATGTCTATTCTAAGGGCTCTCTCTAATTAAGAAGCCTATCATGTATTATTGATTATACACATTGCAATAGATTCAGGGTATCCCATTTGGTGTCTCTCTCTTCATGGTTTTCGGTATATGGTTTGAGCCTCCTTAGTTCTTCCAATGATCTTGTGTAATAGGTTTAGCACGATCCGTATTTTGACATGGTAATGTGCACATAATTAGAGGCTAAGGTATGGTATAGGAATGTATTAAAGTAGCCACCCTAGGATGTGGACTACATGATGTGAAGATGTGGGTTGGGGACATCCACAAGGAGAGATGTGGATCAGAGGATCCCACAAGTGTTGACTATTCTAAGGACTCTCTCTATATAAGAATCCTATCATGTATTGTTGATTACACACATTGGAATAGATTGAGTGTTTCCTATTTGGTGGCTCTCTCTTTAGAGTTTTTAGTATATGGTTTGAGCCTCCTTAGTTCTTCCAATAATCTTGTGTAATTGGGTTAGCACGATCCATATCTTGATATGGTATCAGAATGTAGGTTTAAGCTAAGCCTAGGTTTGATGAGAGGTCTATTCCTTATCATAAAGTGTCCCATTCACTCATTTCCGTTGTGAAAGTCAGTTTTGTCCAAGAATTATATTTCCTACCTTAGAGAGAGAGATTTGAGCAACACCTACAAGACAACCCTCTTCAACGACTATAAGGCACCAACAAATAGCCTCTATAGGAGCAAGCGTTCATGGCTCAATAGCTTACACACAAGACTGCAATGCCCAGCAAGCAAAGCAAATGGTTGACAATAGCTCCTACAAAGGGGCCGACTCTGACTCAAGATGTGCATCTCGGGCTCCAAGAGACCTTCTACGAAGCATCCAAGTTCTTCTGAGCTCGAATTGGGGTCACCAAAACTAGTGGATTTGTATCTTGTCCAAGTAGATGAGAAAGCTATAGTATGAATGCGAGGGCAATCCGGTAGCAAGGTTGCAGATGGAACGTGTGATCTTCCATTTTCAGCAGGAATCAGTGGAGTCTCACTTGAGAGTTGAGATGCGTTTCATCGCCCACAATTTGGGACAAGGAGAGCTACTGATGGTGGTGATGGATTGAGCAACGATTGCATCAACAGTGTTAAGTACTATTGGCTCCCAATGAAATAAACACATGACAGCCTCCAAGTCTTCGACGAACGAGGCTGCACCAATGAGGAAGCTCCTTCAACAACAATCAACAACTTGACTCAATCATCCACTCCAACGTTGCTCATGAAGAATCTGCCGTGAGGAGCTGCCATGAAGAGTTTGTGTTGTGAGGTAGCTTGCCAATCGAGATACTAGTCTCCTTTCTCTCTAAGCACGAAGTTTTGCTCAGACCGGGAACCCCAAATCATGAAGCTCGAGGTGCTTATTTACGAGATCACCATCACTACCCTATCACTTTAGGAGGAGCAATGATCATTGAAGGAGGTGACTCGGAGGGGGAGCCACAGTGTAAATAAGGAGGCGTTAGAGTCACCAAAGCTGGAGGGTGGTATGCATTAATCTTTTGCCACATGGCAAGATAAGAGTAGACTTGGTGTAGTCAAATTTCCCACAATTTGGGTTAGGTTCAGGATTAGTTAACTTTGCCACATCAGCAATTGACACGTAATCAATCCGACATAAGCACAATGTGCCTGTAAAGCACAGTTTTAATTTTGCATGTGAACATCCTATTTCACATCATTAATTGCCCGTCTTCTTCATAAAACTTTGACAAGCCATAACTTGCACAAGAAGAATTTGCAGGTGCTCCAAAAAGGAAAAGTGATCGCTTTTTCAAGCTCTACACACTTATCAAGTTAGATTTGTTGTATTTAATATGAAACTACTAGATTTGAAAGTTTCTTCAATTGGTAAGACCTTTGCAATGGCAATATGTACCCCAACTGTTGAGAAGTTCACTGGGGAAGGATTTCACACCTGGTCTACACAAATGAGGTATCTCTTGATGCATCAAAAGCTTTGGAAGACTATAAAAGAAGACATACCCACTTATCAAGTTAGATTTGTTGTATGTAATTAGAAACTACTAGATTTGAAAGTTTCTTCAATTGGTAAGTATCAAAAGCTTTGGAAGACTATAAAAGAAGACATACCCACTGCACTAAATGAAGCTTCGAAGGAAAATGACGAAGCAGCACTATCACTCATTGGCTTGCACTTGGGTCCAAACATAATTCATCATATAGACTCTAAGGATCATGCCAAAGATGCATGGGATGAGTTGAACAGTGTGTTTGGTGTGAAAGCCAAAAACCAAGAAATTCATCTGAAGATTGAACTCTATGGTTTGCACATGAGCTTCAATGAATCCATGGCACAATTTGTCAACAAGAGAAAAAACATTATGACCCACCTAGAAGGCATAAATATAAAAGTAGGAGAAAAGGATGCACTTGCAATCCTCCTTAAAAGCATGTCTGAAGAGTTCAATGCATTGACAACCACTTTGAAGAATCTTCCAGATCCAAATTTTGAGGAATGTGTATCCTCTCTTCTTGAGAAAAAAAGAGAGTTGAATGCACTGACATCGACATCTACATCAACATGCAGCAATAATAATGAAGGACAAGCATTGTTCAGGAAGACATTAACGAAGGGTTACCATTGCGAAAGTATGGGTCACTATCAAAGTGACTGTAGAATGAAGAATAAATCAAAGTATCACCATTGTAAGAAGCTGTGACACAAAGAAGAAGACTGCAGATTGAAGAACCAGCAAGTAACCTACATGGAGTCATCATCAAGCCTTGAGCAGAATGACAACAACATGTATTGAGAAGCAAAAGCCTTTCCAACTTTAGCCTATATTCTTGTAATCAAACCTTACCACCTGTAAGTAGCCATGCAAGCACTCAGGGGAGGTAATGACATGTAAAAACCACACTTGACCACCTTAAGTAGCAATGTATGAATTAAGGGGAGGTGATAGATTTGTAACTCACATCTGACCACCTTGCAATAACCAACAGATCATGGCACCAAGAATAGGTGTTGAGATATGGTGCCATGTGCACATAATTAGAGGCTAAGGTATGGTATAGGAAGGTATTAAAGTAACCACCCTAGGATGTGGACTACATGATGTGAATATGTGGATCGACGAGGACATCCACAAGGAGAGATGTGGATCAAAGGATCCCATAGGTGTTGACTGTTCTAAGGGCTCTCTATATATAAGAAGCCTATCATATATTGTTGATTACACACATTGTAATAGATTGAGTGTTTCCTATTCGGTGTCCCTCTCTTCATGGTTTTTAGTATATGGTTTGAGCCCGCTTAGTTCTTCTAATGATCTTGTGTAATAGGCTTAAAACAATCCGTATCTTGACAAGATCAAGAGTGAAGGGGAATTTCTCCATCAGCTATTAACCCAATTAAGTGAAATACTATTAGATTTACAAAATCCCTAAACTTTTAACACTTGGTCAAAGTCAATGCAATGACCTTACAATAAGATTCGATCAATAATAGCTTGCAGAAATAGCAACAACTTGGAGGGATGAATTTTCATAGATAAAAGAGCTATTAAAGGGTATTTTGATACAAAAATAAAGCTTACATTTCAAAGAATATCCAACCCAAAGGGTAGTTGAAAATATATGCCAGATTGCTTGTGAGAATTGCCTCAAATTCGAATGGTTTTTGTTTGATTTGTCTTGCATCTATGGACCAAATGGACTCAAACTTCAACACTAGTCAGCCCATAAGGTCACCCAGCTATACCTAGGAGGGTTGGTCGAAATTGTACTCCTACAGGTTGTATGCAACAAAAGTTTGGCTGGTAGTAATCATGGCAGCACGGGTAGAGGAACGATAATTTCTAGAAACCCTATGGAGTGGAAGTGCACCTATATGATAGGATTCTATGGCTGAAAGGGTTTGCAGAATGGTCACTTACATTTATAGAATTTGAAGCTGCAAGATCAGGTTAGAAAGGGGCAAAATGGGAGGAAGGATGGAGAAGGTGAAGAAGATGATGACGTGGCTAGAAATGGCTCAAGGAGGGCGTGGTGGCTCTAGTGTGGTGGCTCTGATACCACATTTGGGGAACCAAGGGAGACATGGTGTTGACACAATGATTAGAGAGAGTGCCATTAAATAGGCAAGAGATACACTGTACCTATGAGCTCAAGAGAGCCTTTTACCTTTGAACTGTTGACAAAACCATGGATGCTTAAGTTTGAGTGGGTGCATGGGTACATATGTGTGAGAGAATTTGTTTATATTATGTTCTACACTTAGTGTTTTGGGGGTGGTGATGAGATTGGTGGGGATGTCATAAAAGCAGCTAGTCCTTGGTATGCAAGATGGGGTTTATGGTTTTCAACCTTGTAACTCTCATGAAATTCTTGCTGTAATATTTGTGGTGTTTTTAGAAAATGAGTTTAGACATATTCACAAATCTATTTGGATATATGTTCCCATTGTATTAAAGGACATGCAACTTACACCTTTTGAAGTTTTTGTTTATGTTGCAGCTTGTTGAAATTGTGATAAATTCTTTCTATTGGTGTGTCTCACTAATAACTCTCTTATCTAAGGATTTTAAATTTATAATAGCTCATTTGGGAGAGATTAAAATGAAATACTATATTCTTTGTTAGCACTTGTAGCTTAATTAAAGAGAATAATGACTATTTTGATATTAAACTTTTATTTTATAAAGAAACTCACATTTCCACATGGATTCATATTAATCTACCATGTTTCATGCTTGTGATGCATCACGTGTCTACCTCTTTCAACCTTGAAGTCCAAGGTTTCCCAAGCTTCATCTGTAGCTTTGGCTTGCCATCATATTGCTTACCCACTTGACTATAGGTATGACTACAGATAGGCCATTGCCAAACATTGCTGGTTGCCTCGACCAGCCTCAATGATCAATACTATAGTCATACCATAGCTCCCTTTGATTTTACCAACTGGCTAGCCATTAGTATAGTACACCCATAGTTGCGATCAAGACTCTTTTGGCTGCATTCCAGTGAGTCTGTTTTGGATTTGCCATAAACTATTCTAGTGAACTTACTGTATAATAAATATTTGGCCATGTGATAGTCAGATATATAAGACATCCGATGAGCTATCGATAGTATTTGTCTCATTGACTGTAGGCTTTTTTGAATCTTTTGTAAGTTTCAAACTCTGTTCCATGGGAGTGGCTACAATCTTGCAATCTTTCATATGAAACTTCTTCAGGAGACTGTCAAGATATTTGAGCTGACTCATGAAGGTGCTCTCTTTATCTCTCCAGAACTCAATACCAAGACAATAGTGCATAAGTCAAAGATCTTTCATGTTGAACTTTGTAGATAAGATTGATTCAACTTTCTAATGAAGCTATCCTTGCTTCCGGTCACAATTAGATCATCTACATACAAAAGTGACATAGTAATGTCTTCCCCTTGAACTTTGTAGTAGTAGAGAGTATGATCTCCATTGGAAGTTATAAATCCTAGAGTAGCAAACTACTTGTCGATTCTAATGTACCAACTTATGGGTGCTTACTTTAAGCCGTAGAGACTTTTCTTGAGATGGCAAACCTAATTCTCCTCCTGCTAGTTGTTGCATGTAGACTTCCTCGTCTAGATAACCATTGAGAAAAGCATTCTTGACATCGATTTGGTACACATTCCATCTTTGCTGAGTGTCGCTAGTGATATCAAGAACCATATGGAATCCATCTACCCTCTTGGGAGTTCTCAGCCTCTTAATTTATATGTCACAGCCATTAGTGAGCATGCATGCTCATGTAGACAATCAACATTCAACATTCAATAGTAATACTGGATGCAAGAGAGAGATAGCAACAACAAAATTTTCAAAATTTTGAATGTAGAAGAGGAACTTCAAAGCATACACAATTGTAGCTCATGCTCACTCTCGAGTACACATCCTAAAGGCTAGCCCAACTACCAAGGGCACAAGGATCAAATACATCTAGCATATCCAACATTATTGTAAGCTCATACATCTCCGAGGACGAATGGGGCCTAAACATATAGAAAGAAGTGAAATAAATACCACCTGTATACTAGTCTCCTAGAGGATTGCTCCATCTTTGGTGGATGCTTCTGTGGGTCCACTGTGTTCTTCATGTCACTCCATAGCTCCTGGAAGGCCTTACCCAAATGATCTCTTCTGTGCTCCTTCCAAAAGTCCTCAAACCCATTTGGTAGTTGTAATCCATGAGTCGATATCTCCTCTATTAATGCTTGCCCTCAAAAGAAGATTTGTTCCCAGTATGTCTCCTTCTTCACAAATGAATGGACCTTCTTATTGTCACCAAAGTTTTCAGTATAGGTTGTATCTTTTAATCTCGCATTCAAAATCATGTGCAAAACTTCCTTTTTCCTTCAAAAGGCAAGAGATACATACATTACATAGGTGCACAATGACAAGATGCCATTCCTTTATCACCGAGTATTTAAAGTCCTATACTAGGTTGATGATGCAACATATCTCTCCGGGGAATGACACAAAGCATATAATTTTTCCCTTAACATGGAGATGAGGCCCTTTTGATTCCAATCATGACCAAATAGTAATTGAAAGAATTCTTCAGAGCTTTATTGTATTTCACAAAGGATTCAACTACATACAGACTTTGCCTTCTTTATAGCATTTACAACATCTTCCTATAAGTTTTTAGATTTGCTTATTAATGAATTGAAATTATATTGTCTCATAAAAGATGCACATAGTTAGCTTCAGCTGAAAAAGATATACCTTCCATACAAGTTGTGAAAGCATCATAGCTGGTGTAGTATACCAAGGTAGTGAACCTCCTTTTCTTCTCTCTAGAGTCATTTCAATCTCCACCCATCTTTTATCCTCCTTAGACAAGAAGTCCACAAGGGAGGACTTATCCGCTGTCCCAAATTTTTGAAACAAAAACATCTCATGTGACAAAGTTGGTGTCACTTGAGCCCTACCAACCCTACACAATGTCAATAATTATAGCTCTCTAAATTCATAATAGCAATGGAAACTTTGCAAGACAGAAAATGCACTCATTCTGGACTTCAATGCAAGGAGCATTTCTCCCTCTTTGCTCGTCCACTTTTAGAAATTGACATGTCACATAAACATGTCGAGATCGGGTTACGGGTAATGCTCATATGCTATAAGAAACAAACAAAGTGCATGAGCAAATAATTTGCATTACAATGCAATATATTGTTAGTGCAAAAAAAATCCATCAATGCAGCTAACCTTCTCAAATCCGAGCTAGCTAGGCCTTTAGGCTATGATTGCCAAAATTTTCTCCCTTTCAATCCCTCCCACTCTCCTACAAGCTCATTCTCAAATTGCTCATTGACAAGCACCCATGTGGGCCCCCAATCATGCAAACTTGGTGGGTAACCTCCAAGGGTGCCTCAGTTATGAAGGGGCATGAGAAAAGATGCACTAGACTCAACATAACGCACTGGGCTCAACATAACTCTTTCCATCAAAACTACCCTTGAGGGAACAAATCACACTTGAGGCTATACACATAGCCTCATTTGGCAACAATTGCATAAAGGTATTATTGGTGGAGCTGAATGTTTTTAAAATAAAATCTTGGCATCACATCTTGCAGTAGACCAAGCTCCATCTCCTTTCCAAGAAGCCCTTATAGGATTTATAAGCCTTTTCTTTAGCTCCCATTGCTTTGGAAGTCTCATCTTGGGCTTCTGTAACTTCCTATTCTCCACCAACCCTCATAGTAGCAGGTTTCACATAGGTTAGTTGAAAGCACCTTTGGTTAAGTTGGTTAACTATGGTTAGTTCTCTTATCTACCACGTGTCTTAAGGTTACTAAACCTTAGAGAAGACTTTGAGGCTTCTATGCGATGGAGAAGGCATGGATGCGCTTGGGAGTCGACGAACGTGATCAAAGAAGCAACGAAATCGACCAGCGTGCCAAGGCAATCAGGAGCTTGAGAAGACGAAACAGGAAGGCAGTTCACCGAGTTCACAGGAAGGCAGTTCATCGAGTTCACCGGACGGATCTGTTGCAGAGTTTGGTTGGCTGGAGTTTGCAACGCTTGGTGCAGCTTTGTTGATGGCTGGGCTGTTGAAGCCGCTAAGCGTCTAGTCACTGCAGAGGTCAGGTGGAATGGCGTAGGAGCCAGAGATGAGCTGTGGCATCATCGTCGATGAAGGAGCCGCCCATGAGTGCCTTCGTTGAAACTCTTGGAGGTCGACCAATAGCAGGAGCCAAGATTTGTTTGATGGCTTGCCTCCGTCATCATCACGAGAGGAGTGGGTGGCCAAGATCCTCGCTAAGCATTTTTTGGTAGTGCAGGTATGTGCATAGGCTTCCTCCTCGATCTGGCTGCTTTAGCAAAGAAGCGGAGAGTTCAAATGTTTGACTCCATCGTGGAGCAGATACAGAAGCTCTCAAAGCATCCTCCTAGAATACGAATCGTCACTGCAGACGGTCATCACCAGAATTTGATGCTCCTACTACTGTTAAAGATGTATTGTCAGTAGCTCCAGGACCTTCGCCAGTGCCAGTGCCGCGCGGCCTTCCTTTGCCTAAACCTCCGGCTCCTGTTGGGCCACCAACGTCCTTGGAGTCTGAGTGGGACGCACAGGTTGTGGCTATGGATGTATGGCTTTGAAGCTGGAGTTGGATGCGCTGTCTTTCTCTAAGGTTCTCTCAAAGAGGGAAATTCCTCCGATAAATCTCTCCTTATATTTCTCTCAAAATGAAGACACTCTCTCTCACAAAGGACTCTCACAAAATCTCAAAGCTCGGAATGAACACTCAAGAATCCACCATGAATTGAAACTATCTCATGGACATAATCTCATAAACTCTCCCTAACATCAAGATAAGAGTGTGTCACTCACTCTAAACTACCTAGGCTTGTGGGCAACCTATGCTCTAATACCATGTTAAAAAGCCAACATCTGATTGCCACTAAGCCTAGTGCACACAAGATCAGTGGAAGAACTAAGGAGGCTCAAAGCACACTAAATAAGACATAAGAGGGAGATAGCAAATATATCTCTCTTGCAATGTGTGTACTCAACAATACATGATAGGCCTCATATATAGAGAGTGCCCTTTGAATAGTCAACACTTGTGGGATCCTCAGATCCACATCTCTCCTTGTGGATATCCTCGATCCACATCTACACATCTTGTAGTCCACATCCTAGGGAGGCGACTTTAATTCTTTCCTACACCATACCTTAGCCTCTAATTCATGTGCACATGGCACCATATCTCAACACACTTATGCATGGTGCATTATAAAACACGAAGATACGCATGTCTCACCGCACAAATTTTTTTTTCATCACACCAAACTTTGCAAGAACATGTATCGTACTCATATTAAGACTCTTAAAGATTTTGTGTCCAATCAAAACATACTCATGTTGGTATAAGTATACCGATGCATATTTTTTGGGGCACTTATTCATCGTGCATGATTATAAAGACTAGAGAATTTGCATGTCTTACCATACAAATAATATTTAAATCACACTAAAAATTGAAAGTGCATGTATCTTAGTCATAGTAGGAACCATACAAAGTATTGTACCCATCAGACACATACATGTGATGGTAGATGTAAACTGATGCATACTTTTTGGAGCACTTGTGCATGGTGCATGAGAAAAAACTAGAGAATATGCATGTCTTACCACATAAATTTTATCCAAATCACCCGAAAATTCATGAGCACATGGATATTACATATATTGAGGTCTATTAAAAGTATCATACCCATCACACACATACACATGATGCATATTTTTTGGACCAGTTATGCAAGGTGCAAGATAGAAAACTTAGAAAATATATAATGCCTTACCACACAAATGATATCTAAATCACATGAATTTTTTGAGCACATGGACTTTACATGTATTAAGGCATGTGTACGCATCAAGCACACATATATGATGCTATAAGTACAAGAATCCATCCAACGCATATACATGGTGCATGATAAATGAACACAAAAATATGCATGTCTTACCACACAAATAATATCCTAATAAAACTTTAAAAAAATGAGAACATGGATCTTACTCGTATTCAGGCCCATGAAAAGTATCATACCCATCGTCTAGATATATACACATGATGGTAGAAGTACATTGATGCATATTGTTTGGAGCACTTACGCATGGTGCATGAGGAAAATACATAGAAATACGCATGTCTTACCACACAAATGATATCCTAATCACACCAAAATTTTGCATGTATCTTACTCATATTAAGACTCATGCAAAGTATCACATGCATTGAACACATACAAATAATGGTATAATTACATTGATGCATATTTTTTGGAGCACTTATGCATATTGCATGATTTCCAAAACTAGAAAATATGCAAGCGTTATGACACAAATGATATCTGAATCTGCAGCCGCATGTATTACCACACAAATGATATATGAATTAAAACAAACTTTGTGAGAACATGGATCTGACTCACTAAGGCCCATGAAAAATATCATACCCATTGAACACATACACATGATGATAGAAGTAGCCCAATGCATATTTTTGGAGCACTAGGCATAGTGTGCATGAGAAAAAAATAAGGAAATACACGTTTTTCCACACAAATGGTATCCAAATCACACCAAAATTTGCAAGTGCATGGATCTTACTCATAATAAGGTTCATGCAAAGTATTGTACCCATAAAACACATACACATGATGGTAGAAGTACATTGATTCATATTTTCTTGGAGCACTTGCGTATGGTCCATGATTAAAAAACTAGAAAATATGCATGTCTCACCACATAAATGATCTCCAAATCACTCCAAAATGTTATGAGCACATGGATCTTATTGATATTAATACCAGTGCAAATTATTGTACCCATTTAACACATACAGATGATGGTAAAAGTACAACAAAGCTTATACACATACACATTATGGTAGAAGTACACTGATGCATATTTTGTGGAGCACTTATGCATTGTGCATGATAAAAAAACTAAAAAAATAAATTTCATGTTTTACTATACAAATGATATCTAAATCACACCAAAATTTGCGATTGTATGGACCTTACTCATAATAATATATTTTCAAAGTATCATACCCATCAAACGTATACACATGATGGTATAATTACAACAATGCATATTTCTTGGAGCACTTATGCATGGTGCATGATTAAAAAAACACAAAAATATGCATATCTTACCATACAAATATTCATATCACACCAAAACTTATGAGCCCATGGATGTTAATTATATTAAGAGCTTTGCAAAGTATCATACCCATCAGGCATATTAAGGCCTTTGTAGAGTATAAATGCATGTTTTTTAGAGGACTTACACATTATGCATGATTAAAAAAACTAGAAAATATGCATGCCTTACCACATAAATGATATCTCAATCACAAAAAACTTAATGATAATATGGATCTTACTCATATTTAATTCCCATACAAAGTATCATATCCATCAAACACATACAAATGATAATGGAAGTACACTAATGTATATTTTTTGCAACACTTATGCATGGTGCATGATAAAAAAACACAGTAATATGCATGTCTTACCACATAAAACATATCCGAATCACACAAAAATTCATGAGTTCATTTTTCTTAGTCACATTAAGTCTTGTGCAAAGTATCATACACATCAAACACATACACATGATGGTAGATGTGCAACAATGCATATTTTTTGGGTACTCTGCATGGTGCATGAGAAAAAAACTAGGAATATGCATGTCTTCCCAAAATAATGATATACAAATCACACCAGACTTTGTGAGCTCAGCATATTACTCATATTAAGGCATTTTCAAACTATCGTACCCATTAGAAATACAAGAATGCATTTTCTTTGGAGCACTTACGCATGATGGATGATTAAAAAACATGAAATATGCATGCCTTGTTGTTCAAACCACCGGGCTGGTTTTAAACCTTCCCACTGGCATGCTAAGAAGAAAGGGAACCCCTCCATGAGAAATATATGAACAATTGTGGGATTGCAACATGGGTCTCACATGACCCAACCAATTAATTAAGGTAAATACACTTTCTTTGGTTTCATTAGGAGTAGGTACAGCCACCTCCAAGAACCAGTATGGTAGTCACACTAAGCCAACATCAGTGCGATAGTCGTGAATCTAGATGCCACACCAACTTTGCAAGCACATGGATTGCACTCATATTAATTCCCACACAAAGTATCATATGCATTGGACACATACACATGATGATAGTCTAAGTATATGTATGCATATTTTAGGAGCACTTATGCATGATGCATCATTAAAAACTTAGAAATACGCATGTCTTACCACAAAAACGATATAAGAACCACACTAAAGATTATGAGAACATGGGATATTAATCACATTGAGGCCCATGCAAACTATTGCACCTAGAAAAAACATGCCATGGTAGAAATACAATGACACATATTTTTACTTATAGACATTGCATGATAAAAAACTAGAAAATATGCATGTTTTACCACAAACACAAATGATATCTGAATCATATAAAAAAATTGAGTGCATGGACCTTATTTCCATGCAAAGGATCATACACATTGGACACATACAAATGATGGTAGAAGTACAACGATGCATATTTAAGAGCATTTACATATGATGCATGAGGAAAAAACTCAAAATATGCATGTCTTACCACCCAAGTGATATATAAATCACACCAAACTTTTCAAGTACATGTATCTTACTCATATTAAGGATCAAGAAAATTATCATACCCATAGGACACACACGTGACTATAGAAGTACAAGAATAAATATTTTTTGGAGCTCTTATGCTTTGTTTACCACACTAATGACATCTAAATCACACCAAAATTTGTGAATTCATGAATCTTACTCATATTAAATCTTTTGGAAAGTATCATACCCATCCTACACATAACATGTGGAAGAAGTACACCAATGCATAAGTTTTGGAGCACTTAGGCATGGTGGTGCATGATTAATAAAGTAGAAAATTTGCATGTATTACCACAAAACTGATATCAAAACCACACCAAATTTGTGAGCACATGGATATTACTCATATTGATTCCCTTGTGAAATATCATTCCCCCATTGGACACATAATCATGATAATAGAAGTACATCAATGCATATTTTTTATAGCACTTATGCATGCTGCATGATTAAAAGAAACATGAATATGTATGTCTTACCACACAAATGATAACCCAATCACACTTAAATTTACAAGAAAATGGATCTTACTCATATTCAGGCCCATGCAAAGTATCATACCCAGTAGAGATAGTACACCAATGCATATTTTTTGGAGCAATGCATGATGCATGATAAAAAGACCAGAAAATATGCTTGTCTTAATGGTATATGAATCACATAAAAAATTTCAAGTTCATGGATCTTACTCATATCAAGATCTTTGCAAAGGATAATACCCTTTGAATACATACATATGATGGTAGAAGTACAAAAAATATATTTTTTGGAGCACATACGCATGGTGCAATAACAAAATATGTGCATGTCTTATCACAAAAATAATATCCAAATCACACCAAAATTTTCAAACACATGGATCTTTCTAAAATTAAGACATGCAAAGTATCTTACCTGTTGGAGACACTTACAATAGAAGCACACTCACTTGATAAAATGTTTAAATGATGCATCCTTAATACAATGATAATATGATTAATATACAACTATATTAAATATATCATTATATATGCAATAAATCAAAATATAACAAATATGTAAAATATATCAAATGCATCAACTACATAGTAAAATACCATGTTGTACTAGTAATTTACCATTAGTATATATAAGTACCATGCGGTGATGTTGTATCACCATGTTGGTAAATTGTAGGTGATGATGAGAAAAATGTGCTACCGGGATGGTTTAAATTACCATTTTTTTCTCTAAACAGTATTTAAAGCAGTTTAAAACATTGATTAAAACAAACAATTTAAATCCCTCACAAATCCTTGCATAAATCTATGCAAACTCCTCCTTCCTATTTGTCACTATATATCCCCTCTTCATATTGTTTGATCCACTCCATTATTTTAAAGACAAAAGATGTTCATCTTGAGTTGCAAGGAGACACTAATTTTCTTTTCTTTTGCTTCTCATGTTCGATCTCTCCTATAGTCCCTTATCACTACTATCATCCCAAAGTTGAGGCATGTCTAGTATGATTTGTATAAGAAACTTTGAAAAGTTAAGGCTTGTCTGATATGAGTTGTACAACAAACTTTAAAAAGTAAAACATTGACTCTTGCATGGGCCATCCTTTTGCCATGCTATCCTCTAGTTTAACAGTTTGTCTTTTATACCCTTTCAACACCTTCATAAACCATTCCAAGAAAAAATCCCATTGGCTATGCAAAGATTTGAATATGCCAATTCATGTACCAAGTGCACGAGTAGATGCAATTGGATGCCCATAATACTTGTTGACAATGCCTTGATGGCTAGAATTCTCATTCCTTGATTGAATGATTTCTTTGTCCACCTACAATTTCATCCATTGGATAAGTGATGGAACTAATTTTGCAATGAGAAGGAAAATTATACATGCATAATAGACCCTCTAGTATAACTTTTAAATAACTAAGCTAGTTGCTAGCATGTGATGCATCTTTAGTATTACATCCCTACAAAGCAAGTGGAAGTACATATTATAGTAATAGTAATTTGTCAGTAAATTTGAAACAAAAGTTCAAAAATGTGTAAAATCAAGTGGAAATAATGCTACTTGTATCATTTTGTGCCAATCATACGACTTCAGACCACTTAGTTTTCAGTAACACTCTTCACATAGGACCTCTCTTCTGCTTTTTGCAACACCCATGTACCTTTGGTAAAATCACCTTTCCTACATGATTTTGTTTTGAACTGGGTTTGCATCACTCTCAAGTCCTCTCTCTATCCCAATCATATGCTTCCATATAATTTTTGTCACATTTTTGAATATGTGAATTGGGTCCAATAGAGATGTGACTTTATGCTACCTCCAATAAGAAAGAGTAAAATATGGAAAGATGTTGCATGTTAGGTGGAGATGTTTGAAATTGTGGATCATGCCAAAGTTTCTTCCAATCTTTGGATCTCATGACTTGAGGCATAGGAGCTAGTTTTATGGATCCACTCGATGTATGGATGGTCAATAGCAAGAAACCACTTGTGCTTCTCATATACCATCTTCAAACAATCTTTGGAGTATGGACTCTACAAATTATCTTCACAATTTAGACATGTGTGCTATCTAGACACTTGGATGCCTATTAAAATAATAGGACACAAGAAAACAATCTTGAGAAGTGAAAGAAGAACATAATAAATTACAAATTGATTTTGATGAATTGAGAGGAATATAATTTTTGAACCTAAGCAATCTTGCAAGTTGAGATAATCATACATTGTCCATATCAGAATGCTTTTTACTTGAAAATGAATTTGGATTAAAGGCTATAAAACGTCATAAATTTGCATGCCATTTCACAAAATTTGCAACTCATCTACCAAGGGGGCTAGATACACATCCATGTTCTTCACTTTGAGGGCCAACATTAGACGCCCCTTCTTTATGGCCAGCAGCCCATGGACCATGATGTGGAATGATGACCAAATGGATTAACACCATCCATAGCAATCTAAGATGAAAATGCTAAGGCTCAAGCCAAAACCCTGGCCACTTATTTTCTATGTGTCTCCAAACCTTTCCATCCACAAGGATCCTTAATCTTCCATCTATGGAGCAGTTGTGAAAATGCCAATTCATAAGTCCATCCAATGATCCACAATAAAAATAGGTGCAAGGCATGTGTTAAGAGGGGCATCTGTCATAGTACCAAAATTGTATGTCCTTGTGTGCCTTGCTTATATCAAGATGCACCATAAATGGACAAGTTGAAGAGTGCTCGTACGTTTCTTTGTGAAGGATGCAATCAATGGGACATTCATGAATTGACTTGTAATTGATCCCTAATGATGTAAGTCTTTTCTTTGCATCCTTTCTTGAGTCAAAAATTGTATTTCCTTTTGGAAGTAGTGTTTAAAGTAACCTTTGACATTGATCCATTCAATGAATTTGAAGCACCAGATTGGACGTCCATGCAATGAAACTATACATTAGAGTAACTCAAAACTCTTACCAAAAGAGGGATGAAACAGTAGTGTCTGACCATCCATAAGTTGCTTGTACACTTAAGGTTATAAGAATGGTTACAAGATAAGATTTTATTTCCCCTTCATATAGCATGGTTCTTGGCTCATTCCATAAGATTTCCTCCTCAGGACTCATGCTATGGTCAGGGGGGGCTAGGTCCTCCTTAATAGTTGTGACATCTTCATGTCCTACATTATTTCATACTCATTCAATGCATCCTCCTCTTCAATGCTTCTATTTTGTTGCTCTTCCAATTCATGATCTTCCCTTAGAGAGTTTAAATGTCCCTGGGTCAACATTGATTCATGAGGACAATTATACAAAGCACATGCTCTCAAACTTCTTGGTACAAGATCATCTCCCTGCATGTAAATACTTGAACGAATCGACTTGAAAAAATCACATATAGGAAAGCACTACTATCACGATGAAATATAGCCAAAATGGAATTTATACCTCATCATTCAACTCAACCTTAGGCCTAAGGCTAGAAGCAACCATATCTCTTTATATGTGTGTCATGGATATGGTGTGTAGTCTCCTTATTTGTCCTTTGCATCATGCACAATTGCACAAGACCCATTAATAAAGATTCCCTTCTTTGGAAGCTGATGAGCTTGAAGACATCTACAAAAAGAACACCAGCCTATTACACATTGTCACAAAATCCTTGCTCAATGAGAAAATTTTCATAAGATGGATCTAAACAATGAAATTTTTTTTTTCTATTTTCCGTCAATATTTTCATGATAATCTCTATAGGAAAAAATAAGAGCCAATATTTTAGTCAATAAAAGTGTTAATAAAGGCATCAAAAATATTCTTTATTGCATGGCCTTTTTAATATTACTTCATTAGTCAAAAAAATGTCAAATTACCTCATCAAATTGATGGGGGAAAGATATCATGTACTCATAGAGTTTGATATAGATTGAATAGCATTATGGTCACCCTCAGTAGGAAAGGAATACACTAATTATTTTCCACGTGAAAGTGAGGCTTTGTATTATACACATCGGGTATCATTGTCACTTTTGGGAATATGTATTTTCATGTTTATACCCATGCACATCCCATTGCATGCCACTACGACTTTTCTAAACAAAGTGCATGAGAAGAACTATTTATAGGATGAGATTTGGTGAAGTTATTGGGTCCATAGTGACATAAAGTCATACCAAGTCTTTTTCCATTACAAGGTAGAAATCCAAGGATTTGGCCTCACCCTATTGAAAATTTGTCACCTTAAGGTGTAGTTAAAAAAGGGATACAGACCCTAAAACAAGGCGTCATGCTACGCTAAATGCAATAACATCTAGCATGAATCTTTTTATCATCATGATTTAGAGACTTGCCAATTTTGGTCCCATTTTGATCATTGATGCCCAATGTCCCCATGAAGAATTAATATCATTGACCAACACGTGTCCCAGTGCATGCCACTATGGTTTTTCTAGAAAAAGTGTTGGGCCTATAGTTACATGGAGGCATACCAAGTCTTATGCCTCACCCTATTGAAAAGTTATTAGCTCAAGGTGCGGTAAAGAAAGGGATATTCATCCTAAAACAAGACATCATGCTACTCCAAATGCAATAACACCTAGCATAATCTTTGTACCATCATGATTTAAAGGCCTAGCAGTTTTGGTCCCATTTTGACCATAGATGCCCAACATCAAAAGACCAATATCGTGGACCCACATGTGTCCTAGAGCAGGACACTAGGGTTTTCTTTAAAAAGTGCATGTGAAGAAATATTTATAGGATAAAATTTGGTAAAGCATAGAGGCATACCAAGTCTTTTCCCATTACGAGACACAAAGCCAGGGATTTGACCTTACCCTACAGAAAATTTATCAACTCAAGATGCACCCTAAAACAAGGTGAGACACAAAACCATGGATTTGACCTTACGCTATGGAAAATTGATCAACTCAAGTGGTCATATTGCTTCAAAATGTCTTTTATCTACCCCTAATTCCTTGTTTTCATGCTTCAGAATATAGCCCCTATTGCCAATGTTCAGATGATACGGGACATAGATTCCCTAGTATTCCATGTTTGAGAGAACTCAAACATGGATTCCCTACTATTCCATGTTTGCGAGAAACTCAAACAAAATAACTAGTGGATAGATTTCAATATGGCTATGGTTGGATGGTTTGACCCATTGAATATTATTGGAGAAAATTCTTAGCAACAGACAAGGAATAACTTAAGAGACTACAAGACCCTATGGAGAGATCGAGAGACACATGACATGGACAAGTCAACCCATGTAAATTATTCACCACTTCATGGATCGAGGATATATTATCCATGAAAAGGACAACTGGATCCATGAGGAAGTAGAAGAGGCTGTTGAGACTAGCCCCCTAAGTGATGAGGATGAGAGTTGTCATGACAGTGATAGGAATGCTAGTCAGTGTGTAATGTCTATCTATTTTGTACGTATATCCTAATCTCATTTTAATACATATTTCACATGAATGAGATTTTACATCTCTTTTTAATGGCCAAAAATAATGTAATCCAAAAATATATGGCAAAAATTACTATCCTCCTTCCCCTCCCCCTTTCCTTTTCTGTCTCTATTTTTGACTCCCTATCTCTTTTTCTCATGCACAAAAGGTAGCTATGAGATTTTCATGGGGATATGCTTTGAAAATTTTCAAGAATATTTTCCTTGCTTTCATGAAGTTGCTTTAGTGTTGTTATCTCTTCTTTTTCCCACAAATTATTATGCTTTTGTCTGGTAGGCTTCACAACCCACTATCAAAACAAAACACCAAGTAACTACCTTGTTTATTTTTCTTCTTCATGTTATTTTTGCTAGAGTGTTCTAATAGAATAAAGTGTTTAATTTCTCTATTCCATTCCCCTATCTCATATTCCATTCTTTTTAAAGATGTGGGTTTCTTGAAAAGGATGGAAAATGGGGGATCAAGTGGAGGGGGTAATAATCCCACACTACCACCTTGGATAGTATTATGGAGAAGGCAAAGAAATTAAATCTACATGAGATGAAGAGACTCTTGCAAGAATTCAAATATGACAGGCAATGAGTCTTTGACACACCACCTACCTCTGTTGAGCTCTCCCATGATACTACAGTCAAAGCTAGAGAGAGAGAGAGAGAGAGAGAGAGAGAGAGAGAGAGAGAGAGAGAAGCAATGTAGACACTTGAGCTTGGGAACTATAGGAAGTGGCACATGGGATGTTAGTGTTGACTTTTAGAGTTCCAACCACTCTCCCTATTTGATTAATAGCCAGAATGAGCCAAATGCATGATGTTTGGCACCTTGTGGATGTGCCCATGCCTCCTAAATGCACAACTCAATAACTTGTCATTAGTATGGACCCTAGAGTGTGACCATTCCCCATCTATGTGAAGCTCCTGCTAGGTAAACCCCTGATTGTCCAACCTCCAAACTGGGGATACTACCATTCCATGTGTTTGTTGATGTATCCAATGTGGCTATTCGCATAGTATTGATCCAACAAAAGACAAAGGAGTGGTATTGACCACTCTACTATGCAAGTTAGAGGTTCTCCAAGGCCAAGAAGAACTACTGCACAATGGACAAAGAAGCACTCATCATGATCCATGTTGTGAAAAAGTTCTAGCACTACCTCTTCGACAACAAGTTCACTTTCCATGTGGACCATTTAGCGCTATTGTACCTCGTCTCAATAAACCAAATCTCATAGGTAAGTTAGCTCATTGGGTGTTATTGTTGCAAGATTTTGATTTCTCTATTGTCCATACTCCAGGTTCCATTGTTAACTGTTTTTCTTGGCTAGAAAGTGGAGAGAGGCTCAGCTTGTTCATTGATGACTTCTCAAATATCAACCTATTCTAGGATCAAAGTAGCTGTGTGCAATGTTCTAGCATTCATGCCCAGTTGATATGGTGATATGTTCCAATTTGTTGACATTGGCATCCTTGGTGCACTTGTCCCATGCGTGACAAGCGCAAGTGACTTGCCCTCTAAAGTTGGAACTTTCACATTGTTATAGGCCTCCCTTATCACCTTGGCTTTGATGCATTGCTTTGACGATGTGTACCCCACACGAGCAATCTACAATTCTACACGAGGACCACTAAGGTCTATCAGGTGGGCATTTTGTTGACATGACTAGTCAAAAGATGCTTCAAGCTCATCTTAGGTGGACAACATTAGCTAGAGATGACTGCAAGTATGCAAAGCAATGCGATGTCTACCAAAGTTTGGGACAGTCAACCATCCAACATCAAATGTCACCCAATCCAGTTTTTGCCCCTTAAACCATTCTAGAAACAGGGCTTAGATTTTTCAAACCTTTAAAGCCACCTGCCCATCCAATTGGGAATTGATACATCCTTGTGGTGACATATTATTGCACCAAGTGCATTGAAGCACGAGCAATGCACGACAACTCATTGGCCTCCATGGCCAAGTTCCTCTATAAAATGATCATAACCTAGTTTAGTTGCCCCATTGAGTTGATTAGTGACCAAGGTTGCCAGTTTGTCAATGACATCATTAGAGTGCTCATCAAATGGAACAAGATCATCCATAAGAGATCTAGCATTTACTAGGCTCAAGCCAATGGCTAAGTGGAATCATCCAGCAAAATAATGGAGACAATCGTCAAGAAGATCGTTAATGAGAGCCGGACCAACCAGGAATAAAAATTGTTTTTTGCCTTATAGGCCTTCTAGAAAACATACAAGGTAGTTAATGAGAATCGGATTGACCAAGACTAAAAACTGTATTTTTGCCTAATGGGCCTGAACACTAGCTGCAATCTACTATTGCATTCAATGCTAAACAATGTGCTTAGTATGCAGAAGGAAATAGATGCTAAAGTTGAGCTTGCAGCGCAGTTATCCCAGTACACAACGAATTACAAAATACCCACCAAACTCTGGATTATGACATGGATCAATGAAATAAAAGTTGCTACTGTGTTCAGAGTTTTATTGGCAATTTAGTACATGGATCAATGAAACAAAAGTGGCTAATGTGTTCAGAGTTTTATTGGCGATTCAGTCATCATTTTTAACAATTCAAGGGATCTCCTGTGCTGTAATAATCTAATATGTCCTCTATGGCATCACGGTTATATAGCATCAAAATTTTTTCTCAAGTATTTTCACTCTGAAACAATTATTTTGCATGCCCTAAAACAATGTTTCAGTCACTTCCTTAAAACTATGATTGTTTTTGCATGGAAGGGGCTTGTTGTACCCCCAACAACAAACTCATTTCTTTGCTTCATTCATGCTTCTTATATTCCTTATTTTAGGGATTGAGCTATCGATCAAAGGGCTAGCCACATGTCCTTCATATAGCTCTTCTCCTATCTAGGACGATTGAAGAACGTTAGATCATTAGATTACATCTATAAAATTTGGACCATTGGATTATTTTTTTGAGCGCAGAGACTCCGTTTCAACTGTTTCATGATTTCTTTCAATTGTCATGAGTTTCTCAGTAACCGTTCATCTCCATCGATTGGAGCTTGCCAAGTGACGGATGTTTGTGGTCAAATAGGGTTTAATTTCATTGTTTTACTTCTATCCGCACCAGTCATAGGGGAAGGAGTCATTGCGATGTTGATGCGTGGTCTTGCACTAATTTGTGGTCAAAGATCTAAGGACGATGGCAAGGTAGAGGTAATCTTGCATCCACTTCCGCAAACCATAGATGAAGAAGATCACCTTCTTCTTGAGCAGAAAATTCATCTTGAAAATAATCAAATTTGCGAACTCGAGAGGAGCCAATCGATAGGTGACATAGTGCCAAGTAGGATCAATGAGAGCCTGCCAAAAGTAACTGATGTTTTTAGTCGAACAGGGTCTAATTTCACTGTTTTACTTCTGTCTACGCCATTCATAGGGGAAGGAGCCATTGCAATGTTGATGCGTGGTCTACTGGTTGTGCTACGGCATACAAGGTCACCACCAAAATCACCCCTTTCAAAATGGTATATGGGGTTGAGGTAGTGGTCCCCATGGAGTTCTATGTTATGAGCCTTTGGATTGTAGTATCCAAGCACTTGATTCTAGAACAGTCCCTTTCCAATTAGATGGAACAACTCCAATAATTAGGTGGACCAGTACATCCCTCATATGTCTCCCGAAGAACTAGGTCGACCAATATGCTAAGATCCGAATCTTCAAAGACAAGGATGCAATATCAGTTTGGTTTGGCCTTCACCCTAGAAATTTGAAGATCTGAAGGGGCAAACCATACTGGATTGTTAAGAGGTTTTATCATAACATGTTTTTGTTGGGCACATTGCAAGGTAAGGAATTCAAGAAGCTAGTTAATGGCTATCACCTCAGGCCCTATGCTGGCGTTATGCAGCCTATTCCTTTTCATGATGTGTAGCTAGAGCCGCTGGTTATCACTCCGCATGTGTGGACATAGTGTGGATAGATGATGATGCATCATTATTGGGACCCCAATAATTTCTCGAGGTTCCCTTTACTATAGTTTGTGTGGCATTGATTACTAAAAATAGGCATCATTTTAAGCATATACATACATATCTCAAGGAGCCTATGTCCCCTTCATCCTCCCACAAGCACCTCTCAGTCCCCTCATTTGCAATGTGTCTGCTAACGCTCTTGCTCTTGCTCCTCTTGCACCCGCTTTTTCTATCCTTAGCTACCAGTACCCTTTGCTCACTTGCTTCTTGGCTCACCATCTTCTAACTTTTGACCTTCTACTACTTATTGGCTTTCACAAAGTTCTATGCCATTTTCTAATGCGCTTCAACCACCACCTTGTACAATATGAGCTACTCACAGCCTTCAATATCGAGCCCTTTCTAACCTCGTTTAGTCCTATGAGTGCAATTGCATGGCTCTTCCACAACTCTTACTGCTACCATTGCCCCTTCCCCTTGGTATTCTACCTACCCCTACTATCGCCCCGGTCCCTAATGACGATGACAAAGAGGTTGTGGATGGGTAAATCCATTCAGCTCATTGGAAGGTGTTGCACACAGAACTCGAGAGTTTTGCAATAGGTAACATGATTCTGCTTCCAATGGCAGTCTTCAAAAAATCAAACTGGTGATCCGATGGCCGACTTTCTTTATCACCATAATCATGAAGTTCTCCTTTGTTACCTCCACAAAGCCTGTGAAACTTGTTGTGGAGGAAATGGATCCAACTTACAATCCGTGTTCAACTACTTGTTGGGAATCCCACACATGTAGTGCAACGGTACTTGATGAGTAGTTGGCGCTTAGATACACTCAAGTCGCAGATTTCACCGGCCTACTTACCATTTGGTTGTTGTTGTTGTTCAAGATCTTCAACAGGTTAGCATTGTTTGAGTCATTCCCAACTCATAATTAGCACTGTTTGAGTCGTTATGGATTCTCAACCATGGTAGTGTGTCCTAAAGAGATGTGATATGTGGTCTTAGGCATCTGACTCCTCATCACGACTTGTAGAAGTTTGTAGATTTTCATCTATTCACTATGAGTGTCAAAGTGTTATAGGTCTAGCTCATCTGAATCTGGCTTGTCTGACTTTGACTATGCATCACCTGACCTCTAGTCGAAGACTGCACATGACATTCCTTTATGGTCATACCACGATTGAAATACTTAGATAGTTCTGTAATCACCACCCTAGGTGTTTATTGTGTTAGTTAGTTTGGACACCCACTACGTTTAAATTCCCAGCATCATCACACGTCACATATGATTTTGGCAGGAACTTGTATTTAAATGGTGGGTTGACCCATTGTAAAGGTTAACAAAAGTATCAGTTATTTGAATGTAAACATTTTGCAACTCACTTGTATCCATTGAGTATCCATTGAGTAGAGAAGTCTGTAGTGAAATGTGTGTTGCATTCTTTCCAAAAAATTCTGGCATTTTTATTCGTCTTTCATTATTTTATTCTTTCTGTATGTCCACTTTGAGTTTCAACATCGACTGTGTGTGTGATTAGCCCCGTAACCCATGACTGTCCATGGTGGGAGAAAGGCAAACTTGGAGATCCCTAATCTTCCTTTCATGATGAATAATCTATGATGGCGGAGCTAGAAGAGCCAACAATACAAGATAAAAGTGCCCAATCCTTTAACCAAGGGTCAACATGATAGAGAGAAGGATGAGGAGTGTGTAGATGATGAGAAACTACTAGATATTTAGACTTGTAGTACTCTATGAATGTATTCCCAAAATTTCTCTTTATAAATTTTATTAATATTGACTCTCCTTCCTTTATTCATGTGTCATTATGACCAATTTGCAATCCTTGCTTAATTATTATTCTTTTACATTGTTGATAATCATTTTAAAATATGATTTGGAATGTTTATTCTTTAATATATTAAATTAGTAAGCCTTAATGTAATTTACTTTATCCTATTAAAATTTCATAAATTAAATTACTAAGCTTTAATGTCATTTACTTTATCTTGTTAAAATTTCTAATTTATGAAATAAGGATGTTTATCCATTGATACCTTTATACTTTGTTTGATCTTGCTTATCATTTTTCATAGATCTGAAGTTACACTAGTAGGAGGTTTCTCGTTTAGAAACTGTAACATGACTAGATGCCTTGAGATTTAGCATTCATATGTAACAAATTTACTTGAATGAAGGGTTTCAAGTATAAAGTGTCTAAAGTATGTAAAATATAAATCCTTTCATTGCTTTACTATTCGTTTGACATCCAAGTGTCATTGATTATCCTACATACAAAATTGTCTTTCTTGTTGGTTGGTATATATAATTTTGGTCTATCTCATGATATTCATAAGCAAGTCTTCCCATATGGCCACCGGATGGGGACAAAGAGGTCGTTCATCAAGCAATTGCATGACACTAGTTACTACCTTGAAAGCATACCTAGGCACTTTGGAAAGTGGAACATACAATTTTAAAAATCTAAAATTAAAATAATATACTCATCTACTTCATGCCATGGTCTAGTTCTATTCATACAAGGGAAAAGAGATTCTTCATCCTTGAAGGAAGAGTGGGGCTCTTCATAGTGGACTATAAATTTAAGGAAAGTCATCAGGAGGACGTTTAGTGCTTCTAATCTCATAGAGTCTATCTTAGAAAGTATTTATACGTTGGCTTTTTACTCGCTTTTTACGTAATTGCTAGCAGTCTATATTCATTAAAGCCTTTCTCCCAACTTGTATAAGTAGCTCATGAAACCAATGAAATAAATATTCTCAAGCAAAATTTCATTGAAATCTACCCAAACTAGTAATATTAATCTATAATAAACTAATAGGCATCACAAATGCATCTTATCAAAATTTATGATCCTTAAATCATGAAGGATTTTACATTTTTATGTTTCTAATGAAAATTTTCTCTTTTTAATAGGTAGGTATAAAATTTACCTTAGTTTTAAAATTTGTGTAAAATCTAGCACTGTTTAGACAGAATCTTAAAAGTGGGTAATATGTTATAGTTCTAGTTAGTATGCAATAGTGTTGACATCTTTTGTGAAAAAATAGCCAATTAGAGGCATGAGCTTATTGATACTCTCCTTTACACAATTAGAGGTGAATACTCTCGTGTTGCTACGTTCCTAAATGACAAATGGTGTTATGAATTGATGTATGGACCAATTATGTGTTCAAAGCTAACGTTATTGATTATATTATATTGATTTATAGAGGGTCATGGCTCAAAAATATCTATCTTACTCTGATGAAGTAATGCATTCATGAAATTGGTACCTTGATTCCCATAATTTAATATCTTGGAAACTTCTCTCATGAACCGTACTTCAAAGTTTAGTTCCAACTCCTAAATTAGATCAATATCATATAGTAGTGGAATGGATGTGATTCACCATCCTTTCTTTGTATGGGTGGTAGCCCAAGGGTACAATAATGCACTCGTGCTTAGGGTAAATTTAGCATATACCTTTGATGTAGAGCCATCTTGATAAATCTTCAATTAGATGGAGAAATCCAATGATATGTGAAGAGGAATATTTGTGACGCATCTAGGAAAATGTCATTGTGCTTCTAAAGGTATTGTTGTTGCTTGTCTTAAATTAAGAGACATGTAAGTTTGTACACTTATTGACAAGGGAGATAAAACAAGGGATCGGAGCATAAAGGATCACAAGAAAAAAGGGGAAGTCCCAAGGGGGCATGTTCACCAAGATTACTCAAAGCAATGTCTTTACATAAACAGTTCTTGTTACAATCCTTTACAAACCTTTAATTTTTTAAAAAGATTTAAACCCCCAACCCTATCTTCCCTTGGAAAAGATACGAAGTATTTAGATAAGGGTTGTAACTATTAATGCATACAACATTGCATTTTATGAGGGCCAAAAATAGTAGTCAAATGCGCAATCTCATTTGCAAAAAACGAGTCGACTCCCAAAAATCATACATTTTTATTAATAATTGTACACTCGAGCCTTGAAATTCTCTTAAACAGCATTCCAATGGTGGTTGACTCCATTTGGCATTCACTAAACAAAAAAATTATAAGAGGATACACTATTTTTCTTAATTACAATCAAATGTGATTTATAACTTGATCTGATAAGGATGAAAGAGTAGAAACATCACACCATGAAAATGATATGCATGGAAGATGAAAGCTAGTATTATGTCATATACTTCTTGTATAATGGTAAGTTACACAAAATCAAATACGTATTATATACTCGTATATTGTGTTGCATACTCGTTTTATAATAATAAGTTGCACAAAATCATGTGGAGCCCTAGAGGAATATACCTAGAAGATGAGAGGATCATGATTGCGATCTCAAAGAATACATTTTGCAAGACATGTTTGATCCTACATAGGACGAAGTTAATTAGAATTATATAATATGATATGTATTTATCTATAGATTAATATGCAAGTAGAATTATGCAAAAATAGTTGTCTTGGTGATAGGCAAGTGACCAACTTTGGAAAAAGATAAGCAAGCGGAAAGATTGAGAAAGGAGGCCAAGAAGTTGGATGACATGAGAGAGAGAGAGAGAGTTGCTTTTCTCTTGATCAAATACTAAACTTTGCCATCCATGGGGACCAAAAGGATCTATATCCATACAAGATTTGGTAAGAGTGTCCCACCTATGCGTGTGTGTTCTTGTGTGCATGTGTGCTTGCATGTATGCATGTTAGGGGAGGGGGATAATGGCTAGGATGTCATAGCTTCATTGCACCTCTCAAAAACTCCAATGAGGAGATGATTTGAAGATGCCAATTTCGTGGGTGAAGGTTTGCCATGTGAGAAAGCTCGGGGCAATTTGGAATCACCATGTCATGAATTTAGGAAGGTTGAAAGCAACACGCCACGAGTTTGAGGCGTTTACACATTGAGCATCCAAGTTTAGGCAGTAGCGGTGTGCACTAACATGGCTGCCCCTTGGTGCGTGATGATTTCTGGCGCATTTACAGAAGCACCCATAGGGCAGCCCTACTCAACCCCCGCCCATTCCTTGATTCAAGCCGACAAATGAGCCGGCCTGCAAACAGGAAGACATCTCCCCCTTGCGAACTTGCCCATTCAACTATCTTTAAAATATTGCGTCTACTTGGTGTGTAACCACATAGTGTCCACCCCTTTTCTCGCATGGGCGGGCACAAGCAATGTGTTCACACCATCTGCTTGGACACCATCTAAAAAGAAAGGGCACGTTCGATGAACGCCAAGGTCCAATAGGTAACAAGGGCTCGGACTGAGCGAGCAAGAAAAGATGACCGACCAAAGTAGAAAAGATGACCCCCGCCCAAGGACTGAGACAAGGAGAGAGGAAGATGGCGGAAGGCCTAGATGACGATGAAGAAAAGGAGTTTCTACACAACCACCCTGACTTGGTGCTGTAGTTTACGGGCAACGACTGGGGATTGAAGCCTCATCATCAAAATGTGAAAGATTCCCCAACAATGCATTCAGCCAGTCATATACAATGCAATATACTGTGCAGCTTTCATTTAAATTCCGACCACCCATGGTGTGAACTGCAAACACACGGGGGGCCATGATCCTGTGTGTGTTCTTTCTTCGACATGCGGGCAGGTAGTGTGAATGTGAAACCGGCAGTAGGTGGAAGGGTGTAAAGAGTGAGATGGGGATGTTTCACGTGCAAAAGCAATGGGAAAAGAAGCTCACGTGAGATGGCGATGTTTTCACGTGCATGGGAGAGGTCTAGTGACCAGGAGAGTGAGAGTAGAGAGTGAGTGAGTGAGTGAGAGTGGCTGTGATTGTGGTTGCGCAGTCGCTCTCTCATGCAAGCTGCCCATCGCCATAGCCACCTGCTTTTCCAACCACCGTCTTCCCGCTCGCTTCCATTAGCTCCAATCTTAGCTCGGACTCTTTTCAATCTTCAGTTTCCAAGCCTTCTTCCCTTCGTCATCCCACTCACTTCGTAGCTTTTCATTTTCCCTGCAATTTTGAGTAGTAACGGGACGTTGCATTGGACGACCATGCAACGAATCTTCCTATTGCTCTTCGGCGCCGCTCTTTGGAGCAGCTTACTCCAAGGGGCTGAGAGCTCCGTCCATCGGTATTCTGAGGGGCGGTTTACGGATACTGGGAACGCGTCTCTCTTTTTCGGTGGCAGCGAGGGAATGCGTGCATCAACCTCGGAAGGAAGTTTGCCGGGTGTTGGAAACGGAAGATCTTACATCCGGTGCGTTTCGTGGTTGCCAATTCATTGCCCGTACTTTGTTTCCGTACTACGTTTCAATCGTAGTATTTAAGCCACTACATTCACAACTTGAGTTCATCGGCGTAATGTGAATGCCATCCGTGCTTCTTACATCTAACAATATTCTGAAGAATGTGTTGTTGGCTTGATTAGAGTATCCGGGCTAAGACGTGATTGATGTTTCTCTCATTTGAGTAAGCAGGTTTGATTCTATCCAATTCCGACGGACAAAAGAGTCTGCTGCTCGGCAGTCCGGCGATCATTCCAACAGTGGCCTGATTCAGGCGATCATCTTCGAGGTCTCTGACAGAGATAAGATTGGAGCCGTGTCGTACGATGGGCGGGACCGCATTTGCTGCACTCCCGATCTAGCCAAGGAAGAGGGTTGTAAACAGGGCGAAGTAATTATACGGCAGTCAGCAGATGATGCAAATTGGCCTTTCGCAATACGCGTGCAGTTCAAAGGAGCTTCAGTTGAAGCTACCATGCCTCCGGAAAGCGTGAACATTAGCAAGACGGGGTTATACAACCTCTTATTTGTCTCGTGTGATCCGCAGCTAAATGGTCTGGTCATAGACGGGACTACGGTCTGGAAGAATCCCACGGGTTATTTGCCCGGACGAATGGCACCGCTTATGACCTTTTACGGTGTGATGTCTCTTGCGTATGTGGTTCTGGGCTTGGCATGGTTTTCTCAGAGCACAAGATTTTGGAAAGATCTGTTGCATTTGCAGAATTATCTCACAGCTATTATTGCTCTGGGCATGCTTGAGGTGACCCTTAGATATTTTGAATATGTCAACTTCAATGCGACTGGCCATCGGCCCATGGGTATCACTGTATGGGCAGAAACTTTTGGGGCAGTCAAGAAAACTTTGTCTCGTCTGCTTATTCTGGCGATGTCCATGGGTTATGGTGTTGTTCTGCCCATCCTGGGTGGACTTAGCTCGAAAGTCATCCTTCTGGGCGCCACATATTTTTTTGCAGCTGAAGTGCTGGACATTTTTGAAAATTTGGGAACAATCAATGATATTTCAGGGACAGCGAGACTTTTACTTGTTCTGCCAGTTGCAATCCTGGATGCTGTCATCATTCTGTGGACCTTTATGTCCTTGTCCAAGACCCTTGAGAAACTCCAGGTGAGATTCTCTCTCCGGAAGTCAAAGTGCCTACTTAAATCAATTATTATTCTGAAAAGCATACATTGGGGTCATGGGGAGAGAAGGTCAACGCAATATATAAATGGAATATTGTAGAAAAGCAGGGGGCTTTTTCATAAACCAATTTGGGTAGACCCCCTTTTATTTGGTTCCTGTCAATATTGTCTTAGTTGAGGAGGTCAAGTCTCAAAATTTGCCTTTTTAGTTTACAACACTTCTATAATAGAACTTATGAATCCCATCCAACAAGTAGCAGATTGAACTTTGATGCTTATACCATGGAGGATAATAAATAAAGCTGGACATTTTCCTAGATCTCGTCTGGATCTCATGCAGTAACAACTAAGAACCTCAGAAAAGTACCCAAAAGAAATCCTTCCTGAAGAATGGAATCACTGGCAAACATCTAGAAGTGCTATCTTGTTCTGAGCTAAGAGAAATAGAAATTTTTTTGAGAATGGTGAACAGTCCAGGGCTAAAAGCGTCACAATCCATTTTTGTAGGTTTCTAGTGCTGCAGTAGTTTTTTAGATGTTTCTAGTCAGAGCTGAACACTCCATTCCTTTTACCTCTAATAATTGTTATTCCCTTCAATGTTTATAGATACATGATTTCTTAGAAAAGGCCTTGTTTTCAATCTTATTACGGCCTGTTGGGATGTGTATGAAATCTTCGAAAACATCTGTGTCAAGTCTCATTATCCAATTTTCTTTGCCTTGGAGACAGCCCCACGTGCCATTGGATTTCAGAAGCAGGCTAATCTTTCATCTCCGGTGGACGTTCTGGCCTACATTGCCTCTGTAGACAGCTGATACATAATCAGCTTCATCAAGGTGGGTCTGGGAGACCCATTGACATTCTTCTTATCCATGTGCACAATCTAGATGACAGTTATTTCAGATAGTCACGTAAAGTGCGCTCTGGCGTACTTTTTTGTCTCTTTTACTCGGCAATCTTATAGGAGAGACATGCATTTCGGTTTCATCCATGATCCTAACCTGTTGTTGTAGGCCATGGCTTTCTAGGACACAGTGTATTAACCTTCTTTTGGATGGGATTAAAGTTAGTGTTTTTAATATCTGCGCCCCCAAAAATACAGGGGAAAGAACTCTAGTTTGGAAAGAGAGGTTGCTCTTGTGGGGCCCCATAGCTGATTCTAGGACCATTTGGCAGGGGACTTTAACATCATGGAATGGCCTATCGATATAAGAGGGGGAAGGGAAGGTGGCATTCACTCTCTTCTTGAGAGAGCTTCTTGATATGGTTTTATTTTCAATTCAGCAGCAGAAACTGTTGGACTGACGATGCCTTCATGCCCTCAGCATTTCTCCTATTTTCTTGGTCGAATAGAACGTCTTGGAGGCCTATCCATGCACGGATTACGGATTTTATGCGATCTCAACTTCCGACTACTATCCAGTAGTTCTCACCACCTTTGAACTTTACAATCCCTCTCATTCTGTCAGTGTCAGAATTCCATAAAGGCTCTTTATATAGAGGAGACTTGTTAGTGTCGCTTATACATATTTGGCATTCTTATTTGTAGGATGGCTTGTGTCCTCCTTATGCTTTGGCAACTGCTCTTCATCATATCAAGGAATAATACCACTACCTTGCTAGGAATAAGAGACAAGATGTTCTCAGGTCATGGAGCGCCTTGCTGTAGCAAGGACTCACTAGGTTTCAATTCTGGAGTCAAAGGCAGAATTATCTTCTCATGCTTCACACTTTGTGCAAAAATATCAAAATTATGGAGTGAACAATTTTGCAATGTGTCCACTCACAAGTTTTCCACGAGGATAAAGAAACAACATGGAGTAGGTTTTGTAGACTATTTTCCCTTTTTTTGAAGGTTTTTGAACTCTTGAGACTCCCTCAAATTTTTTGCGAAAACGTTTTAGAGCATCAAAAGACAATAGTTTGATAGCTAGATGGAATATGGTTTCACTTTCTTAGCCCTTAAGTGATATTTCAGTGCCCTTGAGCCTTGGCTAATGAGGACAATGAAAGTTGAGAGAGTTCAGTTACTAAAGTTGAAAGTGTGAACCGAGTTGATGTCACTCAAAGAAAAGACCATTATTAGAGGTACGTGAACTTTGAAAACAGATAAACTCCTTTCACTGTGTTATCGCTGAATCTCGTCTTTCCTCTTGCATCATATATTGAATTTGTGTCCTATATTGATTGAATTGAAATTTCGTCAACTTTGAAAGGTACAATTGTGCAGAATCTTAGAGTCTTGAGCCAGGGGCATCTTGACTAAGTCATTGTTTAGAAATCAAGTGGATTGAGAGAAGTTCGATGAATTTGCGGATAAAATATAAATCATGGGAGTGTGGGGTGCAATATCTGTGGCTCATTTGTTAGGGAATTGGGTACCTGTGCGACATCTGAGATACTTGACAATCTATGCATCCAAAAGAAAGCGAGCTTATATTGACCTCCACCATGTGGCCCTTGGTCTTATACATTGCATCCAAAAGAAAGCGAGCTTATTCATCTCTCCCGAGTGGCACAAGGAACAAATTTCTGTCTCCCTAAGAGAGAGAGAGAGAGAGAGAGAGAGAGAGAGAGAGTTGACAATAATTTAATATACACTGTAGGGGATAGTCAACTGTCATGATTACGTGTGGTCTCATCAGTTCTTGGTTCTTTGTGCAGGAAAAGCGAATGGTTGCAAAGTTAGACCTTTACAGGAAATTTACAAATATCTTGGCGGTGTCTGTGATTGTGTCAGTGGCTTGGATTGGCTACGAGGTACCCATCTTATTTTGTTTTTCTCTTTTAATCTCACAGGAAATTCACAAACACCCCGGTGGTGCTGCTTTAGACTCTAATGTATAGCCAGATGAATCCACCAAACGCCCAAGCTTAGCATGTCAAGGCAAACAAAGAATATGAATTAAAACCTCAATGTAGAGGAGGGGGCAGGGGCAGATTTGGAGATGGGGAGAGAATAGCAGAAGGAAGGGAGTAGAAGAGAGGAGAAGGGGAAGGAGAGAGGAAGAGAGAGAAGGATGAGGGGATAGAAGGATAGAGAGAGGGAGGAGAGAGAGAGTGTGAGCGTAGGCAGCAGGAAGCAGGAAGGAGGAGGGAGAGTAGATAGGATTAGATGTCACATCAAAAAGGTACCATACAAATCATAAGGGGCTGACTTATATAGTCCCCCTTCTTAATCCTATCTTACCACCAATTCCCCTTCTTTTTCCCCACCTATTTCCCACCTAATTCCCTGCTATTTCCCACCTTCATTACAGCCATCCCCGCCCTCAATTTTTTATATGGGGACTGTTAAATAGGTGCAGCAAACAGCAAATAATAATCAGCCCGGTAGGAGATAGGGGTTGTCCGGGACAATGCTCTCTGGCTGCCATGAGTTCTCATCCTCAGGAAGTCCCTGCCACTTGATAAGATACTCGGTGTAGACTTTGTTTCAGAGTACATGATCCCTGAAACCCATGATGCGCTCCGGAACATAGAGTATGTGGCCCTCCTCATCCATAGGTGGTAGCTTAGGAAGGACTTGGACATGCTGTCTGACATGTGGCTTCAGCAAGGACACATGGAAAACATTATGAATCCTGGAGGTCCTGGGTAGCTCCAACTGTAATGAAGGTGGGGAATAGCAGGGAATTAGGTGGGAAATAGGTGGGGAAAAGAAGGGAAATTGGTGGTAAGATAGGAGAAAGAAGGGGGACTATATAAGTGAGCCTCTGATGATTTGTATGGTACCTTTTCATGTGACATCTAATCCTATCTACTGTCCCTCCTCCTTCCTGCTTCGTGCTGCCTACGCTCACACTCTCTCTCTCCTCCCTCTCTCCATCTCTCTATTCCCTCATCCTTCACTCTCTTCCTCTCTCCTTCCCCTTCTCCTCTCTTCTCCTCCCTTCCTTCTGCTAATTCTCTCCCCATCTCCAAATCTGCCCCTTCCCCCTTCTCTACATTGGTATCAGAGCACCTTCCTAGGGCCCTGTTTGGAACTAGCTTCAACATCAAGTTGTCAATGCCAAATCCTGCCCAGCCTACTGAGACCATTGACATTAGCCTACAGCCTATGTGCGCTCTAGAGTGTTAGCATCAAGCCAGGTTGCAACGCAAATCTGTCAACAATCCTGTCAATGCCAAATCCTACCGTATGATGAACGTGAGCAAGAAGGGTAGAAAGCAGGACTAGCAACTTCGACTTGCTACCACCCCCTTCAAATCCAACCGGACGCCTTCAATTTGTTGACGACCATGGCAGAGAGAGAGATGGGGTCGGATCGAAGAGGCTACACTTGATGCCGCTTAGCCCTACATCGCTGCTTCTTTCCGGCCCGTCGTCCGGGCCCTCGCTCTGCTGCTGTCAACCCTTTGTCCGGGCCCTACGTCACCCATTGTTGCTGCTTGCGTCGCCACGCCCCGCCCGTTGCCGCCGCTTCCTGATTCCATCGCCCGCTCGTCGCCTTCGCTTCCCTATAGCCAAACCTTAGTGCCTTACATTAATTAATTTCTAGGTTAGGGTGACTGGGGTTTGGTTAGTTAGTTAGGTTAGGTTTAGGGTCAATTAGTTAGGCTTGGTTAGGTTAGTGCTAACTAAGGTTAAATGGTCAAGTTAGGTTACCTTAGGTCAATGTCCTAACTGTCCTAGGTGACTTTAAAAAAAGGGGAAAAAGTCCACTTTTCAACTTCTTTTTAGGGCCCTTTCACAGTCCGTTTGGAGCCATTTTGGCTCCGTTTCAAAGCTTCTTCGACGACCTTTCTTCTAAGCCTCTCCATCGAGATTTTCGTGTTTTCCACACACTATCTCAGGTGCTCATTACAGTAGGGTTTTGCATTCGAGCTCCTCTCTCCAGTGACGAAGGCTAGCACTAAAGGAGACAGCTAATAAAAAAGTAGTCCAAAATCTCTTCATTCAAGCTACAACTGCTTGTGAAGTCTAAACGATTTCATTTTAGTCTCTCCCAAACAAGCATCTAAATCTAGCTGATAGGGCAATGCACCATTTAAGATAGAAAGAATTATCGCAATACCAGCAGGCCGCAACTTGGACAAAAACTTCACAAGGTGAAATTTGCATGTCCACTAATACGGCACAACAGAAACAGGTAAAGAGCTAAGTAAAAATTGAGCGTAGTCATACCTCCCAATGAAGCCTATCAAACGTTTGAAAGCCAAGTAATTTGAAGCTTGTAAGAAGCAGCATGCAGCAAGAGGATAAATATTGCAGGAAGTATCAGCATGACTTATGGGAGTTTTGCTCAAAGAAATCACAAATGATACTTTATAGGCTATTGGCATATTGGCGCAAGCATCTAAGAAGCAGAAAAGAAAGAAAAAAGAGAAAATCAAATCAAATCAAATTGGTACCTCATAGCCAATCCAAGCCACTGAAACAATCATACACACAAGCCAAGGCAAGAGGCAAGAGTGAAGGCTTTGGATTTAATCGAAAATATGTAGACTTGTATTTGATCTTCTACCTGTCCTGCCAAGGCAAATACATCCTGTGATCTTTCATGGATGGCTCTGCATAAATCCACAGTAGGAGGCATTGTGATACCTCTTGTAGGGGGGCATAATATTATGCCTCTAGGTGGTCTTGATGCCTTACAGATCCTGTCAGAACTCCTCGGGAGCAAAAGAGCAATGATAATGCAGCATATTTAGTCGTTCTACATTCCAATGGTTTCACTAAATTTGACTTTCCAAAATATCTTTGCTTTGGCATTTTGGCATCAGGCTTTTAAATTCAAAGTCAAATCTTTCTAGAGTAGTTTTGGCTCAGTCTGCCATGCTCTGTTTCTTGTGGAAGTTGTTCATAATGAAAGAGATGGGTGACGATCCCCCTATTAGATGAAAACCATGAAACAGTGACCAACAAGAATGGAGAAAACAGGGGGAACCCGAGAGAAAGAAGATGGGGGAAGACAACATGTTGCAGGTTGTGTTCTATATGTTGACTAATAAGTCTTTCTGAAGTAAATGCATTCATGCATGGCCATACGATGATAGATATGGTGCATCTTGGTGTGCTTGTCCTATAAGCCTCAATAGACTCCCAGCAGCAGCTGCCAGCATCTTGCATTATTGATTTTTCACTGACATTACTGATTTTTCACTGCTGCATTATCTGCGTAGATACTGCTGGATGAAGGCAGCCGTGATATATCTTGCATGTCTCCCTCTTCAACATGAGCATGTCCTATAGGTTCCATGAGAGGACTGTAGGCCTCTTGTTTTCTGTGAAAGGGGATGGATAACGACTGCAATTCAAAATTATTGTGCAGGATTCATCATTGTTAGAATGGTGTCTCATTTTGCATCTTTGTCTGCCGACAACGTTGAGCAAAGAAGACAATAAATTAGATAGAGACAGTGGAAGGAGACCATGAGCTCAATGGAGGAAAAAGAAGCTGTGTCAAACCTTGGTAAAGATGGCTCATATTTGCGCTGTAAGGGGGGGGGGGGGGGGGGCGCGCGCATGTGTATGTGTGCGCGTGCACGCGCTTGTGTGTATAAAAAGTGAAATTTAGAGTCTCTACGGCAATCTTTCTTTGATTGTCTGCAAGCTCATCACATAGACCACACTGTCCTCTTGTCATATAATGAGATTTTCTCATTATGTAATATTGGACTCCTCATTCTGGGGACTCCATTTGTTAATATAGAATATCAACAATTTCACTATTTAAAAAATGTGTGTGTTCTTATAAACAGGCATACATTGACATTGGTGTCACTTTTTGCAGTTTTATCTCAAAGCCACAGATCCCTTCAGTGAACGATGGCAGAGTGCATGGACGTTTACAGCATTTTGGAATATCATTACCTTCTCATTGCTATGTGTGATATGTGCCCTTTGGGCCCCATCTCAGAATTCAACAAGGTGCGTCTCCTGTTTTGGCATGGGTTAGTTTCTAATCAGTTCTTATTACCAAGTGTGCACAGAGGACTTCTTATAGACTAATAAATGTATGCTTTGGAAATAGGTATGCTTATTCTGAAGACGCTGGAGAAAATTTTGATGATGAGGAGGTTCCTTTGAAGCCAAGTGTGACTACTGAGCCAGAGAAAAGTAGCTTGAAACCTGATAAGAGGGAAAGAAAGCCAATCAACACTGATGTGTTTAGCGTACATGATGACCTTGAGGAAAATAAGAGAGAGTAGGATTTCTAGAGTATTCATCTCAATCAGTCTCTTTTTTTTTCTTATCGCCTTGTTCGATGCCTGGAAAGGTGGTAATTCTTTACATTTTTGGTGGGGATTAGAAAATTTCTGGGATGCTGGTTTCAATAACCCCATTAGAATGTACAAAGAACCCTGGAGATACTGCAGGTGAACTTACCAGAAATAAACAGTTTGGAGAATGACCTTCTATATTCACAAAGTGGGGCTGGTACTGTATATATTCCATTCTCATGAGGTGTCAAATGGGGGATCTCCATTGACCTGAAAACACATATGACCTTTTTAATTTTGTGACCTTCGTGACAACGCATGCTGGTATGACTGTCAGCAAAAACTGCTCTTTTGTAATCAATCCAGCTTCTAAAGCTGACGGGCATGCAACATGAACCCTATGCCTACTCTTGTAAAACAATGTGTTTTATGGAAAATATTATAATGATTTGAGATTTATGGGCTTTTTATTTTTTTTATTTTGAGTTCTTTTACAAAACCTCCATGTTACCAATTTAAGAATAAAAGGGAGCTGGGGTTCTTGCTTCCAGATCTACATATGCCAAACACATAATAGGAGTCAGCCAGTTCTCATTTTGCTACTAAGGCTCTTCTTTTCTTCTTCTTTTTAGCTAGAAAATGGTATCAAGCAAAAGCAGCCAGAGAGTCACTCTAATTTGAAATCCTGATCCTCTAAAGACAAAGCCATATACATCTCCTCCCCTTCAGTTACTTCTCCCCCCACCTCTAGTTTCCATCGCCTTCCACTTTGCAAGCCCTCACCTCTCCTTGCTGACCTTAACCTTGTCCTCTGCTCCTTCTCCCTTTCTGAGTTCTGCTCGGTTCTCTTTGTCCCCTTCATCATTTGTTGCATATGGAGAGTGTATTTCCATATATTATTATCCCCTAAGAGATTTTTCCAAGTGATTTGTTACTTTCAAGCAATGAGCATCCTTCATTTGGGATGCTAATTACTCTGCACACCCTTAACTGTTTGTGTTAACGTTAAACGGGAGATCCTTCCATGTATATCGGCTCCCTCGAGAGTATTTTTCATACATCATTGTTAGTAGTGTGCAACACTAGATTTCAACCCCATCTTGTTGAACGATTTGAGGCTTCTCTACCCAACTTTCAACTTTTGTTGTACATTCTAACCCAGCAGATAATTGCTTGTGCATACTGTATAGCTTTTGAAGCATTATCCACCCTTCTACCTCCACTCTCTTTCCACCTCAAACCTCCCTTTCTACAGGCCTTTCTACAGGCAATTCACTATTTTTTCTCTCTTGGGGTGAGACATGCCTTAAGCTGCTAGGGTCTTCTTCTTCTTCTGTGGTGGATTGCCTCCTGCCAATCTCATCCTCGGTTTCTCGTACCAATCTCATCCTCAATTTGTCTTGCAAGAGAGGCTATGTCTTCGTAGTGCTATGGTAATGTAGCTGTCTTTTTTGGCCCCCTCTTGAGAAAAACCCCATTAATTACGGCAGGCAGCCTAGAGAAAAGTTTTGGTTTTCTAAGCCCTCCTTGAGCCATGTGTCATAAGAATATACGTTGATCTTCAAAAGATCTAATGGTGTGAATTGTGCTTTATTTTTGGATGTGTGAATTGCTTTTTCTTTCAAAAACAAAGAGTGAGAGAGACACGGGCTAAAAGACATGCTCTGTCGCAATGATTGAGTTTCTTATTCCTGGGGCATTGCCGTTTCTTCATCTCTACCCATTATGAGTAAGCTTCTTCTCGACTTTTTTTTTAGCTTGGTCTTCTTGGTGGTTTTTTGCCATAGTCGAACAAAGCATGCCAAGCTAATTCCCATCACAAAAGCTTAGCACGGTAGACTCTTCATCAGACCTAACCGAGGCCAACAACGATGGATGAGCAAGACTAGCCATCTCCAACAAAGACTCATGAATTACAAAGTTTCGTGCACATAATGATAAAGCAGCTTCACCTCCGACAAGCTTGTATGTGAAATTTCTTTCCGATAAGGAAATCATCACAATTGCAGCCTGCATCAAATTTCCTTCCGATGAGGACGAATCACAAAGAAGGAGCATACGGCATGAAAGAAAGACGCATAATTGGAGCCAGAAATCGTAACAATTGGAGCCTGGATTGAATTTCCTTCCGATGATCAGGAGATGCTAAGGGAGACGAATTACAAATTAAGGGGAAGCATAAGGCATGAGAGAAAGATGCATAAATTGGAGTATTGCGTCAGCTGAGCTTGTCTGAAAGCAATGCGCATCGTTCATTCGCGTTGGTTCTTCCCAATGCAAACAGAAATTGCGCCTCGAATGGAAACGATGAGAAACTGCTCCGAAAGTGAGGCATGCGTGCCTGAAGCAGGTCGATGAAGAGGTCGGAATCTCCCCAAAGTAGGAGGAGAGAGAGATGATTCATAGTGGCGACGCTCTAGGGAGTTCAATCATGCTGAGAACACTGTGATCATGTACTATTGGCTGAAGTATTGCCCGGAAGCTGTGGAGAGACAAGACTTTGAGACCTTAACAAAGATGCATAATGGTTAGAGGATTTGCATTATCTCATATCGATTCTTTTGCTACCCTTTTGGCATGAAACTTCTCAGCTTCCATCACTAGAGGGGTATATTATTCGAAAAGATGTACCTCTGTATAACCACTAAACACAGAAATAAACAGAGTTTTGAAAACTTCACATTAATCGATCATCAACAAATTTGCGATTAGGATGCTCGTCGATTAGGTCCATCCATAACATGAATTTTGCATCTGCTAGTTATCTCTTATAGAAGCAACAAATTCCCTCTGGGATTTCCCTCTTACCGTGGTCTTCTGTTTGGCACAATAGTAAAAGTCTTGCTTCTAATTGAAGATTCTTGGATTTGATACTAAGTAGTGTGGAGTATATCTTCACAACTTTGAGATTTCTAGATTCCATGTCGCACTACTTCTATGACAAGGTGTGTTGGGTATTGAACGTTATTCTGTTGTTTCATCCACAACAATACCAAAGGCCGCTTTGAAGGTGACCTATGTGTTTCCAATAAATCACAACAATTCTTGCTTTTGATCAGTCTTTTTTCAGCGACCCCACTACAGCTGTAGTCAAGGATCTCATTCTGACATACTCTCAAGGTAGCTTTATCGCTACTCTACTTCAGACTTCCTCTAATGAATAGTTGTCTTTTTGTGTTGTCCACAGTCTACTGAACGATCTCAGAATGTTGGAATCATCCCGCTCAAGGATACACATACATCCTCTCAGGCTCACGTTGCAAGTTTTCAGGATATTATCTCTAAGATCAAACAAATCGCCAAAAGATTAAGAGAGTTTGAATTTCGCCTACCATCGTGCTCCTAGTAATTTACCGGCATTCGACTACGATTATGACTATTGACATTCAGGTAAAAGCTAGTATCTTATCCAATATATGCAAGACTTATCTCGGTGCTAATATTTCAGCATTAATATCCTCTACATTATCTCGACACCTAGGGAAGGGCCTATTCCCTTGGATTATAAGTCTTTGCGGCGCTTCCCCATCCACACACTGTGTGGTTATAATAATTATATATTATATGTTATCATATAAAAATTTTCAATTGCTCATCCATCAAAATTTCTAATTTCCAATCTAATTTCTTACAATATTCCTCCCTTTTAATGCATGGTATCGATGCGAGGGAAATCCAAGATGGATACGAGATCGAAGAATGATGACACCTTTATTCATATGGTTGTAGTCCATGTGATAATATTGTATAGACTTAAATGACGATCAATTATTATATCACTTTACTCATGTATTTGTTGGACTTCAGCTTTCAAAATTATATGGACATCATGAAATCAATAATACATCACCACCCCTGACATTTGCAGGGAGGATCGGGTCCATTTGGACCCTATGTTGTCATGACACCATGAGGTTATGCCTTAAAATTTTGAGAAAATACTACGGTTCAGGTTCAACTTCGAGTTAGTAGTTACGTGCTCCATGATAGAAAGGTTGCCTATTGTAAATCTAGTTAATTAGTTGGTGAGGGGCAAGGGATAGTGGTATATGATGGCAACATAAAGCGAGGAGGGAGATGAGGGAGGATTTATAATACTATTATAAGGAACAAGTAGTACGACCCGTCTACGATGGCTCCATTGGGTCTCAAGGTGGGACCTTATAATCTCTTTAAGGGGGGAGAGAGAGAGAGAGATAGAGAGAGAGAGAGAGAGAGAGAGAGAGAAGAAGAAGAAAGAGGGAGAATTTTGGTTATATATATATATTTGTGTGTTCATGAACCATCCATATGCACTTACAAAAGTGTATGTGCATCTATGTCTAATTTTGTGTGTGTGCACATGCTCTAGTTTGAGTAAATTACCACATATTTATGGACATCAATGTGTACATGCACATGCATTGAACATACATACACACGCATGAACGCGCGCACGCACACACACACACATGGCTTATTTTAAAAAGAAACACTTATTTCATTAATTTTGGACTCATATGTCTACTTTTGGACTATTCCTTAAAATCCTTCCCAAATGAAAAGTTTACTTTATGAAATTGTCATTCGAGAATCAAAAGTTTACTTTCTGGCACTATCATTTTCACATAATACATTTCAAAATATCTCTCTACAATGTTGTACAAATAATGCAAAAACTACTATTAAATCCTAAATTTGTATTTCTTGTTTATAAGAATCATATTCTTAAAATAAAAAATCTGAGTTATTAGTTTAAATCCATGAAAAACCATGCTATTGAGGATTCACAACATTTTAAAAATGTATACATAAGAGACCTATAAGACTCTTTTTACTTTCAATGCAGAAAACTATAACACTCTTGAATATTCAAGAAATTAAAAGGTTTATATAGACATGAGACATGATGGATGCCTCTTTTGTACTCCAAAAAATAGCAATAGCTATGCTTGCAATTTTACATTATCATGTCATAAGTTTTACAACAAATATTGCTCTGGATGAGTCTTTGTACAAAGGATCTCCTGTGGCCTTTTCAATAATTTAATTTTTCCTTTACAATGAGTTTAGTACAAATGGGCGATCCAAACATTTACTTGTTTGAATGTCCTTTTCTATCATGATCACAGAAATGAGCGATCCAAACATTTGCTTGTTCAGAATGTCCTTTCTGTCGTCACTTGTCGTTTGGGTGCCATCTTCATTCACTCTCATCTGACTACCACCACCACCTTCACTCTTTCTCAATATTTGAATGGTGTTATCATGGGCATTCTTCATTTGCGCTATCTCCTTCTACTTTCTCCCGGGCGACGAGCATCTTTATGAACTCTGTAATGTGCGTAATAATTGGTTGCGGTAATTTTATTTTGTCTTCTACATCATACAAATGTGCTTCTTTGTTTTCTTTGACCTTGATTTCCAGGATACTATGACTGTCTCTGTGGAAAGTCTTGAAATTGCTTCATGGTTTAGGACCCATTCCTTTTTTAGATAACTACTATACAATGTACTGTTATCTTGGTTCTCCTTCCTGCCCCTTGGCTCATACCATACCGCTGTAAATGTTGTAGCTCTGCCCCGGTCATCCATGCTCACGTCAACTACTTTCGCAACCCAAAACTTCACGTTCTCATGTTCATCATCCGATGGTCGAACTGCAACAAAACAATGGACATCTATGTCTATTTGTGGCATAAACTCTCTCTTCTTGGGTCCACAATATGGATGTGGGAGCAACGATTCAAACTCATTTTCAAAGAGACCACATGCTGGACGCAAGTCATTACCAACATTTGGCTAAAATAAAGGCTGTTCTGCCTTAATATCATCTTCTCACATTTTTGCAAGGTCCTTTATCAATTGGTAGGTCTTGCTAAGTACAACAGTAGTGTGTTCCTTCCAAGAGGGCTTCCAATCAGGAAATCTCCGGAGCATTTCCTCTTTGTATGCAATAAAAGCTTTTAAGCCTTCTATTTCACCTTTGGATTTCTCGCTAAATTCTTTTATAGGAGCCCATGTTGGATGCATTTCTTTGCTCGGGATTGAAGTTAAGAGAGAGTAAGGTTCTTCAGGTTCCCATTTTGTATCAAGAGAATAGTGTTGCCATTGCATCACTGGTTTTTCATCCTTTAAGAAAAAGTGAAAATAGTGTGGAGCGCTATGACCTATCAGGGCATCACCACCTTTTTGTATGAAAGGTAGAATAAAGCTCTTCCAATCATACATCCTCTCAGCCATTGAGCATATTGTTCCTTCCTTACGGCCACCAACTTGCCTCCCACATTTTCTTATCAAGTCATCCATTGTCTCCATGTCATTGTCTCCATGTCCTTGTGTTTTAGTTCTCTTGAAACTGTGCTAAATACCTGATCGATATCCTCATGTGTGTGCCTAACCAACAAAAACCCAACTTCAATCTCATTGAAGATTCTATGAGCGATTAGCATTGAGCAAAATGCAAAGAAGAGTACATTCTTATTCTCTCGTCCGCAATTGTCTGCTTGTACTCTCAAAGTTGCTGGTAGGCGACCTTTTTCTGCATGTACATTGTGAATTGCCTTCATAACGGATGTTACAACTTGATTGCTATCATGTAGATGCAAGGAATCAATCCATATGTCTGCAAAAAACTTAAATACGTGCACTAACACTCCACATAGATGTGTCTTTAAAAAGTATTTGCCTTGTAGCTTAGGTGGAGTGTTAACGAATCGAGGTAATGTTGTTGTATGATCCATACCATCTACAATAACGCACATGTACTCATTTGGGTGAGAAATAGCTTGCTCCTTCCAAAATGCATATTTTATTCTAGAATGTCGAACAAGTCCATGATGAAATTCTCTCTTTTTTTTGTAAGCTTCTTTTTGTTGTGGAGATGTTGCACTCTCAAGTGCTCGCTTTAGATCATCACAGTCGTTGCACTTTGACATTTTTTGCCTCTTTGGGATTTTAACATGTCTAAAGCTTTTTTTCCAAAGAGTATACAAAGTATGAAAAGATGCCGGTGCATGCCCTCTTTGCCTCTGTGTTTCTCCAATAGAGTTAAATACTTCTTTTTTGGTCAAACCTATTGGAAGATGCATTTCTGATAGGTGGGGTTGCGGTAAAGCATTTTCATAAATGTAATCTTTCAAAATTGTTGTTGCCGCAACCGTTGAGGCTCTTGTTTTGGGCCTTCCTATGTTTCCATGAATGTAAAATTTAACTCCATACTTTGCTTTATTAGCCAAATTCCAATATGTGCCATGTGATAATCCTGTAATAATGCGATATGCATTATTGCATATACTTTTTCTATTTATAAGAGGCCTTATTTGCTGTCCTGAACTTCGCCTTCTCTTATCATTTACAAGAAAGCAAGACAATCTCGTGAGTAGGTATTCATTTCTTCTGCTTCCTTTCCTTTGCCAGACATGTTCTCTACAACCCTTGATGTCATGTAAGTTAATGGATCGCATACATGTATGCTTACAGCATGTAGATCGCATTGCTTTTAGCATAACATCTTCATTCATTACTCTTATTCTCTTTGGTTGCTTTTCTAGATCTGCCTGGACTCGTCGTTGTCTTTTCATGCATCTGTATGTCCGTTTTGGGACCTTCTGTACATTCTTATTTGGATTTGTGTAGTTCTCCTTGTAAGATTTATTTGTCACGTTGTTTTCATGAGATGTTGCATCCTTGATCTTATCACTCTGACAGTCAAATACTGAATATTCCTTTGTTGATGTCATCCTTGCTTTTGATACATTCGTCAAACCATTTGTAACATTTACAAGTTCACAATCAAAGTCAAACACCGATGTCCTTTGTTGATCTCATCCCTACTTTTGATACAATCGTAGAACCACTTGTCACAATGGCATTAGAGTGTCCCGAATGATCTTCAAACTCATCTATTCCTAAGAGAACATCACTCGTTGATGCACTTTCTATGGATTTCATAACTCCATAGTCAATGGTGATAGAGTGTCCAGAATGATCTTCAAACTCATCTATTCCTGAGAGAACATCACTCATTGATGCACTTTCTATGGATTTCATAACTCCATAGTTTTGAAACTCCTCTACTCTAGAGAGAACATCACTCATTATACTATCGTGCATGATTTCCATAATTCCATAGTTACTTGGTTTGACTCCAAGAACTTTACCAGTATCCATAAAGCCATCCATGCTTGAAAATATATCACTTTTGACATCTTTGCCCAAGTTCTCAATGTGCATGAACTCATCCACCCCAGATAAGGCATCACTTGTGAAATATTTTTCTTTCTTGGTACCAATGAACTCATCGACTTCTGATAAGATGTCAGTGCTATAGTTGAGTGCATTGGAATCATCCATCTCTGAAGGAATAGAGCTTGGTACATTGGCATATTCTTTCAATTCTTTGATGTTGTAGTATACATTATGTTTATCATTAAAAACCACATGCCGAGTCTTTCCAATCTTTAAAAATTGCATGCTCCATCTCAAATCCTTACCTACCTCATAGTAGGGACCATCCAATGACATTGAGTTATTATCCATACCATCATTAGAAACTTTTTGAATTCTCATCTGCGCAAATGTCAAGTGTTCCACTTGTTCAAATCCCAAGACTTGACCTTCTGCTACATTCTTATTTGCAAATGATAACATTTGTAAAATATCTCCCACTCTAAAATCCAAAGATATGCACTTTGTATTCCTGATGACATGTGTTGGATAAGTCTCATCTCTGTCCCATGCAATAAATGCTTTGTTGGAAGTATTATAGGGCATAACATCTCCAAGGATTTCCATATCCCCACACTTATGCTTTAGCTCAACATGTGCACTAAGAATCCTTGATAGTATAACCACCACCTTATCTTCGCCAAGTCTTCTAAAGTGACAAATAGAATTTGGATCACCTTCATGGATTGTAGCAAATGCAACTACTTCTCTTTTAAAACATAGAATCACCTCCATCCCCGGCATAAATTTTGTAGCCATCTCCTTTGTGAGTTTCCTTTGCAAACAAGCTATAACAACCATTATAAAGAACATTAGTCTCTTCTCAATAATCTACTTTATTAATGATTTGAAAATCTAGATCTTGTTTAAAAATCTAATCAGACCCTAACCAATAACAACCGTAAACGAATAACAACCCTAAACCCTAAACCCTAAACCAATAACAACCCTAAACCCTCAACCCTAACCAATCACAACCCTAACCCCTAAACCCCAAACCCTAAACCCTAAACCCTCAACCCCAAACCATTAACCCCAACCCCCAAACCCTAAATCCTAAACCCTAACCCCCAAACCCTAAACCCTAACTCCCAAACCCTAAATCCTAAACCCTAAACCCTAACTCCCAAACCCTAAATCCTAAACCCTAAACCCTTAACCCTAACCCCCAAACCCTGAACCCTAAACCCTAACCCCCAAACCCTAAACCCTAACTCCTAAACCCTAAACCCTAAACCCTAACTCCCAAACCCTAAACCCTAACCCCCAAACCCTAAACCTTAATTTCCAAACCCTAAACCCTAACCCCCAAACCCTAAACCCTAAACCATAACTACCAAACCCTAAACCCTAACGCTCAAACCCTAAACCCTAAACCCTAACCCCCAAACCATAAACCCTAAACCCTAAATCCTAAACCCTAACCCCCAAACCCTAAACCCTAAACCCTACCCCCTAAACCCTAAACCCAAAACCACCAAACTCTAAACCCTAACCCCCAAACCCTGAACCCTAAACCCTAACCCTCAAACCTTGAACCCTAAACCCTAACTCCCAAACCTTAAACCCTAAACCCTAAACCCTACCCCCCAAACCCTAAATCTAAACCACCAAACCCTAAACCCTAACTCACAAACCCTAACCCTAATTCCTAACTCACAAACCCTAAACCCTAAACCCTAACTCACCAAACCCGAAACCCTAAACCCAAACCACGAAATCCTAAACCTTAAATCCTATGAGTGTTTTCAGTAATATCATTTATTTAAGTAATAGTTTTAATTAGAATTCATAAGTAAGTGGAATTGATAGTTGGGAGGGTGGTAGTGGGAGAAAGGGAGAGTGAGAAAGTGGAGAAAGGGAGTGTGGGAGGGTGGTAGTGGGAGAAAGGGAGAGTGGGAGAGGGAGTGGGAATGGGGGCGGTGGGGGTGGGGGTGGGAGGATGGGAGTGGGAGTGGGAGAGGGAGTGGGAATGGGGGAGGTGGGGGTGGGGGTGGGAGAATGGGAGTGGGAGTGGGAGAGGGAGTGGGAATGGGGGAGGTGGGGGTGGGGTGAGGGTGGGAGGATGGGAGTGGGAGTGGGAGGGGTGGGGAGTGGGAGTGGGAGGATGGGAGTGGGAGAGGGAGCGGGAATGGGGGAAGAATGGGGGAGGTGGGGGTGGAAGTGGGAGGGGTGGGGTGGGACGATGGGAGAAGGAGTGGGAATGGGGGAGGTGGGGGGGTGGGAAAATGGGCATGGGAGTGGGAGAGGGAGTGGGAGGATGGGAGGGGTGAGGTGGGAGGATAAGGGTGGGAGAATGGGAGTGGGAGTGGGAATAGGAGTGGGAATGGGGGGGGGAGGGGTGGGGGTGGGAGGATGGGAGTGGGTGGGAGAATGGGAGTGGGAGTGGGAGTGGGAGTGGGAGTGGGAGTGGGAGTGGGAGAGGGAGTGGGAATGCGGGAGGTGGGGGTGGGGTGAGGGTGGGAGTGGGAGGGGTGGGGTGGGAGGATGGGAGTGGGAGAGGGAGTGGGAATGGGGGAGGTGGGGTGGGAGGATGGGGGTGGGAGTGGGAATGGGGTGGGAGGATGGGAGTGGGTGGGAGAGGGAGAGAAGATAATCTAATGGAGAGGCCAATGGGAGAGCAGATAATGATATAGAAGAACCAATGAGAAAGAAGCACTTAAAACCCTAGTTTTTCTTATATATACTCTCCTTCTCTCATTGTTTCTCTCATTTCAACAAGGAAGAGCAAGAGGAGAAGCAAAAAGAGGAGGAAGAGCAAAAGCAAACACAAGCATAGATCTCAACTTTTTTCCAGGTACTTTTTTTAAAATTTGTATTCTTTGAAATTTTATTATAGAGAGAGAACTTAGAGAGAGAAAAGTGAAGGAAAGACTTTTAGAGAGAGATTATAAGAGAGAGAGTCTTGCTGCCTCGGCAGCAAAAGAGAGAGAGAGAAAGAGAGAGGGAGAGAGAGGAGAGACTTTTAGAGAGAGAGAAAGAGAGAGGAGAGATGTTTAGAGAGAGAGGGTGAGAGGTAAAAGAGAGAGAGAGGGGGGGAGAGAGAGAGAGTGGGGAGAGAGAGAGAGAGGGGGGGAGGAGAGAGAGAGAGTGGGGAGAGAGAGAGAGAGAGAGAGAGAGAGAGAGAGAGGGGGGGAGGCCGCTGCGGCGGCAGCGCGAGAGAGAGGGGGAAGGGAGAGAGGGGAGAGAGAGAGGGGGGGGAGGCCGCTGCCACGGCAGCGTGAGAGAGAGAGGGGGGAGAGAGAGAGAGAGGGGGGGAGGCCGCTCCCGGAGAGAGAGGGGGGGGAGAGGTAGAGAGCGGGGGGGGAGGGGGAGGGGAGAGAGGGGGGAGGCCGCTACCAGCGGCAGTGCGAGAGAGAGGGGGGGAGAGAGAGAGGGGGGGAGAGAGAGAGAGGGGGGAAGGCCGCTGCCACGGTAGCGCGAGAGAGAGGGGGAGAGAGAGAGGAGGTGGAGAGAGATAGAGGGGAGGGGAGGCTGCTACCGCGGCAGCGAGAGAGAGAGGGGGGAGAGAGAGAGAGAGAGAGAGAGGGGAGGGGAGGCCGCTGCCGCGGCAGCGAGAGAGAGGGGGGGGGAGAGAGAGAGAGGGGGGGCCGCTGCCTCGGCAGCGCGAGAGAGAGGGGGGAGAGAGAGAGAGGGGGGGGGAGGCCACTGTCGCGGCAGCGCGAGGGGGGGGAGAGAGGGGGGAGAGAGGGGAGAGAGGGGGGAGGCCGTTGCCAGCGGCAGCGCAAGAGAGAGGGGGGAGAGAGAGAGGGGGGAGAGAGAGAGAGAGAGAGAGAGGGGGGGGAGAGAGAGAGAGGGGAGGGGAGGCCGCTGCCACGGCAGCGAGAGAGAGAGGGAGGGGAGAGAGAAGGGGGGGAGAGAGAGAGAAGGGGGGCCACTGTCGCGGTAGCGCAAGAGAGAGGGGGGGAGGCCGCTACCGCGGCAACGCGAGGGGGGGGAGAGAGAGAGAGGGGGGAGAGAGAGGGGGGGGAGAGAGGGATGAGGCCGCTGCCAGTGGCAGCGCGAGAGAGAGGGGGGGAGAGAGAGAGAGGGGGGAGGCCGCTGCCACGACAGCGCGAGAGAGAGGGGGGAGAGAGAGGGGGGAGAGAGAGGGAGGGGAGGGGAGGCCACTGTCGCGGCAGCGAGAGAGAGAGGGGGGGAGAGAGAGAGAGAGGGGGGGCCGCTACCGCAGCAACGAGAGAGAGGGGGGAGAGAGAGAGAGGGGGGGCCGCTGTCACAACAACGAGAGAGAGGGGGGGAGAGAGAGAGGGGGGGGCCGCTGCCGCGGCAGCGAGAGAGAGAGGGGGAGGAGAGAGAGAGGGGGGGCAGCGCGAGAGAGAGGGGAAGAGAGAGAGGGGGGAGAGAGAGAGGGGGGGAGAGAGAGAGAGAGAGGGGGGGCCGCTGCCGCGGCAGCGAGAGAGAGAAGGGGGGAGAGAGAGAGAGGGGGGTCGCTGCCACGGTAGCGAGAGAGAGAGAGGGGGGCCGCTACCGCGGCTGCACGAGAGAGAGGGGGGGAGAGAGAGAGAGAGGGGGGAGGTCGCTGCCACAACAGCGAGAGGGAGAGAGGGGGGAGAGAGATAGAGAGAGGGGGGGAGGCCGGTGCACGAGAGAGAGGGGGGAGAGAGAGAGAGAGAGGGGGGAGGCCGCTGCCGCGGCAGCGCAAGGGAGAGAGGGGGGAGAGAGAGCGTGGGGAGAGAGAGAGAGGGGGAGAGAGAGTGGGGAGCGCAAGTGAGAGAGAGAGAGAGAGAAAAGGAGAGGAGAGAGTGGGAGAGAGAGAGAGAGAGAGAGAGAGAGAGAGAGAGAGAGGGGAAATGAAGAGGAGGGGAGAGAGTAGACTAAGATGAGAGGAAACGTAGACTAGAGCGGAGAGGAAAGAGAGAGAGAGAAGAGAAAAGGAGAGGGAGAGTAGGGATGAGAAAGAGAGAAGCGTACTAGAGTGAGAGAGAGAGAGAGACAAGAAAAAGAGAGAAGCATACTAGCGTGAGAGAGAGAAGAAGAAGAGAACAGATGAGAGAGATTGACGAGAGATGGACGAGAGATGAAAATTTAGAGAGGGAGGACACAAGAGAAAGTACGATCGAGATAGAAAATCTTACTAATGAAGAGGAGAAATGAGTGGGCGACAATCAAGAAGAGATAAAGGAGAGATGTTTTGATGGAAGAATTTGGGAGCTACGATCAATGAGGCATATTAGAGGAGATTGGTGTGTGATTTAGTCGAAACTTAAACAAACAAAACTATAAACCTTGGTGTTTGATGAAAATTTAGAGAGGGAGGGCACAAGAGAAAGTACGATCGAGATAGAAAATCTTACCAATGAGGAGGAGAAATGAGTGGGCGACGATCAAGGAGAGATGTTTTGATGGTAGAATTCGGGAGCTACGATCAATGAGGCATATTAGAGGAGATTGGTGTGTGATTTAGTCGAAACTTAAACAAACAAAACTATAAACCTTGGTGTTTGAAAAGAGAAACGTGTGGAAACTCGAATTTCAAATTTCCCGCCTTTTTTTAAACTATGAATCCTTGTGTTTGAAAAGATAAACGTGTGAAAACTTGAAAATTGTGATAAAAGACAACCTTGTGTTTGAAAAGACAAACGTGTGGAAACTTGAAAAGTGTGAAAAGACAAATGTGTGCGAAAAGGAAAACTTGTGGAAACTTGAATTTTAAATTTTCCTTTGTTTTTGAATTTAAAATGAGTTTCACTTCCATTTTCAATTTACTAGTTTAATTTCCCAATTAAATTTTCTGAAATATAGTTTATAAAAATGCATTTTGTTTTGAAATATAGTTTACAAAAATGCATTTTGTTTTGGAATATAGAAAGTATAATTTTAATTTTATTACATTTTAAAAGTAGTTTAACTTACATTCGTTATTATTACTTTAATTTATTTCTTTTTAGGGAGAATTAATATATTCTTCTAAGTAAATATTAAATTTGTAATTTTAAGTCTTATTTTCTTTATTTTACGTTATTTTTTCATAAACTTTAAGTTAAATTGAATTTATTTATATTTCAAATTTTGTGATTTCAAAATTTTAAGTCTTATTTTCTTAATTTTACTTTATTTTTTCATAAACTTTAAGTTAAATTGAATTTATTTATATTTCAAATTTTGTGATTTCAAACTAATAAGAATTTACTTTGTCAAAGTTTAAACTTCTTATGATTGTGAATTAAGTTAAATTAATTTGAATTAAAAAAGAGTTTGGGGGTTTGGGTTTAAGGTTTGGGGATGAGGGTTTAGGGTTTCAGAGTCAGGGCTTAGGGTTTGGGGTTAGGGATTAGGGGTTTACGATTTAGGGTTTGGGTTTAGGTTAGTGTTTAGGGCGTTAGTATTTGGGGGTTAGCGTTTAGGGTTTAGGGTTTAGGTTTTGGGATTCAAGGTTTAGGGATTAGGGTTTAGGGTTTGGGGGTTAGGGTTTAGGGTTTAGGGGTTTGGGTTTAGGGTTTTGAGGTTTGGGTTAAGGGTTTAGGGTTTTGAGGTTTGGGTTTAGGGTTTTGGGTTTTGGGGTTAGGTTTTAGGGTTTTAAGGTTTGGGAGTTTAGGATTTAGGGTTTTTGGATTTGGGTTTAGGATTTAGGGTTTGGAGTCAAGTTAAATTTATAGTTTTTATTATTTAAATTTAAATTTATTAAGATTTTAACTTCTTATTAATGTGAATGTTCAATTCTTATGAGTTGTAAGTAAATTAGTTTTTGAAAATATAAATTTTATCTTTTTTAAACTTGCAACCTTAGTGTATTAAAAAGAATAATGGAAAATAGATTATTTTTTGCTTTTAATTCGCAACCTAAGGATATTAAAAAGAACAATGGAAAAGAAATTATTTCTTGCTTTTCTTCGCTTCGACGGTTGGTGGTCTAGATTAGCATAGATTAGTTTGTCCTTAGAGGAGAGAACTCCAAAAATACCAATCAAAGCCATGCTCAAAATTTCTTGACTAGTTCCTAATCGGAGTCAGTCCATTCGTTCACATTCACTTTCACACTCACAACAACCCTACCATTTAAGCAACGATTAAGGTTTTTAAACTTTCAAGATGATTGAAAGTTGTATCAGTGGACATGACAGATTACAGTTGAATCAGTTAAGGGACTAGACATAGCAGATTATATTTGTACCAGTTGTGGGAGTTGACAGAGCATTTTACACTTATATCAGTTGTGGGAGTTGACAGAGCATTTTGCACTTATATCTGACAGACTTCAAATTTGTATTCAGAGATCATTGTAAATCCTTATTTTTTTCACATTTATGCTCTAAGCCTTGTAAAGCCTTTTAGGGTATTCCCAAAGCATGAAATTGACACTTATACGATTGGGAAGAATAAAAACTTGAGGTGTATTAATGGGACTCATTGTACTTTTGATTTTTCAAAGTAATTGTAGTTTGTCAAAGTACCTAAAATTTGTGTTGTGCTTGAATATAGGATGGATCTTGAGGCTATAGCATTTGTCAATGGTATGACACTAAAATACAATGGAAGAATTTATGCCCCAAAGGACTTCACAAACTGGACCGTTGTTGACACAACAAAGAAAGCATGGTTCTTGGTCTTAAGCTGAGGGACAGCTTTGACACATTGCAAGTGATGCACTGATAGTGCTATGCTCTCTTGGATGAGATATTATTAATGCATATGCCAGTGGACGGTGTTTATGCTTGAGTCATTTGGCACTTATTGGCATTTTGGATTGCCATTATAGTTGACATTTTCTTTTGGGCCAGATTTGCTCATATGGATGCATAGAATATGCACATGAGTAAGATGCTTTGAGACATGAGTTTTTGGTGATATTTCACTCTATTGTGGCATACACATTTGGGTGCACCTAGTATTTGGTGTGATTCTCTCTTGTAGGCACTAGCATTTGGGATTTTTGCTTCATTTGCATCATGGCATCCTCTTCTATGTCTGAAAAGGAGTTTTTTAGCATTAAAAAGTTTGATGGGACAAACTTTTCTTTGTGGAAAGAACAAATAAGGGATGTGCTTATTCAAAAGAAGCAGATTAAACCCTTGGTAGGGATTGAAGCTAAGCCTGCAAATATGTCTGAGGATGATTGGAATGAGTTGGATGCATTAGCAAAATCTACTATTAGACTTCATCTTACAGAGTCAATTTATTTCACAGTAGTAAATGAGAAGACTACAGAAGATTTGTGGAAGAAACTGTGTGCCACTTATGAAAAGGAAACTGCCTCTAATAAAGTTTACCTCATGAAGAGGTTGTTTGAGCTGTAGATGAAGGAAGGGGTCTCCATTGCTTCTCACTTGAATGAATTTAATATTATTTTCAGCCAGCTTTAGGCTCAGAAGATGAATTTTGATGCGGAGACTAAGGTAATATTTCTCTTATGTTCATTGCCATCGTCATGGGATACCTTCCGTACAGGTGTGAGTAACTCTGCACCTGGTGAAGTACTGAAATTTGATGATGTTGTGGGTAGCTTGTTGGCCGAGGAGATTAGACGGAAGTCTATGGACGACAACAAGCAGGATGCAGCCCTAAATGTGCAAAGGGGCAGATCACAGTTCAGGGGGAAGTCCCAAGAAAGAAGGAAGTCTCGTAGCAAATGCAAGGCATGAAACATTGAGTGTTACGACTGTGGCAAGAAGGGCCATATGAAAAAAAATTGCTACAAGCTGAAAAGAGAGCAAAAGGATAAGAAAAAGAATGCAAATTGGGGTGCAAATCAAAAGAAAGAGAGTCCAAGGGAGGACAAAGGAAAAGTGAAGATCGAGGAGATCAATGCAGTCACACATGATATTGACAAAGACGTTCTCTTCATGTCTAGTTTATCTACAAAGTTTCTTACCACTTCAGATGATGCATATTCCTAGGATTGGATTTTGGATTCTGGTGCTTCATTCCAGGTTACTTCCCATAGGGAATGGTTCTCCACTTATGACAGTGGAAAGACAGGTTGTGTGCATCTTGGAAATGACTATGCATGTGACAAAGTGGGAGTAGGTGACATAAAGTGTTCTTTTGCAAATGGGTCTGCATTTATTTTAAAACATGTGAGACATGTGCCAAAGTTGACCAAGAGTCTTATTTCAGTGGGTCAGCTAAATGATGCTAGTTTTCACATCACTTTTGGATTTCAGAGTTGGAAAATTCAGAAGGGCTCTATGCTTTTGGCCAGGGGTGCCAAGTGTGGGACTTTGTATCCCTTACATGTATCAGGGGTATTTGATCATGTTGTTGCAATAACCGAGCAGCCAAGCACTTCTTTGTGGCATTGCAGGTTGGGGCACATGAGCCAGAATGGAATGAAACTCTTATGCCATTTGGGTTATGTACCGCATTTGAGTTTCTCTGATTTTGAATTTTGTGAGCACTGTCTCTATGGGAAGCAAACTAAATCAGCCCATAAAAGAAGGGGAAAGAAAGAGTTTGAAAAGCTTGATTTGGTGCATTCAGACGTATGTGGTCCCATGCCTACACGGTCATTAGGCGGGGCTGAATACTATGTGACATTCATTGATGATGCAACTAGGAAAGTGTAGGCTTATGCTATAGCTCGGAAGAGTGATGTGTTCCAGGTATTTCAGAAATGGCTGGCCTTGGTTGAGAATCAGTCAGGTAGAACGCTTAAATGCCTACGGACTGACAATGGTGGAGAGTATCTCTCTCATGTCTTTCAGCAATTCTGTGATACACATGGGATTAAGAGGGAGCTCACATCCCCTCATACTCCAGAGCAAAATCCAGTTGCAGAAAAGATGAACCGTACCATTCAAGAAAGGTTGCAATGCATGCTTTCCAATGCAAGTCTTTCTGGTGGTTTTTGGGCTGAGGTAATGAAGACTGCAATGCATGTGATCAATAGATCACCTAGTAAGAGTTTGGATGGTGGTAATCCTGAAGAGGCATGGAGTGGCAAGAAGCCCTCTTACTCTCATTTGTGTATATTTGGGTGTGAGGCATATGCACATGTGCCAAAAGAGATCTTAAGTCTAGGAAATGCATTTTTCTGGGTTATGGTGAAAGTGGAGAGATGGGCTATCGTCTCTGGGATCTAGAAGCAAAGAAGATCATATGCAACCATGATGTAGTCTTCAATGAGAAGAAGATGCATAAGGCACCCATGAGGGATGTGGAAATGAGGAGAATCACTTTCCAGGATGTGAATCCACCTACATATGTTGATAGACAGCAAGCTGTCCATGCACCAAGAATGTGCAAGAAATGGTACCACCAAGTACTCCCACAGGTATACAATCAAGGGTAGATGTTGGATCATCTATTGGTGGAAATGATGAGCCAAATGTGGCTGATATGTAGGTCGGACATCAAGCTGAAATGCCCTTGAGAAGATCATCTAGATTGTCTAGACTGCTTGATAGGTTTGTTCCAAGAGTAGACTATGTGATGCTTACTGATTGCGGGGAGCCTTCTTGCTACAGAGAGGCTATGATGCACGAGGATCAACGCAAGTGGGAGTATACTATGCAATCAGAGATGAGTTCACTTATGAAGAATAAGACTTGGGACTTAGTTTCTTTGCCACATGGAAAGAAAGCATTGCCATGTAAATGGGTCTACAAAATGAAGGTCACAGGTGATGATGTGCCTAGGTACAAGGCCCGTTTGGTCGCTAAAGGGTTCAAGCAAGAGAAGGGTGTGGACTTTGATGAGATATTCTCTCCGGTTGTCAAGATGACCACACTTAGATGCATGCTTGGACTAGTGGCAGTAGAGGATATGGAGCTTATGCAGATGGATGTCAAGACAGCTTTCTTGCATGGGGATTTGCATGAGGAAATTGACATGGTGCAGCCGGAAGGCTTTGAAGAAAAGGGCAAAGAACATTGAGTTTGCAAGCTGAAGAAGAGTCTCTATGGTCTTAAGCAAGCGCCTAGAGAATGGTATCAGAAGTTTGATGCTTTCATTCGGTCCCAGGGTTTTAAAAGGAGTGAAATTGATCACTGCCTCTACACTAAAAGGGCTAAGGATAATAGCCTAATAATCTTGGCACTATATGTGGATGATATGCTATTGGCTAGCAAGAATACTTATGAGCTAGATGCATTAAAGGCCAAGTTGCATGAGGCCTTTGATATGAAGGATTTGGGACTTGCAGGTCGTATTCTTGGTATGCGCATCACGCGTGATTAGAGTAGGAAACTCCTTTGGCTTTCACAAAAAGAGTATGTTACAAAAGTATTGCAGCGTTTCAATATGGAGGAGGGGAAGGAAGTGAGTACTCCATTGCCTCCATATGTGAAACTGAGTCATACAGATAGTCCCAAATCAGATGAGGAAAGGGCCATGATGGCCAAGGTTCCTTATGCATCAGCAGTTGGGAGTCTTATGTATGCTATGATAGCTACTAGACCAAACATTGCATTTGCAGTGGGAGTTGTTAGCCGGTATATGGCTAATCCAGGAAAGAGGCATTGGGAGGCAGTTAAGTGCATCATGAGGTACATGAAGGGTACCAAGGAGATGTGCATCTACTTTGGTAGAGGAGACATGCATGTACTTGGGTACACAGATTCAAACTATGCAGGGCATGTGGATAGTAGGAGATTCACTTCTGGTTATGTGTTCACCTTTGCAGGTGGTGCAGTGTCGTGGATGTCTCGTGCATAGAAGTTTGTTGCTTTGTCTACCACAGAGGCTGAGTATGTTGCAGCCACAGAGGGTTGCAAGGAGGCTATATGGCTTGATCGGCTAGTGGGAGATTTGGGGATTCATACAGGTGTACCGACATTGCATAGTGATTCTGTGAGTGCTATTCAGTTAGCACGGAATCCGGTCTTTCATGCATAGACCAAACACATTGAGGTCAGGTACCATTTCATCAGGGAAGTACTTGAGGACAAGCGCATACAGCTTGTCAAGGTTCATACAGATGATAACCCTGTAGATATCCTGACGAAGAGTCTACCTAGTCAGCGGTTTGAGTATTGTCGTGTATTGATGGGCATTGGATAGTATGCTCACTGGTTGTTCTCCCTTAAAGGCACATTTTCCTTTAAGTGGGAGGTTGTGGGGGTTAAAGGTCACTATGCCTTTACCCCACAGTTATGTACAATACTCAAATACATATATAAATGAATGAAAAAGAAGATTAGGGTGTTCTGCACCCACCAAAACTTGTGTGGCTCTCTGTTTCTCTCTCTCCCTCTTCCGTTCTTGCTTCCATTGAGAGCACTCTCACAGCAAACACAGGGAAGTGCAGGAGTTGACAGGCAAGGGAGAGGAGGATTCAAATTGCATGCACTGGAGTACAAAGAAGCATAATCGCCTGAGGAAGAGCAGCAGCAGATGCACCCCACTTGCATCCTAGCTACACGACACGTGGCAATCTTTTGCCTCCCTCCATAGGACACGTGCTTATTAGAACCTCCCTCCCTCCTTAATATATAGTAAGAGTAGAAGTAAGAAGAAGATAAGAAGTTATATAATAAGATAGGAGGGGTATATAATATAACTTTATAGCTTAGTGGCAGGGCTCACACGTGGAAGAAAGAAGGTTTTGTGTTCAAATCTTTTCTTGAACGTTTGGGGGAAGCACCTTTTGGACATAGTCTATGCATAAAATAAATTAAGCCATAGAAAACATAGGTCAATTAATGCATAAATAAATTAAGCCATAGAGAAAATAGGTTAATGAAAGCATTAATAAATTAAGCCAGGGAAAACATAGGTTAAGTAATGCATAAATAAATTAAGCCATAGAGAAATATAGGTTAATTAAAGCATAAATAAATTAAGCCATAGATAAACATATGTTACCTCCATGCATGAAAACTAATTAAGTAATGGGTTGGAATAGAAGAGGTGAATATTTGATTGAATAGAGAAAAAGAGGGGAAATCGGTACTTTTTTTGTAAAGGAATAAAATATTGTATAGTATATAAAAAGAAAAGTCAACCTCAAAGAGGCAGTTACAGAGGGACTATACAATTTTCTACTTTGCTACCCACATGTCGCATCGATTCCTCCATGTAGTCTTTTGAAGCACAATCTCAGTGTGCTCTCTAATTCTTTACAACATCCCTATTCCATAGCATTTTTTGAAGATTAACTCGTTCTTGGCACACCAGATACAACCAATTTATTCACCCTTATAATCTACTAGACTCTCCACAGTATATCATTCATACCACCTTTATCACCTACAAAAGCCACCTTCCATTTAAGGGGAAAGAGTATCTACATATTACTAAACCATTGGATGACTTTTTTCCACAAAGGTTTCATAGCTAGGCATTCCCACAACACATGAAATATGCTCTTCTCCCTAGACTTGCAAATTGCACAAAAAGGTGAGATTTTTTATTCCATTTGGCCACCCTGGCCCTGACACGTAGCTTCCCAATTAGAACCCTCCACAATTACAAGTTATCTCGAAAATATAATGTAGCAGACCAAACCCCCATAATTTTTCTTTTCCACACATCTTCCCTACTCCTCATAGCATTTTTCCTTACTTTTTACTAGCCATTGTAGCAACCTAGTCTCCCTGTGGTTTCTTCAAATCTCTCAGAGAACATTTGCATAGTTCTTTACTTGCATCATTTATGAACCCCTTGAGATATCCCCTATCAACACATACACAATTAGTTGGTCAAGTGTCCCTTACATTGAACAACAACCACTGCATGATCAATTTTTGGCTATTAGACAAGCTAAACCAAATTGCTAGTTCTTATATGTCAACCATGTTCCTCCTCTTGGGTCTTGAATGACCCTAAAATCCGTTAATCATTTAGAAAAAAGGCTCTTGGCCTATCTGCCGGCCACCACAAGAAGCTTAAACATTCCTCTGAATGCCCATTTTGAAAGCCACATTGATCTGCAACAAAGAGAGGCATCGCCTTGTAGTAGAAAACTTCCTCCCCAGTGAACACCATTGAAAGACTGCTTCTAACCAACAACTAGTTCAGCCAAAATCTCAGTTTGAGAAATTCTCATGTGATACATAACGCAATATCTTGCCAAGGTGCAATTATTCCCCGTGGAGCCTTTCTACTTATTAAATACTTGGCAATCACTACCCAAGGTTGGTCACAATCAAGCTTTAAAAACCACTTTGCATTCAATCTCTTAAACTTTTCCACCATCCCTTCTAATCCAAGTCCTCCCTCCTCTTTACAAGCTATCATAACACTCTAGTCAATGGAGTGCCATCGATCTCTCCAGATAAAGTCTCTAATGGCTTGGAAACTATTATTCTCCCTACAAATGATAGTTTGAATTCTCCCACATAGCAAATTTACCTTTCATTCTTCTCATGCACCAATCAAACTTGTCTTTTAAATTTACTGCAAAATCATAGGGGCAACATAAGTATCTGATTATTTCCCTAGCTTTAATCCATCTTCAGGCAAATGTTATAGTCCATGTAACCGTATAGTAGTTGTCTTTCCCTAGTTGATTCTCAAGTCTAAAACCACTGCAAACTCTTCAAATATAGACATGAAATGTCTTATGTTCTCCTCCTCTCCAACTAGAATACTGGTGTTATTATCAACAAAAAATTGAGCACACATAGTAGACCCATTTTTATGCTTCCTTGATTCAGTTAAAAGTCCAACTAACACAACAGAGGCTCAATGACAATAGAAAAACGTAGAGGAGCCAGGGTGCATCCTTGGCTTATTGATCTCTTTAAGGCAAAGGCTTAGCATATGCATTAGAGAATAAAACTACATTCATATCACAAAATCCCTATCTAAATCCCAATTTTTTCATGGTGGCAATGAAAAAACTCCAATCGACTCTATCATAAGCTTTTCCAAGTCCAAGTTTTAAACAACGAACTTCTCATTATGTAGCATAGAATAGTCAATTGCTAGTAGCACATTAAGTATTGCATCTTGAATATTCTATCCAAATACGAATCCATATTGTTTGGCATAAATAAATCTGGCCAATTTAAATTTGACCCTGTTGTCCAATGCTTTGTCCATAGGTTTATACACACAATTCAACATAGTAAGCCATCTCAAGTTCCCAGGAAGTGATGTATTATGTCCCTTAGGACTTAAATTCACAACACTAGTGTTAATACTTCATGGCATAATTCCTTTTGCAAAGCACCAGTTAACCAATACAGTCATCTCGTGACCACATATTGGCTAATACTTCTAGTAGAACTTTATGGGTTCCATTCGGTCCTAACGATTTTCCTTAGCCATAGAAAACACAATAAAGTTGATTTCCTTCCAAGAGAAAGGCCTGGGGCACCAACTCAATGTATAATATGTTACTACCCTCGTCCAAGTTCTAGGGTATGGGGGGACAAGGTCCATATATAATATGCATGGGTTTTCTTTAAAATTTCAAATATGCAAGGGAAAAATATGAAAGTTTCATGTCCCCCCCCCCCACAAAATATAAGGTATATAGCTTGAAAAATATGCAAGATTTTAAGATTTGTACATATTTTTCATAATATGTAAGGCCGAAGGGGGGGGGGGTTTTGGATGAGGGGAGGAAAACAAAAAATACACTAAAATATGAAAACCCATCTCCTTTCAAATTAAGGTAACTTTTTCATGTGTTACCCGAATTTCAAGGTGTAAAGACATATTTGAAGCTCTTTAATTGTAGAACACAACCATGTTAATTTGAATAATTTCTACTCATGGCATATTGTTGAATTCATCTCATACTTAAGATTTTAATATTCTTACTAGAGGGAGTTGGTGCCCCAGGGAGAAAGGTCTTTGCAATAGTACCGCTTCATATGGCATAACACTTCTTTGCATATTAGCTAGAAAAGCATCCACCTTCTTCTTATAGTCTGGCATCAATGGAGGTAATGTTCCTGCAATGTCATAAAAATGCTTAACAAAAACATCAGCAACCATATTCTCTTAGAAGACTCTGACTCCTTCACTACTCACTACAGATGGCATGTACTCTCTCAATCTCTTTTGCTTTATTGCTTTAAAAAAGTATGATGTTGGCTTGTCGCCATCTCGCAGCCATCTCATTCTCAATTGAATTTTAAGCACTGCATATCTCAAGTGTTCAAAAGATCTAAAAAAGGACTCAACAACACCCAACAAGTGTGAAAGAGGGCAATCATTAAGCATCTCCCTAGAGTAGAGACTCTATCATGAACTCTCTCTCTCTCTCACACAAAGTAGGATAGGCTCCTCTCCTCTCCTAGAAAGATCTCTCTCTCAATGAAGAATGCAATGAACAAAATCTCTCAAATAATGAAATATCTCAAGCAAGAAGAGGATTCTCTCTCTCTTTCTCACAAAAGTAATGAACACCTCTCTTTCTCTCACAGAAGAAAGAACTCTCAATGAACAGAAATGGGCAGAATTTCTTCCAAAATGAACGGAATTTTCCTCTCATGGAAGAGAACTCGATCTCTCAATCTCTCAAACTATCACACTCTCATACTCTCGCATACTGATCACAGTGCCCCAACGGAAAGCAAGGATGCTCCGATCCCATGACAAAATATAAAGAGGGGAGAGGAGAAGAGTGGAGATGAGGAGAGAGGGCACAGCTAGAGAGCACACCACAAATGACTAACTGTACACTAGATTTAGTTGAAAATGTAGTATATATACAAACCCATTTAGGGTTAGGGTTAGGGTTAGGGTTAGGGCATCTAAGCCTTTCCTTTATAGCACTCTATATGTGTTAGTGCTATGCACATGTAATCACATGATGTTGAGCGTGGTCTCTCAACAATGCAAGCATGAAAGATGGGATTTTTCGTAATGAATGTCATTTAAAATCCCTTGATATTTTGAAATACGTCTTATCCCCAAGCCTTATCAAATCCAAATAGGCATATCTATGTAAAAGCTTTTAATGAAGATATTTGCGACATTGTCCACATGTGGATTAAAAATTAGGTCTATAAAGCCAGCACTAATATAACTTTGACTCTAATGAGGATGATCTTTAGTATGTTTCATGCAGGCATGAAAGATGGGCTTTTTCATAATGGTGATGCAACTCTAACTCCAATAGTGGCCCTAAAGAAGGATGTCCCTTGGTGTCTTGAAAAGTCAACTTGGCTCATCTTGATAATTTCATACTTTTGCTATACAACCTATACAAAAGATCAATATGCCCCTTGCCACATGTATTACTGAATCACTCAACTCTCACCTAACACCTACATTGAGGATCTATCCTCACTTTGGTACCTCACTTGACTCCCAAAGTAGGCTAACACAATAGAAAGGCAAAGGTGCTAAGCCTTGTCTTGGTGAATTAATGTCTTCAAAAGATACCCTATTGCTAAATATACATGTGAGTAAAAACATAAATGGTTAAGTGACACAAACAAGGCTGGGCATTGAATATCTCTCTCTCTCTCTCTCTCTCTCTCTCTCTCTCTCTCTCTCTCTCTCTCTCTCTCTCTCTCTCTCTCTCTCTCTCTCTCTCTCTCTCTCTCTCTCTCACACACACACACACACATACACACACACAGAAGAAGAAGAAGAAGAAGAAGAAGAAGAAGAAGAAGAAGAATGTGAGTGGGGGAAGACAACCTAAATATTTTTTGATTGGAGGCAAAGAGAATGTAGCATATAGTTTTCCAGTCAAAGAACAAATAACTACATGAAGGCTTTAGGGTTCTCTGGCAACCGTAACCTTTAAGTCTTTTTTCACCCTTTTATCCATTTGCAAACAAATAACAACATGAATGATTTAGGGTTCTCTGACAACCCTAACCTTTAAGTCTTTTTTCACTCTTTTATCCATTTGCATTGGCTAATCCTTGGGTCTATGCCTTGCAACCTTTGCACATTATTTAATAAGAATAGGAAACTCTATATTCCAAGCAATTATTCAGTGGGTTCAAGCTTGTTGACAGAGAGAGAGAGAGAGAGCATGTGTGGGGGGGGGGAGCGTGCATGTGTGTGCATGGGTATGCATGCATGTGTATGTGTGTGTGTGTGTGTGTGTGTGTGTGTGTGTGAAGACTCGACAAAAACACAAGTCATAGTGAAATGAAAACAATTTTGGTGATGGACACAAAAGAGCACTATTGTAATTTAACAAATTTTTCTCAATTGTAGAATGCATGACTATACAAACAAGTTTTAAGTCTTGGAAAGTGTCACTTTTATTGAAGAGGAGAGTCTACATACCTGCCACCATCCAAAAAGAAAAACTTGGTGAGAATTTGCTTAAACCTTAGTTGGGAAGACAGGTGTCATAAACACCCCTCCCTTGTCATCCAGATCACAATTAAAATTAACTCATAACACAGACCTATCAAGCGAGTCATTAATTTTATAAAAATTAACTTTATTGGAGTAACCATGAGTGAGTTTTATGCTTAGGGCTGACAAAGGGTGAACTTGGTAGTTTTGTAAAAAGAAAGTGTGAGTAAATAATGGGAGAATTTGGTGGAATAATAAAGAGAAAAAGGGTTTTAATATCATAAAGGGAAAGGAATATGAGGGAGAGATTAGATGGAGTGCAAAGTTTAAGAAAGTTTGAAAAATATAGGCAAGATAGAGATGGAAGGGAATAAAGGGAGGCAGGAGAGAAACGTTTGAAATATAAAATGAACTTAGCCTTAGATAAAATAATTTTTTAGAAGGGGAGGATTTATAGGTTTTAGATCTAATGATAGGAGCTAATAATAAAGGGTAAATAATAGAGAAGGGGGAGGGAAAAAGAAAGGAGAATAAAAGAAGATCAATACATAGAAGAGGGAGGAAGATATATGGAGAGTTGGGGGGGGGGGGGGAAGGGGGTTTAGGTATAAATATTTGAGTGGTTAGAAAAGGGACATTAGAAAATGGTGGCCTACTATCAAGGGCATACTGCCCATGGCATACGTCAAGATGGCATAAGTAGATGGTCACGGGACTAGCAAATAGAACAGCATCGTGGCAGCGTACCACATGAGCTCTACGATCAAATCAAAAGAGTAAGTGAAGAGGAGATATCACAATGAAGGGTGCACATGATACAACGAGGAAAAGACAACGTGAATTAGCTATAGCGTAGGCATATCTACCTACTGCTGAGAAGAGGCCATGGAGGATGAGGAGAAAAGGACATGGAGTGGACTTGCCGGGAAAAAATCAGAGTAGAGATCACAATGCGACCCAAAGCAAGGAGCAAGAGAACTATTTAAGTGTGCAGTGCCACCTCCTCATTAAAGTCCTCCACATGCATCGTGTCATGGGCCAATGAGGATGTTCATACCACTCTCTAGTCTATCCAAACAATTCTAAGTTCCATACCTATGATCAGTTAGACACCATAGAACCACATAGGTTCCAATCAAAAGTACACAGGGTAGCAAAAGGTATTGTAGAGCCATAATCAAAAGAAAGGAAAGGGGGGGGGTTGGGGAAGAATTAACAAGCATTCTAGGTTTAATCCCTAGTTATGAAAAGACAATTAGAAGAAATATTTAAATTTTTGAGAAGAATAGACTTAGGAATTATCAAGGGAAATCATAACAAATAGTACTGGGGCAAATGTGGGTAATTCCAGTATGAACATTAGAAACAATCAATAAAAGAATCAAAAGTTACATTATGTGTTTGCAGAGATTTCTCGGGTCTTACCAACAATGAAGACTTCTGAGGAATAAAACCTTTGTGTATGCATATGTGTGTATGTGAAGGACTACAAGTTGGGAAAAATGTGTGTGTGTGTGTGTGTGTGTACCCTCCCTGACCTTGGGAGGATACCACATGATGGGGGCAGGATACCAATCATGTGGTATCCTGCCCCACACCAAACAAAGATAAGAGTGGGGAAGTATTGATTCGGGCACCAAGAAAATTGTTGGTAGCAATGAAGTTGAAAATAAGTCTTTGGATCTTATGTCGGTCAAAGCCATTGGCACAAAATAGATGGATGAGTTTTGAAATTTCTAGCCATGCAAGGAATGGATTTGAAGTAGAATAAATGATAGGTATAATTTGGGAGATGCAGATTTTGTAGCAGTTATCTGAGGGTCTATTGCTATGGAGGTGAATAAAGGAGATTGGAACTGGTAATTTATCCTTTTTCCTGGCAATAGACGAAGTATAGAGGCCAATGAAAGGTCTAACTAATGTGAGGGAAGTGTTAAGAAAGGTGGTGTGAGTGGTAATATTTCCTATCATATCCGAGGTGGGTTTTAGCTTAATGACATCAAGAGGGTAGATCCACAACGCATCGTCGTGTGACCAAGGTTGATGAGGGTCAAGGCACTGGATGATGAAGGGGTTGTTACAAAAGTTAAGGTCGTTGATATAACGGAATGAAAAAAGGAAGGCCTCCGCCATGTCCCATCTTTGGAGCCTTGTTAGTCGTTTGACAAATGCAATCTCAAATTTGAGAAGGTAAGTATTGCACTAGGATGGGGAACATGAATATCCCATTGGCATCCCCAAGGTTTGTTTGGCAGTAAAGTTCCCAACTTTGACAAATGCATTGGTCAGGATGTAATGGTTGATATGAAGAAAGAGATCAAAAGAGAAGGGAGGGTTACTAGTTTTAGTAAGGATGAGAGTACGTCTTTGCCAAGTAAAACCCTTATATCCCCATTACTCCTTAGTAAGTCTACTAAGTAAGCAAGTGCTTCCATAAGGCTGTCATTACCACTATGTGGTATGGCTTCATAACAAGTAGTGACATCAAATGTGTGCATGGAGGTTAATAGCGGGGGAGGATTAATGAGAAACGAGGTTGAGTTATCGGTTACTAAGTGCTGAATCAAAAACACTAGTAATTTGAGAAAAAATACAAGAATGTGCATTGGTGAGCCAGCGGAAAGAATTCTTATGACATTTGTAGGTACACATAAGAATGGGGAGAGCAGGAATCGTCATAAGTCCTAAGTTAAACAAGTTGCATTTTTCAATAATGGAAGTGCTAATTACTTGAAGGGGGGGTAAGTTCAAACTCCTTTCCAGACAATCTCTGATAGACCAACTAGTGACAGAACTTTTTACATATAAATGTGGGTGTTTGAGGGGACTTGTCAAGGCCAGTAATAAAGAGATGAGAGGAAAGAAAGTCCATCTCACTCAAGATGCATTCATCTTTAAACCATGGGAGAGAGGAAGCCCAATTTGAACATTTTTTAATCAATTTTTGATATGTAGAGTGTCTAGATTTTGTCTTTGTGGAGACCAAGGGGTGTGATTTTGAGTACTATATAGATCTTAGACCAAGTATTAAACAGTTCTTCTACCACAATGAAAGGATTCGATGGTAAGTGTGGGATGTGATTGAGTCTTTAAGAAAGGAATTCTTTTAGTTTAGGGTGGTGACAAATATCAATGTTTGTGATAAGGACATGTGATTCATTGAGAAATTCCATTTTTAGAAAGGGAGTAAAGCACTTGTATTTCATGCAAGTGCAAGTGTGGGACACATCATATGATGTGGAAAAAGTGTCCAAGGGGTGATATAACCATTTGGCAATGTTAGGGGTATAAGACCAAGCAAATCCAAAGTCATTAGACAACTTCAATTTGTTGGGTTCAAAACAACATATGAGTTCATACAAGACTTTCTTAGGCTTAATGAACTCAAAGGCTTATGGGCAAAAAACATGAAAAAACCTCTTTGTAATATGCCTTTCAGTACATAGAGAGTGCAGACCATTGACCTATGTAGATAGGTTGTGTACCCGTACATCGTTCGAACGTAATCTGTTTGGTGGTGTCATTGATGTCATTGTACCATTGGGAACCATGCATGGGACGTTTTGCCGAGCCAGAGGAGGTGGAGCCATGAGAGGATAGGTATTTGGATTTTTTTAAAGAGCTTTTGGTAGAATCATAAGGAAGGGGTGGTTTTAAGATACCTTCGATAACTAGGGCCACAGGGGTATGATTTATTTTGGGTAGAAGAGGAGAGTTGGGAGCCAAATGGGCAAGGTTACAAGCTGCCACAAGAAATTGTTCATGAAATAGAAAATAGGCAATAAGGCTTGAGAGAAGCAATCCAAGCAATGAAGGCATAGAATTGGGCTTTGGGAGATTCTAGCTTAAATAGGTTTTGGAGATTATGGATCATGAACCAGAGCACTTGATCGAGCCACATAATGGAAGAGGAGCAGTCAGATCATTCTCTAGTGGAGCAACGGCATTTGATGTATGGGCGATGAATATTCCATAAGGTTTTGAGATATTTTTTACTTGATCTATCGGTAGGAATGGCCTTGGTGTGAAAGTACACATTGTGGCTACCGCATTTGGTTTGAACAAAGGAGTTTAAAGAGAAAAGAGAGAGGGTGTTGTTTAGATCAGTAGAAAGAAATTGCTTCCCCTGCCAAATAGCAATTTTGCATTGGTCTACTGCTTTGGAAGACAGGCTATAGAGAGTGGTAAGGGACTCCATGGTAAAAGGGGCCCCGTGATTAAGAGTTTTGAAACCCCACAGCTTATGGTGGAAACTAATTAAATCAAGCTCGAGTTGCCAAGGAGGAAGAAGAGGAATGAAAGAGGAGAATTCTAAGAGAGGATTACTAGGGGAGGAATCAGTGGCAATAAATGCTTGGGTGAGAGTAGCGTGGGCTTCTTTGTCAACAGCTACATCTAGGCCATCAACATCCACTAGAGGGTTGTGGGAAACACATGCAATTAGTTTTGGCAGAGGGATCACAGGGATGCTGTTGACTAGAAGAAGCTTGCTGACGATAGCGAGGAGAGATTTGTGATAAGAATCAATATCTTGATGATCAAACAAGTTAATGTCATTGAGTTCTTGTAGTAGGTTGTCCAAAGATGTCGTTGCAACATGAGGATCCTTGCGGGACATCAAAAGCAATTGAAGCCAGTCGTTGATGGATGCAATACACAGTGCTAAGGGAGTGTTGTTCTTCTTTGCTTCTTCTTCAAATTTAAAAATCTTGGCGAGCAACCCATTATCTGGAAAACAAGCAAGAACTAATTGGATCCCTGGAGCAGATGGTGGGCAAATGTTGTTTTGAAAGCCAAATTGTGAGAGGACGTTGTTCCAACAGTCCTGCACAAGCTTGGAAAAAAGTTATAGTCAACGAGGCACATGGTTAACCCAGCCAAAGGTTAGCGGGGTTTGTGTGTGTGTGTGTAGACAAAAATACCCCAAGAACATGGCACTCGAAGTTGCCACCATCCAGAGAAAACCAGTTGTTAGAATAAGAAATTTTAAAAGGGTAGATAGGTAATGCTTGCACACCCCGGCTTGTTATTGTTTTACCAACAAGGAGAAATAGAATATCAAGATTCGTGGCTAGATGTTAAATAGAAAACAAGTAATGGGACATGTTTAAAGCAAAAGTATTGGCTTTCCATATAAGAGGCATTAGTAGGGACAAATAAATAAATAGATTGCCTAGCCTTCCATGTACGAGGCACAGAATTTCAATAGAAAGGATAATTTATGGAAGAGGAAAAAAATAGGTAATCTTTCCATGCAAAAAGTAAGAGACCCGTCCATGCTTATAACTGCTAAGTACATTGTGTCATAGCTTTTAGTGCACATTTTTGGCAGCAAATGTGCTCGCATTTTATGTGGGAAGAATTAGTAAGGGTAATTATTTTGAAAAAACAATTTTTGGCCTACCATATAGGAGGCATGAAAATAACTTACTTTAGCCTTCCATCTAAAAGGCATTAAGATGAAAAAGCAAGACAATGTCCTAGCTTGCCATAGAGGAAGCATAAAAAACTTTGTAATTAGGACAAACGAGAAGGGACAATAGTTTTGAAGTAGAATCAACTAGTCTTCCATAGAGGAGGCATGAAAATTTAACATTAATGGGGACATTAAGACTAGTGGAATCTCATTTTAACATTTTCTTGGTTTTTTGAGGAAGATAGGGATGTGTCCTAGCATTTGTGTAAGCATGATGCAGTATAAATCCATCTTTTCTAGCTTCCTTCATTTTTTTATTAACGAAAGCGATAAAGGCAGGGTCCACATTAACGCACAACCAGGTTGTCTTATGCTTGGCACAAGTGTTAATAATGTACTAAAAAGGAGACATACACTTGTTAGTACATAGGTTATAGAGCTCTCCAATTATCTACAAAGTTCCACCTATGCTACTTTTATAAAAAAAATCATAACTTGCTAGTACATGCAACTTTATCTATATAGGGAAAGCTAGCCAATGTCGTGGCGTTAATGAAAAAATTAGAGTGTGTAGGCCAAAGTGTGTGAAAAGTTAAAGTACTTAATCCAGAGCATAAGTTTGTAAACCTGATTGTAGACCTACGAGTATAATACATGTGTACTTATACAAACTGTATTAAGATCTATAACCATATATATCTTTAAATACAATGAAATATTTACATATAAATACATACCTTATGGGTTGACATAGACAGTTAGAAATATTCACAAACAATGGTTTTTTATTTGCAAGAATTATTGGGGGGACATACACAATTAATGACCCTAACCCAATGTAAGAATAAATGACTAAGCAAAACATAGTAAAGGTCAACGTGAAAATAAGGGGGTGGTTTCTCACATCTATTAGAAGGATACTTAGTTATAAGACTAAGTCGAATACTACTAATGTAGAAATAACTTAACTAAGGCCTAACCTTTTAGCGTAGAACAGGTGGAGCACTTCCACATCGGGTAGCGATGAAGGAGATCGAGGGTCCCGGTAGTGTGAAACAAGTTCCAACCCTCAGCAGCAAGCATATGCATAGATTGGAACAAGGTGCCAGTTTATAATAGAGACATAAATATATTTCGGGCTAGCCAACGTAGATGGACGTAAAATGCTAAAGAAGGTAAGAAATCTAATCTACCATGTCAGGAAGAAAGCACAAGAAGGGAACTCAATGCCATGTCTATACCGGCATGCAAACACAGGTGAAGGGGGCTCGAACAAGAAGTGCTGGTTGTGCGGTTATGCACCAAGCTCCATTGGAAAGCGGCAAACAAAGCCATGTGAAGAAGGAGAACCAAGATGAGCTATGGCTTACGGGTACCCAAATCCAAACAAAGTCTCTCGAAAAGTAGTGAGCAGGGGAAGAGCTTTCAGGATGGCATAAGTAGATGGTCACGGGAGGCTAGCTCACTAGGGCTGTTGGGTTGGCCACCTTTGGAGGGGGATCTCCACTATATAAAGGAGCCTTTTGGGGCCTCACTACTCACTTATGAGGAGTCCATCTGAGGGGCAGATTGGAGCTGCATGGAGCCTCCCTCAAGGACCAATACATGGACAAAGAAGGTGGCCATGAGACCCGCAGACAAAGTGCTCATGAGGATCAACACCCTTCAGTTTCCTCGAGGGCAGCAAGGAGGGCATCAGGAGAGCCATTTCAGCCATCCAGTGTGGTAGCTTCGATTGAGTAGTATATAGTCTACTAGAAGGTCTTCCACAAGACCAAGGGATGTGGCAAGGACATGAAGGCAACACTTTGCCATATGGGCAGCAAACCCAGGAGGAAGAGCATGAAGAGGGAGTTGGCAGTACCTAGGTTGCCATGTGGGCAGCAAGCTCTCATAAATACCCGTAGAGAAGGGGCTACCACATGGGCAGCCAATAGGCTACCATGCAACCATCACAATGAAGGATATAATTGGCATGGAAAAGGATATCTAGATGACTGGACCAACGTGGATCAAAGTCAAATTGATTGGAGGACACATGATTGATATAGTAGGTTAAGGACTAGATTCAAGATTGAGAGTAGTCGAAAAGAGGGTTGGAGATGTGGGTATTATATGGCCTATCTTCACAAGGTGTACATAGTTGTTGGAGGCTGAAAAGGCTAGGGAAATAGTTAGAACAGGAGTGGATTCGCCAGGGTAGATGCGTGTCTCCATGGAGCAAAAGGTTGACTAGATTCAGGAATAGAATATGCTCTAGAAGAAGGTGACTAGGCTGCAAGGTAAGGTGTGCTAGATTTGGGCTAGGAAAGGCCTCATATATAGGCGTGGCCAAGCATGGCCATGAATGCTTTCTTATAGGCTGGGTGGAGGCAGCCAACCAGGCCAACTTGCATGTTAGATGGTAGGGGCTTTGCTAGTTGGTTTTTAGGGTTTTGGACAGCATATGTCAGCCCACTAGGACTGCTGGGTTGGCTACTTTTGGATAGGGATTTGCCCTATATAAAGGGGCCTTTGGGGCCTCACTACTCACTCACCTATGGAGTAGATTGGAGCTGCAGATAGCCTGCCTAAAGGACCAAGACATGCACAAAGAAGGTGGCCATCAACAATAGACAAAGAGCTCATGAGGATCAAGACACTTTGCTATCCTCAAGGGTAGCAAGGAGACTGGGAGTTAGGAGACCCATTCATGACTGTGAAGTACACATAAATAAGTTTTTGATTTCATAGTTAAACACTTTCATGTGTAATTCTTGGGACACACTATTAGCCTTCGCTATGGGATACCCTCTGTAAGCCCCCATATGAAGAGTGTGTGGGGAGGTGGAGTTCACCTTAGGGTTGTCACATGGGCAACACTATAGTTGTCATGTGGGCAGCAAATCCAGAAGGAAAAGCATGAAGAGGGGGTTGCCATATGGGCAACACCTAGGCTACCATGTGGGCAACAAGCTCTGAGAGAAAGTCATAGAGAAGGGCTTCCACATGGGCAGCAAATAGGCTACCGTGTGGGCAACACAATGAAGGACATATCTGGCATGTTAGAGGCTCTTTGGAGAACTGGATTATCAAAGATTAGAGGCAAAATGCTTGCAAGACAAATGTGACTGCTTGCAGCAGTAGATAACTGACTAGATCTGAGACTGAGAGTAGTCCAAACAGTGAGCAAGACAGGCAGGTATTTATCAAGCTATCTACACAAGGTGTACGGAGCTATTGGATGCTAGAAAGTACCCAGAAATAGTCAGAACAAGGGTAGATTGGCAATTCCAACGGGCAAAAGGCGGATCAATTTAGAGCTGGAATATGACCTAGAAGAAGGCGAATACGTTGCAAGATATGACACACCAGATTTGGCCATGAAAGGGTCTCATATACATGTATATCTGGCTAAGGCAGGTGTAGGCCAATGGAAGCTAGCCATGTGGCTAGGCAATGCCATGAAGGCTTGCTTATAGGCCAGGTAGAGGCAACCAACCAACCCGAGTTGCACATCGGCGGGTAGGAATTGTGCCTCTGCTTTCAATGACTGTCTCTTCCCCTCTCTGCTTCCCAGGAGCTGTGCTTCTTCAATAGAGGATTTGCTTAAGAATATTAGGGGATGTTGCTACCATAGAATGATCATTAGGGTATTGTATGGCTATAGCTCTATGTCGTAATGATTTAACATCCTCTCTCTTCTATTTGCATGCAGCATGTTTGGTGTTGTTTTGTTCAAGCATGGGAGGAACGAAAGCTAGCTACAACATGGTGCACTCAATCTCAAATGAGTGAAGAAGTGTTAGTGCTTGGGAAGGCACGCATTCCACCTATGTGGATGGAGCTTCTATCCTAACATTTTTTGACAAGCACGGACAATAATTGGGAGTCATCATCTTGAACCACCACTGCTCAAGGCAAGGACCAGAAATACAACTACCACGGCCATAGGTCCGAGCAAGAACCACAGCCAAACACAAGATGAAGGCAGGTCTATATTCTCTTCTAACTCTTCTATATAATCAAAGCTGGAATGCGATCGATAAAGGTAGGAGGTTTTGAAATTTGGTTTCAAAGCTAGACGGCAATTGATAAAAGTCAGATTTTGAAATTTTTTGGCAAAGAGGTCAATAAAACTAGAAGATGTATGGTCTCCTATTGCTGAAGGAGCAGTATGGCTCTTGCTAAGATTTTGCAAATGGAAGGAAGATCAGGGACCTCTGAAGCAAGAACCAGTGATGTTATTACAAAGAAAACTAAGCAATATGTATTGATGAGTTAAATATGACTAGGAGGTACTAAGGCATTGCTGATCATGGATTGCATTAAGTTGATTATCTCATGGATTCCATTATGTTTGCTATCTCATACTTTTAGAGTCCATGACGTGGAATGAATAGGTTGAGAACTTTAGATGGGATAGATAATAGAGTGAATTTTGAGGAGACGTTCAAACCACTATATCAAACTTTGGGCGGGCTGTTAAATTATGGATGGAATGTTTATGAAAAAAGTGGAGTAAGGGGGAGGTGAAGAGAATGAATTTTAATGCGGATTTTTGCTATTTATGAGGGAGAGGAGCCCTTCTCTCTTATTTATAATTATATGGATTTAAAGCACCTTTACCTAGGTTTTAGAGTGAGTTTTTATTTCTAGATATGCACTTTTTCCATCTCTCCTTGGCAAGCCGAACTTTAATTTCTTTAGGAAGTTATGCCCTATAGTTTGATTTATTGCATTCATTCTTCACATCTAAGCATTAGTATAGGTTATAATATTGCTTGACAAATTGATGATGGCTCTCATATTCAAAGACTCAATTACTTTACTACTTTATCTTTGTGTGTTTGAAGATATCACTTAGATTTTGACATTCATCTGTAAAGGTTAAGAGGAACGTGCAAATATAATGGCTCGGCCTCTAAGATTTTGGAAGGGTTCTTTCCAAAATGTTTTTTGCCAGTTTTGGGAATGGCTTAGCAAAGTTTTTGGGATGTATGCTTTATGTTTTAAGGTTTATCAATACTTTTTAGTTGTGTTTTAAAGGAAAAGTGGATCAATAGCACTCTCCTAAACTTAGTCCATCATGTTCAGTCCTACTTCTTTGAAGTTTTACTCAATAAGTATGAAGTGTTAGCCTTAGTGCACACTTTATTAAAAATCATTGGAACCATTCTGATCTTTTTTTTTGAAGTAAAATATAAATAGCTCCTAAAATTGTCATGTGTACTTCACCTTTACATGTTGTGTGAAAGCATTCACACAAAACATTTAAGTGATGGTCAATATAAAACCCATCTTTTCTTGAGCTTTTCCTTAAGTCGAACCTTTGGACTTTGCACCTGGGGTTACTTCATTGTTGACTTCATATTCATGACGATGCTAATGCCTTTAGAGCGGGGCTTCTATATTTAGTTCTAAATCTATCTAGATTTGTGTCACTATATATCTATTTCTATTCTATTTCTTAAGGAGGAGTTGTGCCATGTATCATAGGAGCTCAAGTGGAGGGAGAGTTGGGAGATGTGACAAGTGGTGCTTTCTCAATGTCTCCTTGACAAGCCCTTTCCAACCTCACCCTTTCAACATGATGCCTTGCTGCCCACACTTCAGCTTTCAAAATTCCTAGTTTGAGTGGTCTAATTGGCCTTGGCATGAAGTCGATCTTGCTCTGCTTTGCCGTTGCCTCCTCTCTCTCCTTTCTCTCTCTCCTCCTGACCAAATCCAACCCTCCACTACCTCTACTTTCAACAATCGTCCCTCCTACTCCCTTCTTCCCAAGAGTTTTGCTTCTTTAGTAGAGGATCTCTTAAAGAATATTCCTGCTTCCAAGGGGATGTTGTTGCCACAAAATGATCATTAGGGTATTGCATGTTTGTAGCTCTATGTTTGCAATGATTTAGCATCCTCTCTCTTTGATTTGCATGTAGCATGTTTGGTGTTGCTTTCTTCAAGCAAGGGAGCAATAGAAGCCAGCTATAGAGTGGTACACTCAAGCTCAAATAAGTGAAGAAGAAATGAAGCAAGCTATTGGCTTGCTACTAGGGAAACGGCACTTAGAACACCTCTGTGTGCACTTGCTAGGCTTAAACCTATACTTTTTTATGGAGGAAGCTCTCAAGCAAAGATGTGGTGATGGAGGGAGGTCTGTGGTGAAGGACGGACCCTAAGGGAAGTCTCAGAAATTTCACTTTCTCTAACTGCACATGAATGAGGTGATTTCTCCTATGCTTGATGGACAATAGTAGCATGGGCATGATGCTATGCAGGTAGGACTCATAATGACCTTTCTCTATTTGAGCCACTATTCCTACTCGAGCAGAGCATTCATGCGATGCCTTTATTAGGTAGCCTAGCAGCCTAACGGTTGTCTTATTATATTGCTATGGGCTCCATCGAGTTGAGAAACATAGAATTGCTATTTCTCTTTTTGGTTGTCATTCCTTTTGCGTTAATCGTTATTATGTTCTAAGACAGTGCATGGATTATTGCCAACATAGAACTCTTATTTTCCTTTGACAAACTGAGATGTTGCTTGCTTTGACCGAGAATTCTAGCAAAATTGCAATGGAGATATATATATATATATATATATATAGAGAGAGAGAGAGAGAGAGAGAGAGTTTAGTGCATGTGCGTGTGCATCATGAGGGACACAATCAAAGGAAGAGAGAGAGAGAGAGAGAGAGAGAGAGAGAGAGTATTTGTGTGTGTGCAAGAAGGGGGGTGGGGGTTGTGTGAATGCTTTGCCTCTCCATCAACATGACCTGGTCGCTCTTTTAACTTAATAGTTCAGTAAAACTAAGCATAGAGCCAAGCCAAGTGGTGCCTATGGTGGAGGATTTTGAAACTTGAAATTCTATTGCTAGAAATTACAAACATTTTAAGATCTCACTTTGAGACCCAGCGGAGCAGGTCTTTAACCCGTCGTAGACGGGTCATGCTACTCGTAGGTCTTAATAACAGATACATCTTTTCAATTATATAAAAATCCAATTCAAGGATTATTCTTGGTGAATGTAAGAAAATGACTCGATATTTCAGTTATCTTAGCTAGGCTCTTCCATTCGATTATGCTCTAATTGAATCACTTCAAATAACTATTACTTCACTATTAAAATCGAGAGTTAGGGTCCCTATGATAAGGTCATCTTGTCCATAAGTGATCCTTACTTTACCAAACACAAAGTGATGATGATCTTGAGAAATTTAGGTGATCTACCCTGAACTTAAAGGAAATGAAATAAGATCATATTTCAAAGGTGTAGGTATTTGGGACCCAAGCTCTCCCAACATCCTTCTACACTCTGAAAATGATAGCGGTTCAAGAGAGAAGGGAAAAGACATTTGTATTGATAAAGAGCATAATTAATTTTTAATTAATTTGAACTTGCATACCTGGCTCCTTGTCTAGAATACCAGTTATCTAGGGAGAGCCTCCAAGAGGATAACGTGTTTTAGGGCCTCCCACAAGATCAAAGACCAATTGCCAAAGACATTGTATTTAGGCGGGCTCTATCAAAGAAAGGAGCTTCAAAGCTTGAAGCTCCTTAAAACTAACCCACCTAGCTTTAGAGTTAATCCTCATGAGCTTAGACCCCTATATGACTATCAGATTCAACAGCACCTTCTATTCTCACAAAACTTTGCCTCCATGAAGGAGCACCAACTGACTTTTCATTCCTCTTCAGACAAACCAAGCCAAAATTTTACCACTTAAAGTAACCATATCTGATCACTCAAAGTGACAATATCTGACTACTAATCAAATCTTAATGACTATCATCCCCCCACAGAAAGAGTATTCCAACATCTTAATAAATTGTCAGCAAGATTTGAGCATGATATCAAAAATGTGGACAATAGCTTGTGGCACCAATTAGACTTTTCTAAGATCCAATCTTGGTGCCCTTTGCATTACCAACAAACCAATTACCCCTGTGTTATTAGAATAAAAACCCTTAATGAAACAAGGACAACCAAGAGTTAAAGATTTAGTTCTACACCCAAACCACCTTCATGAGTTAGAGCAGTAATAGAATGCTTGGGGTAACATGGAACATCTAGGAAGTATCCCCTTAAGATCTTCAACTCCCTCTTCATCTTATTTGAATAGCAAGAGCTAAAATGCCAAACCTACGGAGATATAGAGTAGATAAGCAAAATGATACATGACAAAGAATCATAATTCTAGCATTCCAACCCAATATTCTAGATCTCCAGAGCTTCAACTTATTTCTAAATTTCATCATCTACTAAGCGATAGCCTAGATGATGCCAAATAACACCCAATAGTTGCCAATTCACTTTAAAACCATAACTATCTAGCCAATTCACTTTAAAACCTTTAGAAAGATTGCACATAGATCCAAAAGCAAAACAAAACTTATGAACGAGAAGGAGCAACCTATCCACCATGGGAAATAATGTTTTGCAAAAGGACCAAAGAGAGGAAATAATGTTTTGCAAGACTATTGTACGTATATATTGCGCATAATTAAAGACTATAAAAATTCAAGTTTTGGTTCTCGAGTCTCGACTAAATTGCCTTGTTTGACAATTTCTCTCTATGGAACTGCGGGTATGTTAATAGTTATTATCTAAGTTAGCTACAAATTCCTCGTTGTAAGCAGAGCGCGCGGTCGTTGAAATTGAGTTTGAATTAAGCATGCTGACTGCACCAGGAAGAAGCCTCCAGGACAGGACCAAATGAGCTGCCAATAATATATTCCCGGGAGCCGTGCCGTAAAATACTTGAATTCAGATTTGAACCAGGTCTGTGAACAGGCCGGATATGAAACCGAAGGACAGGGCACATTAAGAGCCGATCGAGCGCGACCCAGGCAGGTTTTACATGACCGTTGGGGCCGTGATTCGCGTCACAGTGCTTTTTTGTGGGCAGATCCATCTCCCCGGGAGGTCTTTTCGGGGAGGAAAGTGCCGGGAGCGGCTCGAAAATTTGTGCGGCTCTTTCTATTGCGATTTTTATTTGTATCTTTCACAGGTTTTGGAATCGCTTAGGTTGAGGCCCGAGGGCCATTTTCCATCTATGAAAGTGGTTCCATCGGGAGCCTCTCTTCATGCCAGGAATTACACACCTTCATTTTGATATCTTAGAGGAGCTCCCCCCATGGCTACAACACTTTCATCTGCCTCACTGCATTACAACCAAGCTAGATTGCTGCATCCCAACATTTCCCTGCCAGCCCAAGATCCTCGATTTCGTTGTCTCAAGCCCAATCGGAAGCGAAGAAGATCAAGACACAAGCTAATCCCCCTTTGTTCATGTGTTTCATTTGTGAGCCCATTGCCTTCCTTTGTGCATTTTTTTCACAACTAAACAAGTCCTAGCCAATCTTGTAGGTCAAGTGCAATGTGCAAGGCTCAATAACAAAGCATGGGGACATGTTAGCCTCACGGTTGACTTCTCAGACTCAGCAAGCAGCATGGGGAGCTCCTCTTAGAGTCTGGCTGCACGCAGGCCGTACTTGGAAACCAAGGATGTCACACGCAACACTTAAGGGTAGTAACAAGGGCAGCAAGGTTGCCATTTTGAACCCTTACATTTCAGAGGGTCCTTTGAATAGTTGCTCCTCTCAGTTCTCTAGTGATGAAGCCAGTTGTATTTATATGGCAAGGTTGCCATTTTGAACCCGTAGATTTCAAAGGGTCCTTTCACTAGCTACTCCTCCCAATCCTCTAACAGTACAACCAGTTGTATTTATATGGTGCCAAGTTCAGTCATTGGAGCAGCAGAAGCTACCACCTGTCATCCATAAGATATGTCAGGTGCGAGGGTTCCAATCCCCATCCCATAGCGACCCAAAAGTCGTAGGAGGGATTCTCTGGAGGGTCTTTCTCATTCCCCTATGTTTAAGGCCACCATGGCCTCCCAATCATATGTGGGACTAAGTCCCCAATTAATCCACATGTCACCACGAGGGGTGAAGACCGCCAATGCCTCCAGTGGGTTATATTCTGGTCAACTCACATCAATAGTGGGTGCATACAACTGCCATGATCAAAGCACATGGGACCATCAATAGGTCTTGTCAGTCGTTGTCAATCTACCTACCACTATTGCACGTTTTGCCATCAACAATCGTAGTCTAAACCAAGTGTTAATCACGCGATACACAAGGATTTTTTCTTTACGGTTCGAGCACCTGCCATGTGTTGATTCATTAGAGTCCCACACTCAACAAATGCACAGTTTGGCCGCAATTGTTGAGCAGTAGAAGCTCCCACTTGTCATCCATAGGATGTGTTGGGGGGTGTGAGGATCCCAATCCACACAATGTGCTGGGTGTTGGGATCCCAATCCACGTCCGAAGCGACGCTTCACATTTGAGAGCCCCCAAAAGTCCTGGAGGGATTCTATGGAGGGTCTTTCTCTTGCCCATATATTCAAGGCCACCATGCCCTCCCAATCATATGTGGGACTAAAGCCCCAATGACATGGTGGGAAAGGGCTTTTATGGGAGAACTAATTTCCCATGTAAAATGTCATATTGTTTGGTGAAATTGTGTCATTTTCAACCCTCAAATGCTTCACAAAGTCTTTTTCCCACAAAACTGTTGACCTCGAGAGCTCATTGGTTTTGTGGGAAAAAAAAGTGGGGGTCCATGTGCAACCTTGGCATTAAATCTTCCATTCGTTACAAGACTACTATGATGTCATAAGGCCTTAAGTCCCCAATTAATTCCACATGTCACCGTGTAGGGTGAAGGCCACCAATGCCTTGCCAACACCATCATGTGGCATGGTGCCCATATTCCAAGGCAAGAGATACTAGCCATTTCCTAAAAGCAAAGCATTGACTAAAGGCATCATCCTTACCACACCAATGACTTAGAATAATGTTTGCAAACATGACTTTGAGTGATGATAAGCTCTTTTAAGTGATGATATGCCTAGCCCCACTTAAGCTTTGTTCAACAAATCCTTTGTTGTGAAAGAGGACACTATTAATGTTCAATGCCTCGCCAACACCATCATGTGGCATGGTGCCCATATTCCAAAGCAAGAGATACTAGCCATTTCCTAAAAGCAAACCATTGGCATCATCCTTACCACACCAATGACCTAGAATAATGTTTGCAAACATGACTTTGAGTGATGATAAGCTCTTTTAAGTGACGATATGCCTAGCCCCACTAAAGCTTTGTTCAACAGATCCTTTGTTGTGAAAGAGGACACTATTAATGTTCAATGCCTCACCAACACCATCATGTGGCATGGTGCCCGTATTCCAAGGCAAGAGATACTGGCCATTTCCTAAAAGCAAACCATTAACTAAAGGCATCATCCTTACCACACCAATGACCTAGAATAATGTTTGCAAACATGACTTTGAGTGATGATAAGCTCTTTTAAGTGATGATATGCCTAGCCCCACTTAAGCTTTGTTCAATAGATCCTTTGTTGTGAAAGAGGACACTATTAATGTTCAAGGAATCAACTTCAAATGAAGCAATGCAATGTGAATTGGTAGAGCCTAAAAGGTACTCTACCCCTCGCAAAAAGAATAACATCCAATAATTAAGTTGTGATCAAATTCAACTTTTGGTAAAGCATAGGCTTTGACAAAGTACCTCTAAAAAGGTATAATGTCTACTCTATGACATCCAAATATTTGCCATGACAAAGCTTGTTGATGCTAAAACCTATTGGAGACATGTAACATTGAATTCCAAAAGGATAGAGACTTAATCAATACCACTTTAAGAGTCACGCAATACCCTTTCAGACCCCCTATGCGAGCAGTATTCCATGTTATTTTGCAAAGATATTGAATGTTTTTCATGCTTATTTCCATTCTTCCATGGAACCATTCTTGTGCTAGTATTCCTAGAATAAGTGGATCTATATGTAACATTTAGAGGGGATATTTTTTAGCATTCAACAAATAATGCTGAATTTTCTCCCATATTCATGCCATGGTACTCATGAAAGGTAAACTTTGATTAAAAATGGCAAGGAATGATCTGTTTTCCCTTCATGAAGTATTGCCTCGATGGAAAAGCGGCTGGGTAATTAAGGAACTATGCTCCAAACCTTGATCACTAAATGATGTGTTCTTACTATCCATCCACCCTCCATATGAATGCCATAATGAATGAAATACTTTTCTAAAAATCATTGTATTAATGAGAGCCATGAGGGTATGTACCAATTTCTATACCTTTATATGTTTTGTGATTACACAATGGAATGTAATCATCTACGTTTCGATGAATGTTATCATCAATTTTGTCATTATCTATTATTGCCTTTTTTTTAATGATGCAGAATATCTTTTTTTTGAATGGTTAGCAAGCATCGAAGATATATGATAGCGACCTTGTGCAGTTCTTCACGGAGGTCAAGAACCATGAGCTAGAGCATTGCTTGAACTTCAATCAAGAATGTCACTTCAAGGGATCCATCTATTATGAGACTGACTTAGACTCAGACTGAGTCAGTTGCGAATTATCATCTGGATGACTTAAGATGTGCATACTTGTGGATATAACTGTTTTTTTTTAAGCATAAATGTATATCATATGAACTGTTTATAATATAATTTGTTTTTCTCAAAAAAAAAATTGCCTTTTTGCCAAGAGTTTTTTCTCGTATGACACTTTCTTTAAAGTCAACATCAAGGCATCCTTATCGAGTCTCTCATAACAAATTCAAAGATATTTCTCCTATCATTGGAATCATTAATGTGAAATGCGAATATCTATCAATGTGAGGTTCTAATATGGTTTTCTCAACTTACATACCTCCACCTTGATGCAACTGGATAATACTTTCATGTTTGAAGCATTCTTAACAGACACTCTAGAAAAGTAGCACCCAATGGAAACCATTTGAAATTTCCAAAACATGGATGTATGGTCAAAAATATCTACAAAAGTAGCACCCAATGGAAACCATTTGAAATTTCCAAAACATGGATGTATGGTAAAAAATATAAGCTGTGTCAAGCTTTCCTTCCATTAGCACCATGTTGTATGTAGGTTTCCATACCTCCTTCTATGTCTTCAACAATGACATTATTTGCAAACATTTGAGCTTATTCTTTATCTACATCCTTCATGCAATATCTAATTATGCCATGAAATGTATGCATCTTTTTTGCTTCAGTCCTCTACAATTGTTGCTATTCCTCAAACAGGGCCCCACCATTGAAAAGAATTCAAAAATGTACTTAAAATGAGGAGGGGAGAGTAATTAATGAGGAAGTCCTTCTATTATGAGGGTCCCCTTTATCATACGTATATTGTACTTCTTTCGAAACATCTTCATTTAGCCGAGGTAGATGAAAACTACACATGAGCAAACTAATGGAGGAACTAGGTAAAAGCCATTAGGGGGAGCCTTTATCCCAACCGATGTATTGTTTAATTACCATAGTGACGCATTTTGAGTATATTTTTTTAAATTACCGTAGTGACATTTTTTTCAGTTACCATAGTGATATTTTGTATTTTTTTAAAATTGAATTCGGCATACCATTTATAAATGCATGTGGAATAGTGTATTGAAGTCATTTGCCTTGGGTAAGATCGATGTCAGGCCCGCTAATTCCAATGGTCACACCAACCTCTTATACTTTAACATTAGAAACTTGAACATCAATAGGCTACTTCTTTTTTTCTAGCGATCCACGCCCTCTCTTAGGTCGAGTTGCATTTTCATTAGCCTGGGATAGTCTTGCTTGCATTTTCAAAGTTGCCATATAAACCTGAAGTTATAAGACAAGCAAATAATATAATTAAAAGCACGAAATGTAAACATTTATGAGAATGGGATGGAGACCTACAAATGGCATTCCAATCTTTATGCATGAAAAATCTATAGAAACATGTCCACAAATTAGAAAACATTGCAAGCTGGCAACAACTTATAGGCCGAATAATGGTAGCATCGATGAAGGGTCATAGGATGATTTGGGAGCTTGTTACCTATAAACAGCTCTAGAGCTCATACATACGGAGTTGCTTAATTGTTTTGTACTGATTGTACTAGGCCTTGAGAATCTTTGTTGATCATAGGATTGTAGTAGGTCTTCAAAAACTTTGTTGATTGTGAGGTGGTTGGAAGGTAGGAGGTAGTCATGACAACGGCTAACAATTGAAGTAGCAATTGATTACAATGAAGTGTACCTAAGCCTTGGACTCTTTGACAACCATAAGGTGGCTATCCTCACGACATACGAGTGTAGCGTACCAAGCCTTCAGACTCCTTGGCGATCATGAGGAGAAGGGGTAGTCATGATGACGGATGAGAACAATCGTTGTAGTGATGTTAGTAATATAGGTTAGATGTTACAAAGTCGGCCGTTACCCACACAAATGGGGAGATAAACCAATGTAGTATAGTAACAATTGGCAAGATGAAATGGTCCCATACTCTCACAACTCATCTAATTAATGGGTTTAAGGATTTTTTTAAAGTTTGGGGAACCTTGAAATTAAGTGATACTAGTCTCACTTAAGCAACTACAAAGACCTTCACATGTGGAAAAGGGAGTATTTGATTAAAAATTGAACATACATAGAGGCAAGTGTACACAAAAGGACTTTGACGATCGTAAAATAATTACTTGCAAAATCAAAAATTGAGGATTGAGTGAGATGAGGGTTTCTACTCCTTGTTTTTTGCGCAATATAAAGGAAATAATATTAAGAGAAATAAGAAATTACCAAAAAAAATAAGCAGCTTATTTAGGTGATACTACAAAATGGCATCTAGGGACTTATATGCAATCATAACTTCAGAGCTCATAACTAAAGTACCTCAGTAGACCAAGGAGCTCCACACATGTTGAATCACACCTGCTCGAACGAGTTGCCATAGTTGTTGGTCCGAGTCATTTAAGCACTATTTTCCATTTGAATGGAATTTGAATCTGCGTCTTCGCAAATCCGAGTAAGGATAACGCTCATGAGGGCACACACCATAATGGAGGTCCAAAAAATATGAAAACCTCACAAGTGTTTTCTACTTCTTGGTGAGGTCGGTGTAGTTGTCAAGCGCCAACAAAAGGCAAAGGTTTGAGAGGACCTTTTCAACGTCCACGTTCCTCATCTCAACGAAAAGCATAAACCCATCTTGACCGTTTCAAGGCCTCTCCTAGTTCATATCTCTGTCTCTGTCGTTTTGGACTCTTTGAGTGTGTGTCTGTATGCCTCCAGCTTCTCTATTGTGCTAATGTGTGTTGTGTTGTTTGTTAGTGAGCATCTCCATCTATCTCCCTCTTGACTCTGTGTGCGTGTATGAGATATCTCCTGCTTTCATTCCTTTTTCTTATTTAGTTTGTGTTGTTTGATTTGTGGGCATCTCTCTCTGTCTCCCTGTGTAATTGCATTATAAGAGAGAGGGAGTGTATGTGTGAGTGGTTGTTGTAGATCTGGGTGTTTGTGTGTACATCACACTGTTGTAGATCTGGGTCTCTTCTTCCTTTTTGCCTCCTTGACCCCCTTTCCTCTTGCCTTCTGAGGAAAGTTTGCTTCTTTTTGTTGCACCTACCCATTCACATCGTTCCTCCTTTCTCCTGTTTACCATGGGTATCAGCGATAGCCTCATTGGCATCCTCAACTTCATCACCGGCGTGCTCTCCATCCCCATCATCGCTGCTGGTGTCTGGCTCGCCAAACAACACTCCACCGATTGTTATCGCTTCTTGCAGTGGCCCGTCATTGTTCTTGGCGTCTTCATCCTCCTCGTTTCCCTCGCTGGCTTTGTGGGTTCCTGCTGCCGCGTGTCTTGCCTCCTCTGGCTGTACCTCGTTGCTATGTTCCTGCTCATCGTCTTGCTCTTCGTCTTCACCGTCTTTGCGTTCGTTGTTACCAACAAGACGGCTGGTGACGTAGTGAGTAACAGGGGATATAAGGAATACAGACTGGGTGACTACTCAACGTGGCTCCAAAGACGGGTGAACCAAGCCTCTAACTGGGAAAAGATCCAGAGCTGCCTTTCTGCTTCGAAATATTGCGATGACTTGAGAAACGAGTACCCCACAGAGGCTCTATTCAATAACGCTTCCTTGACTCCTATTCAGGTATTTCTCCCGTCCCTCTGCCAACTCTGTTTCGAGTGTTTGAAGGTTCCGACTGTCTTGGCTTCGAGCCGAAACGCATGACTCTTTTTTTTGTTTTTTTTGGGTACATGTCAGTCGGGTTGCTGCAAACCCCCTACAGGTTGCAACTGCGCTTTCGTGAACGCAACCTTTTGGGATCGATGTTCCAGCGACTCCTACAGCTCTGATTGCACAACTTACAAGACCAATTCCACGGAGCTCTGCTTCAATTGCGACTCATGCCGGGCAGGAGTGTTGCAAAATATTAACAAAGATTGGAGAAAGGTTGCAGAAGTGAACATCGTGGTGCTTGTATTCTTCATCATTGTCTACAGTGTTGGTTGTTGTGCTTTCAGGAATGTGAAAAACAGTGGATATAGAAAGAGGCCTTATCCCTAAAACCGGTGAAGATGGAGTATGGAAGAGATTATGATTTATATCTTGTCTGTAAAGGTCTTTACTTGTGCTGCCACTTGGAACATTTTGTTGTAAGGGAACTATGATTTACCTTTATGTGTAAATCTTATTTGGGGATGGCGATTTACAACTGCTGTTGTACATCTGGAAGACTTTATGAGGCCTCTGTATAGCTATTGGGTCGTATATACGTTTTTTAAATTTTATTATTTAAGTTTGGGTGGTTCAAAGATTTTGTAAATTGTGAGGACTTCTTATCTTGAAATTTCTGGTAGGAGTCGCTTGTTTCTATTTGAAAGCTGACTGTCAATGAGTGATTGCTTGCTTTGGGAAGGTTTTATGCGATCAACTGAAGTGGAGGTTGTATGTTGTTGCTCCGACGCTGCTTTTAGTTATGGAAGACTTTGATGCTTGGCTGTCTCAAGTAGTTGACCCAGATTGAAATCCAGGAGTTCTGCATTCATTGTGCTTTTCCCCACCTCTTAACATTACCTGAAAACCTGCATTTCGAAAATCAATAGCTCTATGCTCTCTTGACACCTGTGAAGCTAAAATTGGTTCTATGAGTGGAGGAGAACCTCCGGCTTTTGTGGGGCTTTGAGAGCCCCGCATGGCATTCCTGCAACCAGCTGTCCTGGACTAGCAACCTCAATGCCTGCTTCAGCCAGCCCCGGTATCGGATTCCTTGCAGGGGTGATCTCCTCCACAGAGATGACGCCATTCTGCCGCAGCAGAGAGCAGCTATTGTGTTGCAGATCTTGGTTGTGTTATTGAGCTGGCTTCGTGTTGAGAGCTAGGTGAGGCATGCGAGGCAGAAATATTCCTTTGATTAAGATGTACGAGTAGCGTGACCAGTCTACGCCCCATGGGTCTCAAACCTAGGATCATAGGTTGCCTTCAATTTCACGAAATAAAAATTTAAGGTTTTTTAATGAATTTCAACCTTTGAAAATTTGTGGATTATCCTCACTTCAAATAATCTTTTTCAGCATGCAAGATCTTGTGGACTACATGAGGAATAACCAGATGTCGCAATTCAACACACTTGCATTGCTCACATCTACTATCGATAATCCTCGAATATTTTTTTAAACAGCTAATATTTTTTCGTGAAACTCATGCATTGTAATCTCTCAAACATTTGATTATGCAAATAACTTCGTCCAAGTATCAATGGTGATTATTATATTGGAGCCAAATTTCTTGACTATCAAGGCTTAAAAAGCATCCTTTTGATGTTTCATTATTAGAGATTGAGCCTTACAATGTTGAGTGCCTCCGTAGAGTATTTAGATTCAAATTTGGTATAGCATTTAGATCCATACATTAGTGGTTTAAAATTAATGGTAATTGTAATGCATTCCTTCCTTTAAGAATGTATGCTTTTCTAGGCAAAGAAGGCAATATGGAGCTATTTAAACTACTCAAAAAGGAAGATATAACTTTACCCTTTTTTCGCGTACAAACTCTAGCATCGAATGCAACAAAGCAAGTCGAAATGAACATATGATGACTCTCTTATGCATAAATGTTTAGCTCTAGCAACATATTATGTAGATGCCAGCATCAATTTATAGGAGACTTTGAAAGAAAGGGACTTGAAAACTTACAAAGAGACATGGTATTTATTCCTATAAATGTTCACTGCCATAGTTTGAGACAGAGGTACATATTGATTACAAATATAATTCAATTTCTTAAATGTGACTGCCAATGTAATTCTAACATGTATTTGGTGGGAATAGTCTATTGCATAGTTGTGTCCTCACATGAATTATCCAATATCCATCTCACAAAGCTTGATGACACTAATCCTTCCTCTATTATGACAAATTGTGATCATACTACTAATTCCAAACTTTACAAACTCCACTAACTAAGTTTCGATCAATATCTTGATCATATTGCTATCTTCAATCCATACATCACATTTTCTCCAAGGGCATCAATGATATTCACAATTTCAAGTACAGCACATTTGAGTCTCAACATTTTCATTGCAAGCCACCCACCATCGTTAAAAAGGCAGATGCATTGCACTAATGCTACTTTCAATATCTCAACTCGTTTCAACACGGTCCTTCGTGAAGCATTCATGGATTTGTAACCTCGAGGAGTAGCCTACTTTTCAAATTTGAGAACTTTAGACCCACTTCACATAGTGCTATATCATGTTAAGAGCATCACTAAACACTTTCTACCCCTTTATAGGTTTGAATGGAAATAGGGATAGCGTCTTCCAAAACGAACAACAAACCATCTTTCATTCAATATGTCTATGGTATTATTTTTTAAGCCCAAGGTTAGAATTGTAAGTTTTGAGATTTCCTCCCATGCAAACTCTAGCATCGAACACAACCAAGCAAGTCTAAATGCGCATATCCACAATAATATCAAGCTATATATGTCAATTGATATCAAAATTTTTTCCCACATTCTCTATTCACTCTCCCTAAATAAATTCATTAATTTGTCTCTTTGCCACCTCTATTAACCCAGTTAACCTAAGGTCTTATCGCCTCACTACCTCTACGCGGTGCTGCCCTCACCGTCGACTCTGCCTCACCCTCTGCGCACTACCCTCATCTTGCCTCTGCACCCTGCCTCTCTCCGTTCCTTGCTCTCCCCCCTTCTCTCAGACTTTCCTCCCCTCCCTTTGTTTGCTCTACCTCAGCCCCCTCCCTCCCCTCCATATATACTCGCTCGGGGCAGCCCCAAACTTTCTTGAATCAACATCTTGATCTCTCACAAACTTTCTCGAATTAGCCAGCACGTTCCACCACCACCCTCGAATACATTAATCAACACTCACCTTAATCGACACTCACATCAATCAACCTTAATCACCTTATGTTAATCGACACTCACGCATCGTGCGACAAATACTAATGCAGATTTTCAAAGATTGTGGGCTCCTATTGAGCTTGCTTGCCCACCTCTTCAATTTTCCAAATACTCATAAATCTTTAAAGTCAATGCAATGTGTGCATTTTGTAATTAGAGTTCAAGATTTCCAAGTCTTTACCTCATAGTTTCTTATCTTTCCCCCTAGAGTGGATATGCTTTTACATTTTTACTTGTCTATCCCTCCGAATATTGCGCACGTGTCCTGAAGACTTGAGCCCAAAGACGGTCCATAGTGTGCTCATGTCATCCTGACCTGTCACGTTAACCCCTTGTTGCCTTCCATTACTGAGTTTATCACCTTCACCACACATTCATAGCTAGCCTCTTAGTTCTTGCATTCCCATCTCTTCGTGCCCTAGATATAAATTTTTAGGCCCTAGAAAGAGAGAGTATGATTGCAAGTTCTTCCCTTAATGCTACAGGTTTTGGCAAAGAACCAACCCATATATATGCCCTCAATAGAGAGAGATTGATTGCAAGGTCTTCCCTTGCTCATTTGGCAAAGAACCCGCCATACACTCTTTATTTGTGTACCATACACTCTTTATTTGTGTTCATAGTCCATCTTGCACCATAACTCTCTCTCTCTCTCTCTCTCTCTCTCTCTCTCTCTCTCTCTCTCTCTCTCTCTCTCTCTCTCTCTCTCTCTCTCTCTCTCATCTCTCTCCCCCGCCCCTCTCTCTCTCTCTCTCTCTCTATATATATATATATATATATATACCCCCTTCTTCCCTCCCCCCCCCTCTCTCTCTCTCTCTCTCTCTCTCTCCCCTCCCCCCCTCTCTCTCTCTCTCTCCCCCTCTCACACCTTTGTCTTCTGTCGCTACCCGCATGTGTGGCTCTGCCATGTTGTGCATTTGTAGTGTGTCCATGCCACATGGCGATCCGAGTCTGTCTTGTTGCCATGCCACATGGTGATTTGCATCTGCACCTCTATGGCCCTACCTGCTTGTCGTTTTGCATACAGTGCGCACTCTCACTGCCTGCCTAACACATGGCACCATTCGCGCAATCCACCTCTATCTTGTGCAGTTTGCACACGTGGCCCATTCATGTAGTTTGTACACATGGCACCATTCGCACAATCCGCACATGTGGCTCTAACTCGCGAGTCGCACAGTTTGCACAATCTGGCCGGCCGCCAGTGCTGGCTCCTCGCAAATGCACCATGTGGCGCAAAGTCCCACCTGCTATTATGACCTCAGTCTGTCATGACACTTGGGCCTCCTGTCTGATCACCTATGTCTCCTGCACTGGTCACCACGTGTTTGCCTCCTCGCGGGCTGCAGTGCCCTGTACCATCACCTCCTCGTTGACTGTGCCACGATCAAGTGAATCAAATGCATCTTGACTCTTGTCACTGCACTCTGCCCATTTCACCAAACTGAAACGCACTTCCTCCAAACCTCCACCTTGCTCCATAGTCCGCCCCAGTCCCTTGGCTGAAAGCCATGTGGCCGCTGCCCTTGGCTGCACATGCTGGCCACTGCAGTGCCCACGTCAGGCGCACTGCTGCGCGTCAAAGTCTATGTGTCACAATCTACACAATGCACATCACAGTTTGTGTGCGCTTCTGTTTAGTTGCCACGTGGCAGCTTGGACCTATGCAAAGCTCCAAAAACCCTTCTCCCTCCCGAACCTCCGTCTACCTCCCCCGAACCTCCCACGAAGCTCTCTCTTGCTCTCCCCAAACCTCCAAAATTGCACCACGTCGAAACCTCTCCTTAAAGAATAGAAAGAAGTTTTTACTTGAATTGATTAAGATGGAAGGTGCTCTTCCATGGCCTTGCAAACTTTGGCAGATTGACTTACAATCTATCTCCCAACCTGAGACCCAACCTGAGAGTAGAATAAAAAGATCTTGGTTGTGTTATGGACAGTTGGCTCCGCGCTTCATTCCGCCCACCATGGTAGAGCAATTAATTATATGACTCATGAACCATCAACCTTTGTTAACTCAACCAAGATGGCATCATTTATCCCATTTGAGGACCTATCATGTGTTCACTCCATATCATAGAAAGTTACCCTTCCTTGGCATGAGAGACGTATTATCATATGGTAATGAATGGTAATATCAGTTGATTCACACCAAACCATGGGTTTTTTCCTTTTATTGAGTTTCATCCATCATGCATTTAGCAATACAATATATAATATTTGCAGAATGCTTGTCATCATTGTTAATGAGTGTATAATACAATCAAATGTTGAGTAGCAACATCTTGCAACAAGTTTAACAATCTAGAAACTTAGAAAATGAAAAAATATTATTTGCACCAAAATAGGAAGTCTACAATGAAGATAAGAATTGTATCACCTTAAGTCTTACATTTTTTAAGTTCCCTATATACAGCAATCTATTTTGCAAATATAGTAGCAACACAAGCATCTTGATGGCATTTTGTCCATGCGTGATACTCATGTTTGCATAAACACTCTTTGCATGAGGATGCTCTGCAAAGTTGGCAATTTAACATGACTTTCTCGCCATCAAATATTATCCTAGGGAAATATGCTTAACCATGTACCTTGCCTTTAAAAAAATAAAAAAATAGATAAATTGCTGGCTTGTATTGCAAGGGGGGGTCAATCCTTTAAAAAAATAGACTCTAACAATACAAAAATTGGCCTCCAATTGGGTTGGAGCCCTAGGCCCACGCTAAGAAGCAGATAGGAACCTACATAGCAGTAGACCTTGGAAGCTGTTCGCCACAGTTGTCAGTGCTAGGCTCACAACTAGATCTGATAGCTCTAGCACTTTACTTTTGGCTGCATCAGTTACAAGTTGTTTCACCCACCCCCCTAAACCCTACCATCCCTTTCCCCCCAAAGACAATCTGGTTGCGGAAATTCCATACCCCCAATAGGATGGAGGCCTAGATATATGGCTAGCATGCACTAACAGTGGACATAACTCTAGATGCGCCTCTCAAAAGACCCATTGTCCAATTTTGACTGACGGGAAACCTCCCCATTAGACCACTCTTCCTCACAGTTCCTTTGATTCACACTCAAACATAGCAAACCAAAGTACATCTCCACATCAAGTGGACTACTGATTCTATTGCTCTATTACACAACAAGCATACGAGATTAACCTCAAACTTTTTGGCCAATTTTGCACATACGGGGACCTATTGGTGTAGCACTTTCCATGCCATAAAGCTTGAGTTTGCCAAGCCTACACCCCTTCCATATCTCTTTAAGTCTTTTTTTCCACCAGCCGACTATACAGTTGGGACGTCATTTTCTATTCAACTCTAAATATAGTGGCTGTTGGATCATCATATTTTTGTATAATACTCTTGCTAAGAGCTTTTTAAAGCAGGTTTTACCCATATACCATTGGGACATCCTCTAGCTTTTCTGCTCCATGCAATTTGATGGCCAGTGTTCTAGAATCTCCTTGAAAATGCTATGCATCAGAGTAGTCTCTTGGACAGACAAAGAAAAGGAGCAATTGATCTCTCTTAGAGGCATCCACCCCGTTTGACGGAATCCAAATCTGTGACCAGTATCTCAACCCTTTCATGCACATGCTTCGAGCCTTTTGGATATCCTATTTGGCAATCGCCTGGTCATCTATTTTCACTGCATTAGTCCACTAGACTGATTCATTTGGGCTAGCATCGCCCCTCAAGCCACCCATTCCCTTCCACATTAGTTTATTCACACAACCCTTCCATGCCTAACCCCTACACCAGATCTAACCCAATAACCTTTTTCTTTGATGCATTTATGTACTCTTCAAACAAAATGAAAAATAATTAGTCTCTCCCTCCCATGAATTTAAAAATTAACCTAAGCTAAATGCCCCGCAAATGAAAATATTAGCTTAAGCTAAACCCAAAAATTCCCCCCTTGTCGCCCATCGGTAACCTCACCTTACCTCTCCTCTTACCCCCATCGTTGCCATCCTCTGTCTGTGCCCCCCCTTCTTCTTCCATTTCCCCTCATCCCTCTCGTCATCTTTCCCTCCTCTTAGAGCTCCCTCCTTCCTCAATGCATCTTCTCCCCTCCTCCTCGTCTCTGTCTTGCCATCTCCCTTGTTGTCTTTCCCCTCTATCCCATCGCCTTCACCCTTGCTCAACCCTCCTCCTTGCCTTGCCCGTTGCCTCTCCCTTCTTGCCTCCCCTGTTGCCTCTCCCTCTCTCATCTCTCCTCTCCATCCCATTGCCCTTGGCCACTTGCCCCGCTTCTCCCCCCTCCTCCAGCCCCCCGTCTACTAGTGTTCCATCGCTTCTCTCCCCCTTTTCTCGCATTCTCGACCTTTCCTCTTCCTTCTCTGCCATTCTGCCCTACACCGTCACTTCCTTCCTCCTTCCCTCCTGCCTTCCCTCCCCCTTCCCCCTTCTCTTAGCGATCTTAAGGCAATAGGTGGCCTCTCCTCCATTCGTTGATGTCACATGATGTTAGTTTAGTTTATTAAGCTAAGTGCCAAGTATTTCACTTAGCTTAATGTGAATGTGAATTTTCAAGTTGTAGATTGAATTGTTTTTTTGTAATGGCATTTTTTCACGTAAAAAATAGAAAAATGTTGGCATTGGTATCCTCCTCATCAAAGGTATGGACTGAAAGTTATAGATTTTACAAGAAATTGCACCTCATTATGATCCAATTCTCATATTCGCATTCTTCATCTCCATCTTCACACTCAATACTTCCAACATTAATTTGAAATTGCACAGTTACATTGAGACAATACTTCTTCACTTTTCTGACCTCTCTTCCTCTTACTACCACTTGTAGGTGCATCATTGATCTCACATACTCCAACCTAAAATAGATTATGTCGGTTTTTGGGTATGCTTCCATCTAGCATGTGCCCCTTGCAACTTCGCATATAGTGAAATCACTTTGTTGAACTGCTACCCATAATTAAGCAAGCCCCAATACACAAAGGAACAAAACTTGCAATGGCTTGATAGTGGAACATCACAGACATGAGAAGTTCATACTAGAAATGAATTGAAAGATCCCTTGCTCTTTGTTTATCAATCATGCTAGCTCTATTTCATTAATCATGTTAGTTAGACAACTAAAAGCTTTAGAGGGCCATACATTAGGGGAGAGCTAGGGTCTCAAAGGGCCTCAAGTTCGAGTTTTCCAATTAGTGAGGGACTTGATGTGGACCAATTGGACTGCTTCCTTTTGTGGGTCAATGCCATGTTGAGATGTCCAAAAGTATGTATGGATGGGGAGATCTCTAACCCATAGTTGAGATCCGTGATCTTCATCCTAGACATTGATTTGATGTCCAATCTCCAAGGGATACATTCAAACAATCCCATGCACCAATGAATAGAGCAATCAACATCAATGGATAGAGCGGTCAAATATGAACCCTTGATTAATGCAAAGATCTAATGGATGAGATTAGGAGGCAGGACAATTTTAGCCATTGACCAAGCAATAGATCCAAGGGAGGAGATAAAAGAAGGAAGCGCCTTTTGCAAGAGGATCCAAGAGATGGAAGGAAAAGGCACTTGAATCTAGACTATCCATTATATGCCAAGATCTCCACCATCCATAACATGCCTTGATCTCCACCCCCCATTATGCGCCTCAATCCTAGCCCTTCAACTGAATCTTCCATCTCCACCACATATCTATCCAAGATCCAATGGCCCACAACATAAGGCACCTTCTCCCTCTTAAATACACCTCCCTATTGTTAGAATTTGCAAGTAGGAGCCCACCAAAGGTGCCTCCCTTTAGCCGCCCACCATTTTGGGCACTATCCACCTCCATCCAAGGGCCAAGATTAATCAATCTCAAGAAAAGGGATGATAGGCATCTCGTAAACTAAATGACACCATGATTCATGAAGCTTCACAAGTGCAAAAGCTATTGAGATGCATCATGCATTGCTTCCAGTAGCTCCGTTCAAACCTTTGTCCTACCTTTAGTATAGGGGATGACGTAGAAGCAGTGTTGTCAATGGAAATGAAGTTTGAACTACTGAGTTCTAACCCTTCGTTATTTTGCTACCCTCATCAAATGTATAGGCACTCTATCTATCTCTTGACATCAAATTTTAAAACAATACTCTCAAGGCTCTTGAGGCCATGGTATGTCTACATACACGCACAATGAAGTTTGTTAAGGGAGTCAATGGGGGAACCTAGGGATGTAGGTAGTAACAAAGGAGGGATCAAGGGATCAAGGGAGATGTAGACCACAAGAACGAGGAGGAAGAGAAAGAAGATGAGCAATTTGAAGCTAGTAAGCCACATGATAGTAAGTGGAGTAGTGCAATATTGGTTGGAATCTAGAGAGGAGGGGGAGAGCGAGATAGGTGATGTGTTATCCTAAAACTAGTGGAAATAAAGTTTGTCTTTGCTCTGAAGATCACCTTATTCCTTTGCTAGATTTTGATGCTGGTAAAGTTATGAATCAGATTGAAGTTGATCATATCTTCAATAGAGTGACGTCTTCAGTCTTCTCTTTGTGACCCCCATTATGATCAACTCATCCATGGAGCTTCACAAGTGTAGATGTTGCTAAGATGCATCATGTGTTGCTTCAAGTTGCTCTGTTGAAACCTTTGTCCTACCTAACGACATAGAAACAATTTTGTTAATGGAGATAGAGTTTGAACTACTGAGTGATGAATCTTTGTTATTCTGCTACTCTCATCAAATCTGCAATTAGTCTATCGAGCTCTTCGCATCAAGTTTTAAAAACACTACTCTCAAGGCTCTTGAAGTCATGGTTTCTCCACTTACATGCACAATGAAGCCTGTTGAGGGGGAAGGGGGGGCCCTAAGGATGTAGGTAGAGACAAAGGAGAGGTGGTTATTGAGGATGCTAAGGCAAAAAGGATAAAGGGAGATGTAGACCATGAGAACAAGGAAGACTGAAAGGAGACAAGAAATTCAAAGCTGGTGAGCCACATGATAGTAAGTGGAGTAGTGTATTATTGGTTGGAATCTAGAGAGCAGAGGGAGAGTGAGACAAGTGATGTGTCATCTTGAAACCATAGGCAATAAAGTTTGTCTTTGCTCTCTAAAGATCAACTTATCCCTTTGCTAGATTTTAATGAGATGAGAAAGTTATGAAGTAGAATGATGTTGGCCATATTTTTTATAAAGTAATCACGTTTTCAATCTTCTCTTTCTGATCCCCATTATATTCAAGTCATACATGTAGGAGATCACCAACAAGTTTTTATCCCCCTCCAAAAAGAGATAACATGTTTGCATATAATGAACTACATATTATACAAATTCTTTATAAGTAATCATTGATCCTCTAGTACCATGCTTGTGGGACCTATTTTAGCCTATATAATGCCTTTTGGAGTTTGTAAACCTTGTCACTTTGGATCCATCAGAGTTTGAGTGGTTGCTCCCCATAGACTTCCTTCTTGAGATCTCCATTCAAAAGATTGACTTTACATCCATCATGGACCACTGTGATTTGGTCTTCCCTTGCAATCACGCTTCAAATCATCTCATTTGAGTGATGGGAGCAAATGTCTCTTCATAGTCGAGACCTTTGCTCTATGCAAACCCTTTGGCCACTATTCGCACCTCAAGTGTGTATTCACTCTGTCCCTATGACCTTTCACTATGTTGATCTCAACTAGATCCATGTCTAACTCTCAATGAATTCCATTTCAATGTATATCCACTCTATCCCTATGACCTTTCACTATGTTGATCTCAACTAGATCCTATGTCCAATTCCTCTCAATGAATTCCATTTCATTTTCTATTTTTGGTTGCCAATTGAATTAGCCTTCACTTCCTTAAAGGACCTCATCTCATTGATTAGTTTGATCATAGCCACTGTATTGTAGCTCATTTTTGGTAGATTTCAAAGTTTCCTTGGCCTTTGTACCCCCTAAGAAGTAATCTCTAGGTTAGCATTCCCAAAGTCTTCCATGTCTTCTCACACCAAAGCGGTCTCTAAATCTCCTATGTGAGTACTTCTCTGTTCTCAAGACTTTTGATCTAGATTGATTTTGGATTGAATGATTCGAGATCTAGAATCTAGTACTAGAACCAAATTAGGTTCCCATCAAAGTGTGATCTTAGGAATACTTTGCTTTCCTATGAGTCAAATTCTTGGAAGACTACATCTGAGCTAACCACCTTCTTTGTAATTGTAGCATATAACTTGTACTCTTGGACTCTTCATTGTACTTATGAAAATGCACTTTTGGATTCCCGAGTGGTAAAATAATCGTAATTTCTTGCTCAAATGTCAATTTTCAATAAAACTTATATGTCAACAAAGCTATCTTTGATCATATTCTTAGTTTTTTATTTGGGGATTTAAGTTAAAAGCTATGATTCTCTATGTATGATAGTCTGTTCTAATGCTAGATTTAATGGTTTCAATAAAAATGCTTGTAACTTCTCAAAACATTTTTTATATTCGTGTCTAAGGAATCACCAATGGTCATCCATATGAACTTTCTCATGTAGATAGCCATTCAAAATTTTATTATGTACATCTATTTGGTAAATGGAAAAAAAGAAGTGTGCGGCTATGTCAATCACAGTGTATCTAAGACTATTGCTATTTTTTCCAGTAGATCAAACGTTCATCCTAATAAATCCAAAGTTTTTATGCATAACAATTTGCTACTATACTTCCTTACTTGTCAATATGAACATTCGCTAGGTCTTTAATCTTGGTGGCATGGAGGTGACTAGTAATGTTTTTCTTAAAGTGATTTTGATCTATGACACTTACTCTCGCCTAAAGAGAACATGAATGGATTCTCATCTGGTAGTAGAGAAACTATAGATATGAAACACACACACACACCCACACCCACACACACACACACAATCCTTTTCTTCCTTTTTTCCATGCAACTTACATTCTTTCCCTTGTTATCCCTTTGGTAAAACTTTTTTAACTACCTCTCCCCTCTCTCTCCCTTCAAATGAAACTTCCTCCCACACTCTCTACCCTTCCCCTCTCTTTCTTATAATTTCCCTCATACACTTTCTCAACATTCCCCTCCCCTTCTTTTCTTAATGTAAAAATCTGTTTTTAAGTAAAAATATTTTCTCCTAATATTTTTTTATTTTTCTAAATTTTTCTAAAATCTTCCTAAAATTTCCCTGTTCTTCTAATTTTTATAAGATTTTCCTATTATTTTTTCTCCCTATTTTGTCTAATTTTGTTTTTTTAATATTTCTCTATGTTTCCTCTCCCTAATCTCTCTCTCTCAAACTTCTCTCCCTCCTCCCTCCCTATGTTTTCCTAAGTTTGGATTTTCCTCCTTTCCCCCCTTTTTCCCTAATTTCTTTTATTTTATCCTAATTTCCTAAAATTTCCTCCTATTTGTTCCTTTTTTCCTAAATTTCTTCTAGATTTTTCCTTTTTTTTTGCTATTTCCCAATTTCCCCCCTTATAGCACACTAAGGTAGCATAGACCTTGCCAAAAAGGGTGAAAGTTATACAATTTGGTCAAAAAGGAAATAAATAAAGAATTTAGGGTGATATAGAAAGGCCATCCCAAGGGTACTAAAATTACATGTATGCATAATAAGGGTGCTTGCCTAAGCTCATCATGATATAAAATTTGAGAAAACCTCTCTCTCTTGAGCTCAGATTCACCTTGCAAGAATGCCATCTTCAAAGTGAGAATCCTCGAAAGTCCTCAAAATGTTGGACAACTATTGGAATGTCTCAAGGGAAATGTAACAAATCAAAATGACCTATGACAGAATAAGAAAGACCTAAAATGCTCAAAAAGTTAGAGGTAATTCCCTTTTAGAACTTGAGTTCACCTTAGAAGCATCTTTACATGGAAAAAAATCTCATGCTCGCACAAAGTGGCACTAGTGGGTCACATGAGGTTTCAATGACACTAAGGCAACCTAGATCTACACATATAAGTACAAAAAATAACTTGATCATTGTAAACTAATCATCTCATCAACTGGACTTCAATTCTTGAATTAAAGGACTCTAAGTTCATGCATGCACTATGGAGTACTTTTGTAAAGGCACCAGATTAACATAAGGCATATATAAGGTACCAAAGTACATGTACAGTAGACACAAGGCGTAATGACTTGAACCAATGGTTAATGGATGTGACTGTCTCCAATAACAAAAGTAGAGCTACACCATATCCAAAGGACTATATGTTGAACACCCAAGCTAACCCCATAGATGAACACAATAAGAACAAGAGGAAAAGATAATGAAAAAATGAGAGTATATGACAAAAAATGCATGCCAATCACTCACGGTTGATACAGGGAACTATAGGGACCTAATATTGAGTTCAAGATTCAAAATCAAAATTAAAAACTACAACTCATAACCTCTTGAGTCAACGGGTCGCTAGCTCATAGTTGCCACATAAGAGAGCATGCCAACAAGGGGCCATAACAAAAGCTAAGTAACATTGAAGTGTATTCAACACTTAATACCATAATCCATCAAATGAGAGCATGAATGGTCCAAATTTGTTATCAATATTTACTCTCTTAGCATTTGTATTTCCTCTGGTGGCCAGGGAGGCAAGAGTATCTTAACTACTCATCACATAATGTGATGGGTGTGTGCACTGTGAAAACACATTAGGAGGCAATATTTCTTAAAATACATCAAACACAACATTTGATTTACCCAAACAATAGTGGTATCAATATTTACTCTCTTGGCATCTATATTTCCTCTGGTGGCCTAGAAGACAATAGTGTCTTAACTACTCATCACATAATGTGATGGGTGTGTGCAGTGTGAAAACACATTAGGAGGCAATATTTCTTGGAAATACATCAAACACAACATTTGATTTACCCAAAGAATATGTATTAAACCCTTGTTGACCAATCAATTGTAATACATAAAAATGGAAGTAGCCACATAACTAACATATAACTAGTAACTAACATACAACCAGCAACAAAGCATCTTGCAAACAAAGTTATGGTACTTAAGCACAAAAGGAAAAAAGGCAATATATTTGTAGATCTTTTATTGTATATTTGGTTTTTACAAAAATAGGCTACAATATCATCATTGTTACAACCAAACATCTCCTTGAGATGATCATGGCCCATCTTCCTCAACATCCTTTCCTGGACCATCACCTACATTTCCAATATCTTCTAGGCGATACCCTATAGCTACAAGATCTTTGATGATCACATCAACCTTGATGTAATTCCATCCTGCAGCTCTAGAGTTGACAAGTGTGTAGATCTGTTACACATTAAGGATCTATAAAAATGACAATCCAATAATCGAACATAAAATAAGTGGAGTACCTCTAAATGGGTAATAAACTAACAATATTCATGCTTATATTAATAAAATATTAGCATACAAGTACCATCTAACTAGCACATGAGTGCTAACTAGCAAACTAGTATTCTCTAAATGAATGCTAACTAGTAATGTATAGTCGAGATGCAAAAGGCTTAGACCTAAAACTAAAGGACAAATTTCAAATACATGAAGAGTTTCTATCACAAAAATTTGTGCAAGATCTTAGTTCCTCCATGCTTCCCAAAGTATTAGAAGGTTTTTTTGAGAGACATGGCATATAGGTTTTCAAGGGTAGAGAAGTAAGCCACATGCATTGAATTCTTCATTCTTGCTTTGGTAAGAACTTGAAAAATAGGACATAGTGTGCATCACAACTTCTTGCATGCATATGGTTTAAAAACAATCGGGGCACTTGTTTCATCCTCCTTTGTGCCAGAGGGGAGCTTTGCTCTCTTTAAAGGCAAAAGTAGAGAAGCAGAAGTGGAGTACTTCTTACCCATCCTTAGAGCCACATCATAGCCATATCTTCAGCATAGGGACATTACTAGCCACATCTTCACTATGGATTGTTGTCTTTGGGTGTGAGAAGTCCTCTCTAGTAAAGGAAGCATCCGATGATTCCGATTACGATTGCCACAACTTCGAGTTAGGGCCTGCGCGCTCACTGCGTACCCGTCTCCAAAAACTCGTCGCCAATAGGGTCCTCGCTCACACAAATGTGAGGACCCAATTTGTCTATTTCTATTTGGGCTAGAATTAAAGAAGGCTCCCCTTTGCAGCCAACTCCTTTTTATGTTGTTTCAACTTTGAGCTGTCCTTTTCATCATCTATAGCTGCACAAGAAAGAAAAAGCATTAGATAGAGACAAAAGTTCAATAACCAAAGTCAATAGGCAATTTTTACATGGCTTTAAGTAAACAATACTCTATTAATAATTGAATGTGCACTCAAGATGTTAAAGCCACATGATAGTTGTATATGAAAATGATTGTTCCATATAACAATTGTGTGTGCACCCATATTAACAGTGTTACCACTTATTTTAGTAAACTTGGTTCCACTATTATAGATTTTACATATTGTTTAAGCTTCCAAAAGCATAGCAGTAGTAGAGGACATTAAACTTGGGACATGTTCTCAATAAAGGAAAAATTTGCAAGTTAACAAGTGACAATGCAATCAGGGAAGGCTTGTTAGATAGCAAGAAGGAGATGAAATAGGTGGAAATCCTTGAAGAAGAAATGCCGACGTCGACCTGCATACAAACAAAAAGAGACCAAGAGCCACATCATCACCAAGGCTCCAAGGAGTTTTTAAAAAGCCACCTCATCACTCCTTTTATACCCCTCTTACTTCTAAGCTTCAAAAAGCCATTTTATCTTCCAAATAAGCCTCGTCTTTTTTCCCCTCTCTCTAATACCCAAGATGCATAGCTCTTTCAACTTATTAGCCTCACCTTTCTCAACCAAAGAATAGAAAATCAAAAGGGGTTTTTTAGAGATTGATATCGAGGAAAGAAAATTTCTGAGCGGAATTGAAAGCAAAGATTACAAAGCAAAGAGCGCGACAACTTTGAAATTGAATTCTAAGATCTCAAATAAATACCAAGGTAACTGAATCCATATCCAAGTTATCCTCAGTAACTCCCATAACAAAATCACTGACTCCTCCAAGTCAAGTTGAGAGGTCTACCTCTCGACTTAAAGAAACCTCAAATATTCTTAAGGACTTAAAACCACCAATTATCGATGGGAAAGAGAAAGAACAAAAGAAGGATGCAATAAATATGTTCTTGCAAAAATGGCAAGACTTCCATAAACCTAGGAACACCCCCCTTGAAAATCAAGTCATGGAGCAACTCTTGGAAATAAGATCTACAAATAAGTCATAGAAAATGACATGATCCCTATGTACTGGGCTGAGTTTGAACAAGCTTTCTTAAAAGAATTCTTAGTTGAGAATGAGCTAGAAAAGGCTTGGGAAGCTTGGGACAATTGTAGCATGGGCAAAGTATACTTTAGTCTACTACAATCCTTAAGTTGAAGGGAATCAATAAATTCCAAAAGATAAGGGGTTTCATAATTCATGAGAGGTCTAAAAGACACCTACAAGGTTGAGGTGAGATGGGACATTTACTTGTCTTTAGGGATTCTCAAGATTCAGGTACTCTAAGATAGACTTTCTCATTTTCTTCAAATTCCAACCTGCTATGGTGGGGGTTTACAAAAGTTCTTTGGGGTTTGCATAAGCTCTTCTTATATCTTTAGCTAACTTAAGCATTTGATTCCTTTCCTCAAGAAAGTATTTGGCTACTTGAACCTTCTCTTTTTTGAGTCCCACTACAACTAGGTTGAAATCCATTTGTCATCATAAATGAACTAAAACCTGTAGTAGTTGAATGTTTGGCACTACTGTATGCAAATTCTAAAATGGGAAAGTACTATTCCAACTTAGTTTTTGATTTACTTACATATGCTCGAAGCATATCCTCAATGACCTAACTGACCCTTTCAGTTTGACCATCACTCTATGGATGATTCGTTGTGCTCATATTTAAAGAAGTTTCTAACCTCATGAACATAGCCCTCCAAAAATGGATGTTGAATTTGCTATCTCGGTCACTGTGACAATACCGACTAGTAGCCCATATAATTTACAAATATGTTCCACAAATAGTCTAGCTAATTTTAGAGTTTGAACCTCTTCATTTGTTGCAATAAAGTGAGCCATCTTGGTCAACCATCTTGGTTAATCAATCCACAATTACCCACATAGAGTCATGCTCCCTCTGTGTCCTAGGTAATTCAACAATAAAATCCATGAAGATGCTTTTCCATTTGCCAAATGGAATCTCCAATTGGTGTACCTTAAGGCATTCAACCTTATTGACCTAGAATTTTTGGCACATTAATACATAATCTTGGATGTCCTTATCTATTCTAGGCCAAAAGAATTGCCTCTTCAGAAGTACATACGTCTTCTAAATTCTCATGTGCCTAGTACTGGGACTACAATGACACTCCAAAATAATTTGGTGCATAATGCCATTATTATTCGAGTTGCATACTCCACCCTTGTAGAGTAGGTAGCCATCTTCAATACGATATTTTTCCCATTTGACTCCTTTATCACCAACCTACGGCATGTCACCATTTCCATGTGACTACTCAATGAAAGATCCTAGTTTAGTTGGATGCCTCCTCATTACTTGGATCCCTCCTAAATAACTCTACTGCAAGCTATGCCCAGGACTATACAACCATTCTCACAACCAAGAACAACATCTATTCTTTCAATATGCATAATCTAGAAATCCAAGGCATCTTGATAGCCTTGAGTGCCCACCCCTACATTATGAATCATGGTGTCCCAAAACTTCTTATCATTGCCCTTTGCTAGAGAGACCATGTATTTACGGGCACTTGGTCTCTTTGGCAACTTTAATTTCTTAACTAATGAATAGTTTAAGAAACTATGTGCTGCACTATCATCGACCCTAATGCTAACTCTTTGCCCCTTAAATTTTCCATGCATCCTCCTTAAATCATGAGGACCAAAGGAGGGCCACCACATTGCTGATGGTAGGCAACACATGCTATCCTCATCTCTACCTCATTGTACTTTTTAGTACCTTTAAGCCGTCATACTTGCATTGCATGAATTTGTTTTTGTGGAGGTTTCTTTGGGGTTTTAGCTTTGGCCTATTTATTTTTGGGGTAGTTCCAAGCAGCATGATCCTTGCCTAAACATTTAAAGCAAATCTTTTCCTGCTTGGAATTTTTATAATCCTCTTTTCTTCAAGAGAGGATATCTTTGCCTTTGCGGTTTTTTGGGTGGTGCTTGAGAAATCTCCTTCTTGAAGTGCTCCTTCCTTTTAAGATTGGGAAATTTATTGAACTTAGGAATAAAACTAGTTTGGCTTTTCAACAAAGCTAGTGAAGGGCACTATGGAACTTTCCAAAGGCTTCTTGTGGATGAGAAGTTTTTAGTCACTTTGGGCCTTGCCCAATAATTTGGCAAGGTCTCAATGTCCACATGCAATATGGGCTTGAGACTACACTGCACATGGACTCTTATGTGCAATGGGGTTCTTGCACCGCAACACTGGTGAGGAGCTATGTCATTCCTAACCTTGTTCTAATGTTCCTTATTAAAGAAGGCTAGTAATTTCCTACATTTTCACTAACAATACTCTATTTTTTTTACCTCACCGTTGGATTGTTTTATTGTGTAGGCATACCAATGCTAGCTCATGGTAGGGAGGGAGGGGAGCAGGTCAACCCGCATATGTTTGTAGCCATACGAAGAACTTCCTATCTAAGAGTTTGGTAGTGCATTATAGTTGTGAGTGGCACCATTATTGGCCTCTGCTCTAGTTTTTTTTTTCAAAGAGGCAGAGCTCTAGTTATGCTAGCTTTCTTCAAGTGCTCAGTTGTTATGGGGTGTGACACATTTTTCAACATTATTGCATTTTAATCAGCCTTAAACTATGATTTTTCTAGTGGTTTTTGGCTACCTTTACAATTGATCTAGATTATGTGTTGGATGCCTTTGCTAATTATGGAGGTTTGTGCTGTGCTTTTCAAGATATGACCCGCTGTTATGACCCACTGTTATATGTGCTTAAAGGGTGACAATGTCATATAATTAGTGCCTTCTAGGTGGTATGTGGGCCACCCAGTGATGATGCTAGTGATGATGACTAGACCCTTTCTTGTTTGCATTTGCTAGTATGTAGCTTTTGATACTCTTGATACCTTGAGTATACAATTAGTGCCTTTTGGATGTTGTACGTGGGACATCCACTAATGATGCACTAATGATGAGTAGAACCTTGCTTGTTTGCATTTGCTACTATAAGATGTAGCATTTGATATGCTTGACCCTTGAGTAGTATGCCTTATTCATTTCAATTTTGTTTTTGAGGTCTTTTGTATGGATGAGCCACAATACTAATGATAAGCAAGCATATTGTCTACTATGGTATTTGTAAGTTATTGTTGATTGGAAAACATGGTTGATGTCATAGTAAACATAATGATGAACTAGATTTATAGTCTTGTATTATGCTTGCATAACTTATAATGAAAATAGAATCATAAAAGTAGCTAGAAATGTAAAGTATAGCACAAAAATTTATTGCACTAACAAGCTAGCTTTTTGGTCATTATGCATGGATGGGTTATAATTCCAATTATATGCACAAAAAATCAATGTGGGAAGGTAGAACACAATTTCTTAGTAGTAAGATGATACTCCATCTTGTGTGAGGGAGATGATACTCCATCTTGTGTGAGGGCGCAACATAGAGTATAGACAAATCTTCCTCTCTAATTCCTCTTACCACAATCATGTCTCCATTACATGAATCCATGATTGTGAAAATGTGATTGTCAAATTCAACCTTTTGAGATTGATTTGACATCTATGTACATTCAACTTTAAGACTTTCATTATTACCAAAACACACTTTGACAAATGCTAGATCAACATCATAACTAAGCTAGCTGAACCATTATTTCCTTATGATATGTGTAGAGGCTCCAAAGTATCCACAATCCAAAGTTGACGTATTTGACAGGTGAGACTTCATACCTTCTTTCTATGATTTGGTAGAAAAATACGCTATACATAATTGAAATCATGTTCATTAAAGGCTTCTCCCCCTAAATGCTTAAGATTTGCATTACTTACACATCCTTTGCCTCTTCCTCTTCCACCTGTGAACCTTCCTCTTCCTTTTTCATCATTCTTTGACAAAACATGCATTTGTTCCACAAATTTCTCTTCTTTTTTGGCAATATGCTATATCAATCTAAAAAATTATGCATAAAATTGATCAAGTCCCAAAATTTTCATACATGCAACTAGAAGCCATAGCCTGTAGCAAATATGGCATCTAATAATGCTTCCAAATCCCAAATAAAACCTTTTAGGGGCACTCAACTTCTTCCTATATCCACCTACATGTGGTGCCTCGATGCGATGACTTTGCTTGGTGCTTTGTTGACTGAATGTGCCTTCTATTTCCATGCTCCCTTGACATATAGCCTAAAATATTGAAATTTTCTTAGGTGTATTGGAAAATCTCTTAATCAAAAGCTCACAATTTTTGTTCCCCCTAACCGATTGAGGTCGATGAATCCAAAGTAGAGTTGCAACAATCTCCTAGAGCCATTGTGTGTTACAAGTACCAATTGAAGCGTGTTGTCATTGTTTCTCCCATGTGCAGGTTCCGAGGGTGTTAGTCACCTACAGTCATGTCGTTGCTCACTGTAGCATAGGTGATCACAAGTGTAGCATAGATCCTCGGGTCGTGTTCCAGTGAGGAGTGTAGGCTAAAGCGTGGAAAGTCTAGATCTCATGCATGCACTCTCCTCCTCCACGAGAGTTCAAGGGTTTAGAAGGGGATTTCAGTGTTCGAAAGGGGGACACGGTTGAGTGGGCTAACTAGGAGTTCTAGGGTTCAGAGGGGTTGCAAGGTTTAGGAGAAGTCCAAGGTTGGGGAGTGGAGAGCTAGTCTCCTTCGCAGATTCGAGGGGTAAGGGTTGAGGAGGAGGAACAAGGAAGGAGGAGGAAGAGGGAGGAGAGTGGAGGAGGAGGAGAGTGGAGGAGGGAGGGAGGAGGAGGAGGAGGGAGGAGGAGGAGGAGGAGGGAGGACAAGAGAGTGCAAGGGTAAGGGCATGCTAGAACATGATAGTGTAAGAGAGCATGGACGCAATGGAGATCAATCACATGAACACAATAGTGAGCTTGAACACTGAACCCCAAATAGTGGGAGCTTCATTCCATTGAGAGATATTTATACATGTTGGTCTCTATACAATCCATAGGTACCTCTGTGGTGGGACCTCTTGGTTTGTTCAAGATTGGTAACATCCCACTATAGTGTTTAATAATTGGTGAGTACGTTTAAACCAAGGCGTTCACGTGAGGATTGATTGGAGTCAAAATCACAAGCTATTGATACAAAAATAGATATTTAGTATAATAGGGACACTCTTCACAAAAGATGCCTAGAAGGAGCATATCATCACTATGTGACAATGAATGAAATCCCTTTTATTCTATAGGAACTTCATGATACATTCTAAGAGGGACTTTTTTATCAAATGACAACACAAAAAATCCTTTTGGCTAGATATTGGTAGCCCAAACTAGTAAAGGATTTCCACGAACATGTTAAAAATTGTGATGCTTGTCAAAGAGAAGCAAGAGTTAATAATGAAAAGATCACTCGCTCTTGTACTATGTACTCCTCTTTGAAAAATGATGAACCACCACTCACTCCTATATCGACCCTAATCCCCTTCAAAAAATGGGGAGCCAATTTTGTTATACCCTTTTGCACCATCATCTTCATTAGGGAAGAAGCGCATTTTGGTACCAATTTTTTATTTCACAAAATGGTTGGAAGCAATGGCTACTATAAGAAGATGTTGCTATTGTAGCAAAAAGTTCATCAATCTAATTGTGTCAAATATTCAAAGATATGGGGACACATTTCATGATGAGTTACTTAAAGGAATTATCAAGAGACTCTCCATTGTGTAGCTAGGGTGAGACTAGCCAATGGCTAAGTGGAGAGCACCAACAAAGTTCTAAGTGCCCTTGAGATTGGGATGAGAAAGTGCTATGGGTAGTTTGGGCATACAAATTGACTTATAAGAAGGGAAGCGGGTATACGCCATACTTTCTCATGTATGGTAGAGAGTGTATTTTACCCATTGAGATAGAGATTTGAGTGCTTCGGACTATGTTGGAACATGAACTTGGAGAAGTTGGAGCTATCAAACAATGGATTTTTCAAATCCCCTCATTGGATGAGCATAGAGATCAGGCCTAGTTGAAGCTCTTTCCAAGAAGAAGCAACAAAAATTGTATCATGTTAAAAGAGCTTTGGACTTCAGTTCAAGGAGAATAGCTTTCTTCTTTTCTTTGACTCAAAGCATGAACTATTCCTTTCCTACGAGAATGCTCTTTCCAAGAAGAAGCAAAAGAAACGGTATCATGATAAGAGAGCTTTGGACTTCAAGTTCAAGGAGAATAACTTTCTTGTTTTCTTTGGCTCAAAGCATGAACTATTTCTAGGGAAGTTCCAATGTTTATGGGGCAAGGACCAACAAAAATCATCAAATGTGGACAAAATAATGCTATCTAGCTAGCTAAACTATTTGGGAAATGGTTCCCAACTCATATAAACTTTGACAAGATTAAGCCTTATTAGCTAGGTTGTACAAGAACATGGGGTATCAAAGCATTTAAACTGATCAATTTTTGTTTTGCATGTGTTACTCATCATCAGCCGATGTAAAAACAAATATAAGTTCAACTATGGAATTATTGTGTGTGCAAAAGGTTTGATTGTTTGATTAATTTATTTGCTAACCATTGGTATTTGTCATAGTATGAAGCAATCTTTTCATTCAATAGAGCATCCAAAGGGTCTAAGAAAAAAGGGTAGATCAAGACAATGCTCTAGACAAGAATTGGATATACCATCGTGGGAGCCATGATGGGATATGGATATGCTGACAATATGAGCAAGTGGAGAGCCCTAATTGTGAGATTCAGGTTAGTGATCAAAGTCAAAATCACTTGTCTAAAGTCATGGGGGACTCAATGTTCATAATTCAACAACTAAGACGTGAGTATCAAATGCCTAAATGATATCTGAGATATTATTGGCCTAAGGCTTCAAAGTTGTAATCTAAGTTCTTGAGTACCAAACTTGCCTATGTGACCCAAGATTATAATGCTATGGTGGATCTATTGGCATCTCAATCTTTATTTGGTCCTATAGCTCATAGGCTAATTCCAATCTTACCAACAAGCAATTTTGAGAGTTCACCCTAGAATAATGTTTGATATGTCTAGAGGATCATCTTATCTATGGCCTAAAGCATGTTTTAGATATTTTCTACATTTGGCTAAGGCAAATGCTAAACTGTAGTTTGAAATCCAAGATATCATTTGGATGGTGAAGGAATTGTTTGAGGAAGCATAGCTCCAAGTAAATATTTTATGCATCGATTAAGTCGATCAAGAATCATTAGTTCAGGGTAGCCTATGACACTCTAGACTGAGGTCATTGTGTTCTTGGACGATGAGCAGAATGAAATATTGTGGTGAAATGCTCTCCAGTTAAGAGGAGTGCTCATGGTGCACCTGCCCTCTAGGTCACAATCTCCTATCTCTCATAGTGGATAGAACACTCATTAAAAAAATTTGCAAACAATAATTTTGCCAAACATTAGCACTCTGCACTATGCATCTCTGGTGAGACTTGTCTATAGAATGTGTTTGTTTGTTTAATTGATGAATGCAGGTGTTAAGGCACAAAAGATGCACAATCATGGCTAAACTTTGACTATGATTGTGAAAAAGATGAAGGAATATGTAGAACTTTTCGACAAAGAAAAGGCATCTGGCATTCAAAGCTCGGCGAGCTTGACCAACCAGGATTGCCAAAAGTTGGAAACGTTTCGATCAATCAAAAGCATCTTTCAAACAAGATTCTATATCAAAGATTCACATCATATAACAACATTTGTCAAGTCCACAATCTAGAAGGTTTAATGAAGGTACCCTTGGTCAAAAACCTACCTTGTGGTGGATTTGCCTAAAGATTAAGAAGAAGCATTGCAATATCCCCTTCGTTCATCACTAACCATGGTGACTAACATCCTAAACTGGAGCTATGTTAAGAAGGAAGGAAGAGTGAGATCATTACCTTACTATTTTTATTTCTTATCGGAACTCTATAATATAAGCTTTATCATTGTCTATTTAGGGAGGAAGGAGCTTGATTCAACTTCTGAATCAACAAGTACAGCCCTTTTGAGTTTTTCATGAAAGTCTTATGAGAGTAGACTTTGAGTCATGGTAGCATGGGCCCTTTATGCACATGAAGATTGCAAAATAACCTTAGCCAATTTCCTCATACCCAAACGAAGGTATGTGTTTTAAGGCATGCTTTTGCACGTGGGTTTTTGTTGAGTACTAGAATATCTCAATGTTTAGTGCCTTCTTTCTTCTCAACCTTTAGATAACCTTGTTCGTGAAGGTTTGAATATGAAAATTTTAAATCCCATATATTATACCAGCTTAGTTATTTTCTTATTTCTTTCTTATGAAATAAAATCTTTCTTTGATACTTCTTCTAATAATATGCAATAATATTACTAATAAAAGGCATATCAAAGTTTTATGTGTGGTCGTAGTAGATAATTATGTTGAACGACTAAGAACCCCTCCTGAGCAACTAGAGATGAGAGAAGTAGAAGAAAGATAGGGTATTATGATATTGGAGCTCAATGCAAAAATTCAACAATTCGGAGACATGGTCAACCTTGTGAATGCAAATCATTTACTCCAAGATGTTCTTGGAAACCCTTCTTTTTGACCCAAGATGTTTGGTGGAGAATTTAGCATGCCGACCATGTTGAGAGACGGTTGACTCATTGGACAAGCCATTTTGACTCGTATAACTTTAATGAACAACATTGTTTGCCTCCTATGCAAGGGTATTTGGAAGGTAAGGCTCTCATGTGATGGTCGATTCGAAGACCAAAACCTCTCATGTGGCTTCAAGAAAATTCGTTCAAGAAGGGAATGAGTTTGATTTGACTACTATGCAAGGGTATTTCAAAGGTAAAGCTCTGACATGATGGTGTGATTTGAAGACAAAACCTCTGATGTTAAGAGACGGTTGAAACATTGGACAAGACATTTTGACTCGTATAACTTTAATGAACAACATTGTTTAACTCCTATGCAAGGGTATTTGGAAGGTAAGGCTCTCATGTGATGGTTGATTCGAAGACAAAACCTCTCATGTGGCTTCAAGAAAATTCGTTCAAGAAGGGGATGAGTTTGATTTGACTACTATGCAAGGGTATTTCAAAGGTAAAGCTCTGACATGATGGTGTGATTTGAAGACAAAACCTCTGATGTGTCTTCAAGTAGTTTTTCATAAGGATATCATTCAAGAAAGGGATGGGTTAGATTGCTTTAAGAACTTGCCGAGCTTACAAATAAATTCTCAATTTTGGATCACTACATCCAATAGTTTTTTGATTTGGGTAGTAAGGTTTCTAACACGAATCCTCTTACGATTTGTGATATGTTCATAAGAGGGTTTCAATGGATTATCAAATGAAGCTCATAGAAATAAGATCTCATCTTTGGAAGATGGAATCCAGTTTGCTTATATTTATGATGGTATGATTGTGGCCACCTACAAGTGTATGAATCCCTCAATTGAAGAAATGATGGCTTCAAGAATAAAATACAAAATTTTTCAACTTTCAAGGAAGCAACTTGGGTTACCATCGGGTGTTGGCCTACTTCCTAGCACTCATCCCGTATTAATCTGTATAGATCAAGTCAAAAGGAAGAAGATGAGATTGAGAGGACCAATAACATTGGTGCACCACCCCATATGAATTTACTTGATCTAATGTGACCCGGAAGAATATGAATAAGTTTACAAGCAGCAATGATGAGAACATGAATAAGTTTACAATCAATAATAAATGTGGATGACTTTGTGGATCGATTAGTAGGTGCTAAATATTTCTTTGCACTCATCCGTATTAATCCGTGTAGATTAAGTCAAAAGGAAGAAGATGAGATTGAGATGACCAATAACATTGGTGCACCCCATATGGGTTTACTTGATCTAATATGCCCCATCCTAAAATGTACAAGAATATGAATAAGTTTACAATCAATAATAAATGTGGATGACTTCATAGTGCTAAATATTTTCCCAAAAATCTATGTACAAGATATCATCAAACAAAAATTTATGAAGAGGATGTTTACAAAATTTGGTTTAGAACAAGGCATGGAAAAAGATGTCGTGACCCTTTTTGCATCATTTAGAAAGTAAACGATGTAGCTCATAAGCTAGAATTCCTTTCCAATGTCAAAGTTACATCTAGTTTTCCATGTGAGTAGACTCTTGGTCATGAAGACAATTTAGTATCTCCTTACACTTGGAAGATTTGACAAATGTTCCACGTGAATGTGAAAAGGTTATAGAAAAAAGACAAAAACAACTCAAGGATAGATTTATTAGCCAATACAATACGAACATGGCATTTCCTAGCAAGCTAAGTCAATGCGGATGGGGCTTTCATGGTATGATGTAGAGATCTATTGACCTAGGTTCAAGTCATGTTGTCTACCCTGCGACCTCCCATGCATGTGGGTGAGTTGATAGCTCTATGGTTGGGTTGTGAGTTCCAAATCATGCAATCAACTATTTGGTTTGTAATTGGTGGTTCAATGAAGTTGATCTTAGGAGCCGACTCGATGTAGGAGGTGTCTCATGCTTCCCTTTGTGTGAAGGTAGTGCAAAGCATTTAATATTTAGTCATGTGTCCATTGCCTAATCCATTCCTTAAGAATATATAACATTAAACAAGCTTCTATAAATAGCCTACCTTGTTAGCAGAAACCTTCTTATGATTGGTGTGCACATTAAACCATAATACCTCTTGCTACGTACAGCGAAGGTAGGGGGCGTGTGGCCCATTTTGTCTGCCAATTTTTGTACTTGGTCTTTTTACGATATGACTAGCCCCTTAATACATCCGGCATTCCCCCCCCCCAAAAAAAAACCTACCTTGTTATGGAATACAATAATGGTACTAACAATCATACCACCTTTGGGTACCGTCTTGCAACTTTGATATGTTGATGTATATTCATTGCACGCAAGGGGTTTGAACTTGGAGATTTAAAAATGTATGTAATTTGAAAAAAGTAATAGTAGCAATAATATGTACATATACATTGCCTTCAATGCAATGACAAACCACCCTTTACAAGTTGAAACAACCAACTTGTATGGCATATTCATGTGGTGGTTATCAATTCATGGAATGGAGGTTTTCCATGGAGAGATTGTGACAAAGCTATTAATAACAAGATTTTATCATTTTATATTAAAGCCAATAATTGCACATATAGCCATCAGCATTGATTTGTTTGAGCATCATGAGCATCACAAAAGTATCTTCCTTTTGCAAACATGTGTTGCTAGAAAGCATACCCCACTTAGACTAGTTTACTTGGCGCACACACATGTATTGCAAGTTGAATTCAATGACCAAGGATCATATCTTATTGACCATTATTTCCATTGTTTCTACATGTATCTTTGGAGTTTGGATATGATTGTGAAATGTATGCAAATCTGCCACGTTGAACCAAAACAAAATATCTTGATTTTTAGAACTACAAAAGCATTTGAGATTGTTAATTTGTTTAAAGCATTTTTGGCAAGACAAAAGTGTGCTTTTCAATACACTAGAAACTAGACCATTTCCCTATCTTTGGGAAAAACAATTTCTTGAATGAAGGTGAGAGAATGAAGCACATGAAACATCAGGTCTTGGCAAGCATGAAACCTCTTCTCTCTTAGTACAAAGGCAAGCTTTGAGGGTGAGTATATGCCTTTGAAATGAGTGGGAAGATTACACATGTTAGTTAAAATGGCATTCTTAAACTAGTCTAAGTATTATTCCTTCTCATTAAAGACGTTGAAATGATTCAAGGCTCTTGATCCATCAAGTAAAGGTAAGAAATGTAAATTATCTTGTAGCAAGTGATTAGCTTCCACGGGTGTTTGGCACATGAGAGAGGTTGACTTGACAAAAGAACAAGCAAGAACCCAATCTCTTAGACGTCGTGTAATGTAAATAAAGTCATGCTAAGAAGTCAAGAATGGACCATAGGGAAAGGTAACACAGCTAAGAAGCGTACTGTATTGCTACTATTGAGATAAGATGGCCATTAGCCAACTGCATCTTACAAGAATGTGTGAGGGCTTGTCAAATCTTGTGTTGTGGGTCAAGGATCATAGTTTTGTATCACCTCTAAACCATGTTGGGTCAAATGAAGTCAATTTAATTGTGAGTATTACTTGCATTCTTGTTTGGGTGACTAAGGCTTTGATGTATTTTTTGAAGATGAAGATGGCAAAAGTAGGTCCCATGATCTTCCATAGCTTTAGGTGGTGGAGTGACTTGAACTTACTATAATGCTTAGGACATCCTTTTGTTGACAAGGCATTTGTATGTGTGCTTGTGTGTGTGCACATGTGTGTGCACAACCCTTGGCTGGCTGAGCACGGCTTGCTGGAGTCCTACCTTGCTTTCAGACCACGATTTCATATACATAACTCACTTAACCTACTCAACCACCCATTTGGTCCTATTTAGGGGCACCTCGTTGCTCAGGGAGGTAGGTGCCCTACCAATGGGCTACCATGGCATCTCCAAGGCCATGATATAACTTTGTGATGCACATTGCATATACATAATTCAAGCTGCTTTGGCTAATCATTTCAGATTATGCAAGGATATGTGTCCCAAGAAACATGACACGGCTTTAAGACGACGATAGTACAACGAAGGTTTTAAAGGGGGGGTCACATGAAGAGGACAAGGGGGGCAGGAGCGGAAGCAGAGGTGGAGGGGAAGGGGCGAATGGGGGAGAGGCACGTAGGAAAGCGAACGTGAATGAGGGCTAAAGGATATTCTTTGACCGTTTGCTTGGATACTTTGGGTTCCTGCTGCTACTTCGTCGTTCCTTGGACGCTTGTTAATTTCTGTGCAGGCTCAGGCTCTTCTTCTTTGTTTGCTTCTGCTTCTTCGTCTTCATCGCATTTCTTTTGCTGCCCTAATCTCTGCTCCTCCATCTCCATGGCTCCCCGTCAATCCGTCGATCCTCCCCCCCTCCTCTCCAGACGTCGCTCCCTTTCTCCTCCCAAGGTACCTCCCCTTCCCCTTCTCCCCGTTTTTCACGTTCTTGTTCCGTCTGCGTTTGACGAATCGTGTCCCATTGCCGACGTTTTTCTCGGACGTCGCCGCCCCATTCTCGCCCGTCCTCTTTCTTGCTTTTTTGGGGCTTTTCATGACTTGTGGCGTACGATTGCTTCCGCGACCCTTGCCCCTGCTTTGACACGCTTCCTTCCGCAGGTCGTGCTGGAGACAAAGAAAGTGCTGAAGAAGCATGCAGTCAAGATTGCCAAACGAGCGGATGAACATGAACAATTCATCAACAAGGTGCGCTTTTTCTTGCGTGATCTTCATCTGGCGGAACGTAATCTCTCGATGCGTATCTCGAGGCAGCTCAACCTAGATTTATCAGTCGTGTACATAGCAGTCAGTCCTTTTACGTGCTGCCAGTAGGTGAGATTTAGCATAGAATGGAGTGATCCGGAAGCTGGCATACGTTCTCCAGCATGCTCGTCCGACGCACGGGCGGGAAGCTTTTAAACATAATTCACCGTTCCTCGTCTCATTGCGCAGATCATGTACTCACTGGGAGTATTGAGCTTTGGAACCTTCTGCTTTCTTCTTGGATCACGTAAGTACAACGGTCTCAACTGCTTTGTCAAATATGCAAATGCGCAGGCCTTCATCATTTTCCCAGTCTGTCATTATGGATGCTTATAAAGTCGTCGCGCGAAGTAAATAGAGAATTGGATCCTCCTTTGCGAGTGAATCCTCCTGTTTACTGATATCGAACTCGGTTATCCTTATTGTACATAATCGCCGGATGTGGGGGTTACATGCAGGACCCCAGGACATACCCTCATTGTATTGCGTCTTTTTTATTGTCGTGGCTCCGTTAAGATGGATCTATTATCGCTTCAAGAAATGGCACTATTATCTTCTGGTATGTGGACCCGGATATCTCGGGCTTTTCTTTCTAGTTATATCACAGTATAATTATGACTGACAAATGCTACTGCTGTGGTACCCCGCGACTCTTTCGCAGCCAAGTACAACATTAGCAGCACACTTGTTCATACTAGAAATTAACATACACAAAAACAACAGAGTAACGCAGCTCACAGAGCTAAGAAAATCCTTTCAAACAGTAAACTGGTTACTGGCGTAGTTAGGGCGTCCTCAGAGAGAGAGAGAGAGAGAGAGAGAGAGAGAGAGAGTTATCAATGTCCCCTGGAGACCAAACAGAATTAAGAAAAACCATCTAACGGTATATATTGGAGCCCGTCATGATAAAGAAAATGCGACTAACAACAATGACCAAAACAGAAACATCGCTTTTCTATTGGGTATGTATATTATAAATGTTTCTACGTATGAAATCTTTTTCCTGCAGGTCAGGATTTCTTTTATGTATTCCCCATGATGTCTCTGGCTGGCTGCTCCACAAGTTGTCCAAGTTCATAGTTTTAGCAACGCTCATCTTCCACCCCTTTGTGTTGCACATTTTATTATTTCCATCTTCTGACTTATACCCTTTAATCTTTCAGTTTCATATCACCTTTGCCTTGCTTATTTAGAGCCAGCAGCATCCTTATTCAATAATCTGTGCTCCTTCACTGAAAATGCAATTGAACTAAGTTTGCCAAGGTTTGAAGCCTGTTTTAGCTTTCATGGGTGTTTTTAGGACCAAAATTTGCAGCAAACAGTCTGTCTCCAATTCTAGGGTAACGGAAGATCCCTCTCTGATGGAGTACATTAGCACCTGAACAGTCAGTACAGTGATCAAGATTCTCTTAGAGAAGTATTACTGGTGAGGGAAGTGTTTTAAAATCTCATCCACTGATTATATAGAAAATTGAAAGAAATATGCTGCTCTTGCTGATGTCCCTTGTGCATCAGAATTCTTCAAGGTCACTAGCAAGTTTGTTTATCTTGTGTACTGCCAACTCCACCTCGTACTTCTTCTCTTCTTTTGTGTGAGGGTTTTTATTGTTTGTTTTACAAACCCGAGTTCAGCCATTCCATACATGCACTTTGAAGCAGCGCACGGTTTAATGCAGTGTCTTGGTGTTTTTACAAGGATTTGCCAAACCGTGTCCATCAAATGAGTACAGGAGGCAGCTTTTTCGAGAGTTAAATTGTAAATCTCTCTCTTTATCACGTCGAAACCTGTCATCAAAGTTCTACGGGGATACGGGGAAATGGTTTGCCCATGTAAATTTTTAAAAAACTCGTGCAGTTGTTGTATCCAAGATGAGCACATAGTCTATGAACTTTGGCTAGTGTTTTACATGTATGCTGCATTGTGTGGCCATTGATTCTTACTCTTTGTATTCCCACACATTCCAAGCAAAGCTTTGGTGTGTTTATGTATTACACCCCCCATTTGTGAGTATCTATCCCACCCCATTTCTTGGGCATATCTTAGTGGTTTTTTTTTCTGTCTACACCACAGCAAGTGTTTGCAAAGAAAATATAGCATTGTTGGAGCACGAAGTTACCTTGCCATCATCATGGAAGCAACCAGTAGGATTGAAGACAGTTCTCATCCTCTTTAGTAGCTTCATCGAGTGTAAATCGCTACACTCAGGAGTTCATCCTCCACTTGTTCAACAGAAGATGAGGAGGTTTTGGAGTTAGAAATCTCAAGAATCACGCTGAGCTTGCCACCACTAGCATTTACCTTGCATACACTCTTATGACTAACTCTTAAATGCTCACCACATCTGAAACAATAAGCCTTTCGTTTCTTTGTCCTCCACCAAGGAAGAAGAGAGCTGTTTTTACATGTTGTTCATATTCTTGCCATATGTTTAATCACTAGACTTGAATCCTTTGCCATCATCGAAAGGTTTGGAAGACTTTGCTATAGGCAATTCGAGAATAGGCTTTCTAGAGAATGTTGGAATTGTAGGCCGAGTTCCAAGGAATTATAGCTATAGTCTATTGGTGAAGGGCCTCTTAAAACTTGGCCTTTTCATGTCTCTATTCAAGTAACGTTGACTGAAATGTCCTGCATTGTACTCATTCAAATAATTATACCAATTGCTTCAGGTGTAATGGCATCATTGGTTATCTCGCGTGAACCTTCAAACAGCAGGAAAATCCCATGTTGTCAGATTTGAGAAATTTTGGTATCGATGTGTTCGGAATGATCTCCCGATTAAAAGCCTAACTGTTCGTTGCAAGATTTCTGGTTTGGAGTTGCAATTGGTGTTGAGAGCTAATGTATTATAAATTGAGTTGCAATCTCCTCTACATACCATGTTTCGTTGCAATCAGATTTGTTTGGATGTCGATCTCATGTTTTTAAAGCCAAGCCCCAGCAAGATTGGGAATCCCATATCTGTCCTCTGCTTATGCTCCATTGAATCTGTATTATGGAATCTAGTGGAATTCTGGAGCAGAACAAGACTTCATAATGCCTCCGAAGGAGACTAAGAAGCAACCAATGTCTAATGGAGACCTGATTAAAATGCCTTCGAAGAAGACAGGTAATGATTAAGAAGCAACCATGTCCCTGATTAAGAAGGGTGATGCAATGGAGGAGACAATCAGGGTTGAAGTTGTAGCTATTCTGGGTTTGGATCTATAGTTGGTGATTATGCTGAAGGTTCAGTTTGAAATGAAGAGCCTAATGTTAGTTAACATGTTTCTATGGAAGTTGATCATGCCAGGAGCAGATAATTCAAAGTTGTATGGTCCCTATGTCACAGGTATTCAAGGATTTGACTGATGAGATCAAGCTTAATCATCAAAGATTGGATCAAAGATTGCAAAATCTGTCTACAACTATAAACAAGGGGTTGGATCAGGTCAAGAGAAGCCAAATCCAAGAGGGGAAGAGATCCATGGAGACTGAAGCAGACCCTGATATAGAAGATGGTCCAATTCTTGAAGCTGATCCAGTGGGTTTTATGTCCTTTGCTAGGATAGCTTATCATTCTAGTGGAGTGGCAGCTCACAAGGTCAAGGATCCTCCAAATGTTAATGTTCTAGAGGTAATAGTCTTGATGCTAATGGCTTGTGTCAAAAAATTTAATGAATATAAAGGATTGCCAGCAGATCTCAGGGCAGTGTTGACTCTCCTGCAATATACTAAACGGTCAAATCAATTGAACATCTCAAGATAAAGATATTAAGGACAAGATTACTCTCAAGTTCAAGGGTGATTCATGTTCTCCCAATGAATTGGAGGAATGGCTCAGCAAGTTGGATGACTATTTCCTTTTATACCCAAAAAGGGAATTGGATTTGCTGTTGCATCTTGAGGATTTTGCCCACTCTTGGTGGAGGCATCTTCAGCGGTAAAAACAATTATTAACACATGGGATGAGTTCAAAGCAGAGATGTTAAGGACAAGATTATTCTCTCCAAGTTCATGGGTGATTCATGTTCTCCCAATGACTTGGAGGAATGGCTCAGTAAGCTGGATGACTATTTCCTTTTGTAATCGGCCTTCAGTTTCCTGAAGGGCAGTAGACGATAACTTGCATTGCATATTCATTAATCACAGTCACATTGCATCATTTCGAACCACTTAACTTTAGGCAATACCACTTAGAAACAATTTGAGAAATAATTGGATGGAGGCTAGAGTGCCCCTGCTCAATGAAACCTACAAGACACCACACTGGCCCCAAAAACTTGGCGCCCCTTCCGGTATTTATTTATTTCTTTAGGAATGAAATTGGTACATACAACAAGGGCTCACCCTTGTGCTTTGCCCCATGGGCTTTTTTCACTGTCCAAGCCAAACTTTGGCTACAACCTGCATTCCATCCTAGTGCACACACTAGCACCCAAGTGCCAAGGCAAGGCTAAGGCATTCACCATTGTTCATGACCAATTGTAAAGGTGTCCAAGCATTCCACAAAGCATCCAACTTGCTCAACCAAGACTGGCAATCCCACAACCCACTGACCAGCCTCTCAGGGTGACCCAGCTTCAACACAAATCTCACACTGAACAAGTGACCACAATACAGGAAGAAAATCCACACAGTGCCCCTTTGGTTACACCCTCTATGAATGGGTGCCCAATCACTACCTGAATGGCCAAGAGGAGCTTCCAAAAACAAATGGAGCAATAACAAGCTTCCAAAATCACCAAATGCAATCAACATGAAAGGGATAGAGACAAGAGAACTCAAACCAGCTTCAATTGACTTCAATCCAGCTCTGAAACACCTCCAGAAGCAACAGATCCAGTGTGGAGACTAGTAGGAGGAACTGGCAGCTAGGAGAGGGGAAGGAAGAGAGGGATAATGGGCTGGAATCAGAGATAGAAGGGAGCAAGAGGATCACGGGCAGGAGGGAGAAGGTGAGCAGGCCACACAGCAGGGGAAAAGGGCAGTGCAATAGTGAATAGACGTCCGTACAACAGCCTTTGGTATCCGTACGGCAGCAGCATTAATGGCGCCCGTACAGCCAGCAGTGGAATCCCGTACAGCAGCAAAATAGCGTCCGCACAGCGGCGAATTACGAGCAGGAGGGAGAAGGTGAGCAGGCCACACAGCAGGGGAAAAGGGCAGTGCAACAGTGAATAGACGTCCGTACAACAGCCTTTGGTATCTGTACAGCAGCAGCATTAATGGCGTCCGTACAGCCAGCAGTGGAATCCTGTACAGCAGCAAAATAGCATCCGCACAGCAGCGAATTTACGTCCGTACAGCGTGCATAGGAGTCCGTACAGGGATGCGTGCCAAAGATGCGTGCAAGGGAGCAGCCTTCAAAAATCGTGCAGCAGCAAGTAACGTGGGGGGAAAAGGTGATCTTGAAATGCGTGAAAGATAAAAACCAGCCAAGAGAAAACATCATGTAGCCTTGAAAGGAGAGGAAGGGGGTAGGTGTGCATGAGGGGCTGCCATGTGGCCCCCTCAATAATGCTCCAACCCACAAAAACCAATGGAACATTGGTTTGCCCCTCACATTAAAATCCTAACCCTTCTAACCAATGAAACATTGGTTTCCTTGGGCCTAACTTTAAGACCCCTCCTAAACCTTGCCTTGCCCCTAGCATGTAGGCCTAGTGTGTGCACCTAGGGACTTCTAGGAAGTGTCGCTTCCCTTGGGCTAGTCCCCTAAGCCAAGGTTAGTCACGGTTCATAAAATCATGTCCCCGTGACACCTTTTATACCCAAAAAGGGAATTAGATTTGCTGTTCTGCATCTTGAGGATTTTACCCACTCTTGGTGGAGGCATCTCTAGTGGGAACATGGGATGAGTTCAAAGCAGAGATTGCTCGAGATCTATATACGTCAGTGGTATGATGTATCACAGTAAGGAACAGTGAAGGATTATATCAAGCAATACCGGAAGCTATCTCTATTGACTCATGGTATGAATGAAAAGGGAAAGATACTCTAATTTATTCATGGTCTTCTTCCTAGCGTAGCCTCTGATGTTTCTGCTCAAAGACCTAGCTCTCTGAACGAGGCTAAGCAAATTTCTGAACTTTATGAGCCAGAGTATAATTGGAAGGAGAAGAGTATTGGCATTGGGCATTTCTAGCAACAAGCCCCTAAGCAAGATGAGCCCTACCTCAATGGGCCAGTAGCCAGTGGTATCGTCATCAATTCCCTCTATTCTGAGATTCCCTATAGTGTATGGTAGTTCCTTGGGATATTGTAAATTTTATAAGGCTGATGATGATAAGGCCCTGCCTAAGCCATCTAGCAAAGAAGATATGGGTGACAAGAAAGGAAAGTTAGTTAAGCATCTCTCTCAAGCTCCGAAGAAGCTATGCTACCTTTGTGGAGAGAAAGGGTCTCCTGATCATAGGAGCATATGCAAAGCTAAATCTGGAGCTAAAGTCTTTACATCATGATTACAGAAATTGATGAGGACTTATACCCCTGGTGAAGCTCTTACAGAATTGGAATCTCACGATTGTGTGAATGACAGTAAGAAAGTTGATGATGATGTCGCTAAGGGTTCCTGTCCTTTTGACCCATGTGGATCAGCAAGGGAGCATTCAGTAAAGGTTATTCCCAAGTGTCAACATGTTGGTCAGCAATGGAATATTGAAGCTGCACCTGACTTCTCTCTTGATGACAAATTTTCAGATACGCATTCTTGTTAGACGATGGTGAGAGTTATTTTGATGCACAGGCTGAACTGTTCAGCATATCTGGAGATTCCATAATGGGCTGTAAAGGAGCGTAAACTCTTCACTTGAAAGGGTTCATTAAAACCAGGCCTGTCCACATAATAGTTGACATTGGAAGCACTTATAACTTCATCAACTCTAAGTCCATCCAATCATTATTTTGATGCACAGCCTGAACTGTTCAGCATATCTGCAGATTCCATAATGGGCTGTAAAGGAGCTCAAACTCTTCGCTTGAAAGAGTTCATGAAAACCAGGCCTGTCCACATACTAGTTGACAGTGGAAGCACTTATAATTTCATCAACTCTAAGTCCATCCAAACGGTGAGGTCGCATTTCACAATAATGGATTAAGGTATTAAAGTGGAAGTGGCTAATGGACAGTACTCCTATTGCAACCAGCCACTAGGATCCAACTATCTGGGGGATTATACATTAGTTGGTGATCTATTTGTTTTTGACATGGGCCCTATTGATGTAGTTTTGGGGTGTGAGTGGATGAAGTCATTGGTGAGTTCTCTTTTGATCTGGACAAGATGCTAATGAAGCGCTTTCATGAGGGTGAACCTATTACAGTGGCTGGCTTCAATGCTTCTAAGTTAGCTCTCATATCAGCAAGAAGATTGGCTAAGAATGTTAATTGTGTTTGTGGTATCTATGCTTCACATTTAGCCAAATCACAAGATAGTAATGGGATGGTAGTGGAGAATAGTGACCCTGATTTGCTCCAACGTCTTCCACCTAAGCAGGATATTGACCATTGTATTGTGCTGGAATTGGGTTCCAAACCTGTGAATAAGGCTCCTTATAGGCTCTCAAGGGGAGAGAGGGAGGAAGCGGCAAAACAAATAAGGAGTTAATGGACATCACCCACAGCCGATATCCTTTGCTTCTCCCGTTGTTTTGGTAAAGAAGAAGGATGGAATGTGTGTTGACTTCAGGGATTTGACACTATCAAGAACTGCTTCCCTATTCCCAACCTATTGGATGAGCTGAAGGGGGCTAAGTTCTTCACGAAAATTGATCTCAGATCACGTTATCACCAAAATTGATCTCATATTACGTTATCATCATATAAAAATGAAGGAGGAAGATGAGCCTTTAGTGTTGGAAAGGTCACCTCCCCATCTGTAAGCCCCCAAATGAGGAGTGCGTGGGGGAGGGAGACCTAGGGCAGGATGTGCCCAAGAGAGAAGAAAGAGAGGGGGCTGCCACATGGGCAGCACCTCACAGGATTGCGACCTGCAGATGGTGTCAGCATGGCGAGGGTAGTGGGCAGGTGAAGGGCCTGCAACAGACCCTGATGATGGCGCGGTACAGGCGGGTCAGGACAGCAAGATGTACAGGAGTACGGCGCAGGACATGTGGCTGGGAAGAGCCTGGCAGAGGGCAGAACCAGCAGGCCTGGTGGAGCAGCAAATTGTGGCTGTCAGTGTGCAGTGGCATGCCTTATATAGGCTGGGCCCCTGCCTTGAATGGAGGGCCAAAGGGTCCTGGAAGTTTGGGCCAAAAGCCCTGGGTTGTGTGCCTTTATAGGGCTGGACCAGCCACAGACTGGTCGGCCAGTCTGCTGCAGGCTGGTCGGTATTTTGCCAGCCCCCTTGGGGCCTATATAAAGAGGCCATTGGGCCTCATTCAATCATCACTTGCAGCAGCAGGAACCAGCAGATTGGAGCAGCCAAGGAACCCTCTCTTGGGCCTATATATCAGGAGGTGAAGAAGGTGACAAGGAGCTGCAGACTGAGAGCTGGAAGAGCTGCCCACCTAGGCTGGTGCAAAGACAGCAAGGTGGAAGGGATCTGGACGGAAAGTCTATAGAAGCTCGAGGTGGAGCACGCGGGCTCGAGTTTAGAGATAGCCAGCAGATAGGAGGACCTTGTGGTAAGATCAGAGGACCACATGTGGGACTCTGGATCTGTCTCTTTTGTATTGTGTCCATAGTTGTGGACGGAAATATATATTTTGGTGGTTTCTCTGTCTGGCCGGTTCATTGTCTATTGATGAGTCTGCACACCTATTGTATGCACATAAGTAAAGAAGTTTGTGATTCCACACCCACACCACACTGTGTGAGCTCCTGGGCATTACTATAAGTCTTCCGCTGAGTGTACCCTCTGTTGGGTAAATTCTATCATGGTATCAGAGCCCAAGTAGGAGGCTCACAGGTGTGGGAGCCTGAAGGCAGGGACCTTGCTGAAGGATGACCCTGATTCAGAAGCTCTAGGGAATCGACTTCCACGACTGGAGGATTGTGCCCTTGCGAGAAGGAGGGTGACTCAGGTTCAGTCAGGTGCGTTCAGAGTTCTGGTTTACTGAAATTGAGTTTGGTTGACTTTGCTGTGTGGTATAAACAGCAGAGATGTCGACCTCTACAGCCTCTTCAGCCCTTGCTTTCCCTTCCTCCTCCCCCAGTTTTCTCTCTTTCACTATCCCTAACTTTTGGAGAGTCTGGGAACCTGGACGGGACTAATTATCCGATCTGGAAAGTGAAGATCTGGAGTCATTTAGTGGCTGGGAAGTTGTGGAAGCTGACCACGGGAGAGGAGTCAAAGCCGGAGGACATGGTGGACAAGAAAGGGGAGATACTCATGGTAGTAGACAGAGAGGAGCTTGAAGCTTGGGAAGACAGAGATGCCCATGCCCTGGCAATAATCATAGGGACTACGGCGGACTCCGTTCTTCCGCATATCCAGTTGGCCGAGACGTCAGTAGAGGCGTGGGCCACCTTGAAGGATCTGTACGAGACGGACAACACCTCCCGGATTGTGCTTCTTCAGCATCAACTCCACAATCTTGATATGGAAGAAGGAGATACGGTACATAGCCATTTGACGAAGGTCAAGGTGGTGAGGGATCAGCTGGCAGCAATTGGTGAGAAGACAGACTCATGCCATTTGGCCTTGATGGTAGTGAGGAGACTGCCTCGGAGTTTCAAGAGCTTTGTTACGGCTGTGACAGCACGATAGAGGACCAAACCTTTGACGTTTGAGGAGTTGTGTCCATTACTGCTACAGGAGGAAGCTCGGGAGAAGCTCTACAACGAGGACAAAGGCGACAAGGAGATGCTGGCAAAGGATTCCGCTGGCAAAGGAAAGGGCAAGCCTAACGGTGGCAAGTCCAAAAAAGACGACTCTGACGACGAGGGGACTTCGAAGAGGAAGCATAAGAAGAAGTGCTTCTACTGTGATACGCTAGGACATTTTGCAAAGGACTGTAGAAAGAAAAAGGCGGATCTGAAAAACAAAAAGGAGTCTGACTCAGATTCAGAGGAAGAGGCCAAAGCAAATGTGGTAATCGAGGAGTTGTTCCTCGTGACATCACGGAGTGTTACCGAGGTCAGATATGTTGATCCAGAAATCACAATGAGGATGTCTGACATAGAGATGCGGGTCGACGAGGAGTTAGATGCCTTTGTGAAGGTGAAGGACAGCATGGAGCGCTTGGTACCTTCCAGGTGTGTGGCTGTTGACACTGACATGAGGGTGGATTCCATGGAAGGCCCTGGGGTCTCATGGTCAGATGGATGTTGGAGTTCAGAAGGGGACAGTACAGGATTACACAAGCGCTTGGTGGGTGCCTCAATGAGAGTTTGCTTTCAGAGCGAACATTCAGGCAGTACAACAGTCTGGTATATATTCCAGGTGTGTGGCTGTTGACACTGACACGAGGGTGGATTCCATGGAAGGCCCTGGGGTCTCATGGTCAGATGGATGTTGGAGTTCAGAAGGGGACAGTACAGGATTACACAAGCGCTTGGTGGGTGCCTCAATGAGAGTTTGCTTTCAGAGCGAACATTCAGGCAGTACAACAGTCTGGTATGTATTTGATATTCTGCATTTGAGCCTTTATAGCATGCTGTGGAGAGACTTTGCTCTTCATTTGTCTCAGGTGATAAGAGATTGGAAGGAATTGGCCTTCTTCGAAGGCAGAAGGGGAAGTATTGGTGCTTCTTCAAATCTTGGACACAGATTGCTAGAAGGTGATGGACAAAGAGTACTGAAGCCAGAAGAGTACCTGCTTGAGAACTCAGCGAGAGTTCATGGTCCAGGTTATCTGGAAATATTCATTGGTTGCAGACCTTGCCAAAGGAAGGACGGGTTGAAACAGACCCTCAGAGCATGGTGCCTGGAAGACTTCAGGTTGTTCACTCATTATGAGGGGGACGACTGGAAGATCATGACGGCTGGATTGCTCGAGTTCGAAGGCAGGAATGTGACGGAAGATGGTGATGCCAGGAGGTGCTACCAGAGATGGACCTGTGTACCAGGATGGTGTGCGGAAGCGGAACCGGACTTGGTGGAGCAGGAGCCACTCGATGAAAAGCCAGGAAAAGATTTCGACACCGAAAGGATCCAGAGGACTACGACCAGGGAGTTACTGGAGCATCGTCATCGACGTGTTGGCATTGGGCCGAGATGTGTCGGTGAGAGGGGGTGTTGGAAAGGTCACCTCCCCATCTGTAAGCCCCCAAATGAGGAGTGCGTGGGGGAGGGAGACCTAGGGCAAGATGTGCCCAAGAGAGAAGAAAGAGAGGGGGCTGCCACATGGGCAGCACCTCACAGGATTGCAACCTGCAGATGGCGTCAGCATGGCGAGGGTAGTGGGCAGGTGAAGGGCCTGCAACAGACCCTGATGATGGCGCGGTACAGGCGGGTCAAGACAGCAGGATGTACAGGAGTACGGCGCAGGACATGTGGCTGGGAAGAGCCTGGCAGAGGGCAGAACCAGCAGGCCTGGTGGAGCAGCAAATTGTGGCTGTCAGTGTGCAGTGGCATGCCTTATATAGGCTGGGCCCCTGCCTTGAATGGAGGGCCAAAGGGCCCTGGAAGTTTGGGCCAAAAGCCCTGGGTTGTGTGCCTTTATAGGGCTGGACCAGCCACAGACTGGTCGGCCAGTCTGCTGCAGGCTGGTCGGTATTTTGCCAGCCCCCTTGGGGCCTATATAAAGAGGCCATTGGGCCTCATTCAATCATCACTTGCAGCAGCAGGAACCAGCAGATTGGAGCAGCCAAGGAACCCTCTCTTGGGCCTATATATCAGGAGGTGAAGAAGGTGACAAGGAGCTGCAGACTGAGAGCTGGAAGAGCTGCCCACCTAGGCTGGTGCAAAGACAGCAAGGTGGAAGGGATCTGGACGGAAAGTCTACAGAAGCTCGAGGTGGAGCACGCGGGCTTGAGTCTAGAGATAGCCAGCAGATAGGAGAAGGACCTTGTGGTAAGATCAGAGGACCACATGATTGGTGGGACTCTGGATCTGTCTCTTTTGTATTGTGTCCATAGTTGTGGACGGAAATATATATTTTGGTGGTTTCTCTATCTGGCCGGTTCATTGTTTATTGATGAGTCTGCACACCTATTGTATGCACATAAGTAAAGAAGTTTGTGATTCCACACCCACACCACACTGTGTGAGCTCCTGGGCATTACTATAAGTCTTCCGCTGCGTGTACCCTCTGTTGGGTAAATTCTATCATTTAGGACTGAAAGGGATCTCTATCAATTCAAGTTAATGGCCTTTGACCTTACAAATGCTTCTGCAACTTTCCAAGCTCTTATGAACAAGATCCTGCAGCCTTTTCTCTCCAAATTTGTTTTTAGATTTTTTGATGATATATTGATCTACAACAAATCCAAAGGAGAGCACCTATTGCATGTAAGGCAGGGTTTGGAGGTGTTAAGAGTGTATCAATTATTTGCCAAGGCCAGCAGGTGTACTTTCATGGCCAATGAAGTTGTATATTTGGGCCATTTGGTAAGTTAGCCGTGGAATAAGAGGAGACTCCAATAAGGGGAAGTGTAAAAGGGATTGTCCATTACCCATGGACACTACACAGTTGAGGGGATTCCTTGGGCTAGTAGCCTCCTTCTATAGGAGGTTTATTGAACACTTTGCAGAAATTGCTGCACCCCTTGGTGATCAGTTAAAGAAAGAGTGGACAACCATTGCAGAGAAGAGGTTCTAGGACCTTAAGGATGCCTTGACATCAGCTCTCATCCTGTTATGTCCAAAATTTTCCTAGCCTTTTATTATTGAAGCTGATGCTATGGACGTGGCATTAGGGATTTTGTAAGCAGAGTCATGGATGTGTAGTCTACGAAAGCTGTAAGTTGGATGATAAGGAGTCGAAGTATCACATTTATGACCCATTACATTTATGGCAGCCATTTTAAGGTCAAAAGCGATCATAAATGTTCCTATTCCCTAAGCAGAGAATGTGGCTATCTATTGTGAAAAATTATGATTTTGATATTAAATATAAAGTGGGCAAAGAGAATACAGTGACAGCTCACTTTCTAGGACGTGGGCCTCTACTTTATCATCAATTTCAGGGATTTACAAAGGATTGGATGCATTTGATTGAAGAAGAGTACGTGTCTGATTCCAAGGTCAAAAGCGATCATAAATGTTCCTATTCCCTAAGCAGAGAATGTGGCTATCGATTGTGAAAAATTATGATTTTGATATTAAATATAAAGTGGGCAAAGAGAATACAGTGACAGCTCACTTTCTAGGACGTGGGCCTCTACTTTATCATCAATTTCAGGGATTTACAAAGGATTGGATGCATTTGATTGAAGAAGAGTACGTGTCTGATTCCAAGGTCAAAAGCGATCATAAATATTCCTATTCCCTAAGCAGAGAATGTGGCTATCTATTGTGAAAAATTATGATTTTGATATTAAATATAAAGTGGGCAAAGAGAATACAGTGACAGCTCACTTTCTAGGACGTGGGCCTCTACTTTATCATCAATTTCAGGGATTTACAAAGGATTGGATGCATTTGATTGAAGAAGAGTACGTGTCTGATTCCAAAGTTGCTAATGTGTTCTAGGCCTTGCAAAACCTTGACTGTTATGACTATCACAACTTCAATTTGCACAATAAATTATTGTGGTATGATGGCAGAATGAGAATTCAATTTATAAGTTGCTAGTTCTGTAGGAGTTGCATTCAAAGCTTATGAAAAAGTGGAGCAGAGTTTTTATTGGAAGGGACTTTGGAGTGATCTAAGCCATGTCAGCAAATAGGGAGCTGAAGTCCTGTTGCTTATCCTCAAAGCGGAGTGGCCACACATTTCTATGGATTTTGTTTTAGGACTGCCTGTGACTTCTAGGCGTTGGAACATCATATATGTGGTGGTTTACAACCTCACTAAGGCTTCCCATTTCATCCCGACAAAGATTCGATATTCAGCCTCAATGGTTGCTCAACAATTTATTGAAAATGTATTCAAACTGCATGGCTTATCCTAAGAAATTGTGAGTGACCGTGATGCCAAGTTCATGGGACAGTTTTGATAGGAGCTCTTCATGTCTATTGGGCACACTCCTTACTCCTAATACAACAGATATGGTTGGAAGAGTATCTTAGACACTATTGCTTTGCTACCCAATTTGCATGGGACAAGTGGCTACATCTAGCTTGAGTTTTTACACCAGCACAATGCATACTTGTATACTTCTATTGGCATGAGTCCCTTTTGGGCAATGTATGGTTGAGTTTGGGCAATGTATGGTTGTAAAGGCCGTGTATGGCCAAGACATGAGTCCCTTTTGGGCAATGTATGGTTGAGTTTGGGCAAGGTATGGTTGTAAAGGCGGTGTATGGCCAAGATGTCAACTTTGTTAAGCAGTGCAATGATAATATGATGAAAGCTCAAGTCCACATGAAAGAATGTGCTGATCAACAAGGGGATTATGTATTTCTAAGTCTCCACAAATCACGATATGTATCTTTGAAGGGGAAACTAATGTTAAGCTTGCCCATGGGTACTATGGACCATATGAGGTGTTGAGGAAAGTTTGGTGAAGTGGCATATTAGTTGGAGCTTTCTCCTACTTTCTGAATTCATAATGTGTTCCATGTTTCACTGCTCAAGAAATACTTAGGGCCTATGGAGCAAGTGCTAGAGGAGTTACCTCCTATGGATGAGGCGGGACACATTGAATATTTTCTAGAGAAGATCATTGGATTCAGAGATCATGTGCTAAGAAATAAGTCATATTTGGATTACTACATCAAATGGAGAGGCGTACCAGAAGATGAATTTCTTGGCAGCCTTCATCTATTTTGGAGCAGTACCCCTGCCTACTCAACTGATGCAAAATTTAAGGGGCTTTGGTACCATTGTTGCTGCATGAAGATGACTGATGCAAAATTTAAGGGGCGTTGATACCATTGTTGTTGCATGAAGATGATGTAATTCCACTATTCTTTTAGAGACTATTCAAAATTTAAGGGGCTTTGGTACCATTGTTGCTGCATGAAGATGACTGATGCAAAATTTAAGGGGCGTTGATACCATTGTTGTTGCATGAAGATGATGTAATTCCACTATTCTTTTAGAGACTAATCAAAATTTGAGGACAAATGTTTTTTGAGAGGGGTGGATGTATTTAGTAGTCTTTTTTAGTAGGCCGCGTAGAAAATGCCACATGGCACTATTGGATTTATCCCATATAAAAGCTTGTAATTTTGCAAGGCCTACTGTACTACATTTTAACGATACTATTGATCAATGTGATTGTTTCCTAACAGTTGTGTTATGCTCTAGCCAAGATAGCATGACCTCGGAAAGATCGGTGGGCATTTTCTCTTAGATGACCGACCTTTGTAATATTTTATGTGCGTAAATAAAATGGTCAGGGGAAGTAACTGCCAAGGTCTTAGGTGAGGGTGTATTGGCATCGACTAGGTGGTTCTGAGTGCTAAGGCCTAGGTGCACCTAAATGTGTAAAAATGCCAAGGGGCAAATGTTTTAATTGTGCCCCAAGAGAGGGGTAAATGGTGTACCAAGCTAAAGGTTTAGAATGATGACATGTGGCAGAGGGAACCATCTAGGGAGTTGTGGGCTTGTGGATAGGCATGAAGAAATAGAAATTACGTATCTTTGTGGGCATGCAATCCATGAGAGAGGCTGGGAGAAAAAATATGATGCCAGCGCCTGTGAATTTGCCTTGCCTGTGAATTGACGAAATCCTAGAGAGAGAAATAGAAATAGAGCGTTTCATTTGGTATAAGAGCGACAGGAAGAGATCAGGGAAGGGTGGGAACAGCGATGCTGTGTGACGAATAGAGTCTCGTAAGGTTTGCAAGAGGTGACAGGTGGGCAAGGCGAGCGGAACGCATTGTGTTGGGTAGACATCCATTGCGTTTTCGAGTAACTTCCAAGAGAGGAAGTGCGTGAGACGACGTAATTTTGAGACCGGCACTATCGCATTTCCTCTAGAAACGATCGAGCAGCGTCCCGAATTCCAATCGTCATTGGTTTGCATGCACCAGCGCCGATCGGCTATCCGGATTCTGTCGTTGGTCAGAAAGCAACGATCTTTCTACAAGCACTAGCGACGCAACGACTTGGAATGGAAACAACGCCATAGAAAGACTCAGCAGCGAATTGAAGCTGGAAAAGCGTAGCTTATGAAATGGTCAGAAAGACATGGACATGAGTGGTATATCGGAGGTGATCAGAGGAAAGCCATATTTTGCCGTTTTGCATAGGCCGGAGGATCTCAAAGCATCGTGGCTACCGGGGCCAACCATTTGCTTTAGCATTGACAATGAACCTTTTTATGCTGATTTTGGACCACTCGACCTCGCTTGTACCTATCATTTTGCATGAAGCCCTGCGCGTGAAAACAAGCCCTCAGTTCAGCAGGAGGAGTGACGGATGATTTTTGGGTCTCAGCATCGTCTCCGATGATTTATTGCAGGGAGTACGACTTTTCGGTTGCAGTCTGTTATTCCTGTACAGAAAAGTGAAATTCGAAGGGTGATATCTTTTTGGGGTTTTTGACGTACGGAAAGAAGTTTAAAAAAAACAAACAAACTATTTTCCCTTTTGAAAGAATGGAGACAGAGGGACAAGATTCCAGGGTAAATCCTGGTGAACCTAGAGCACGGTCTACGCAAAAGTGTCCCATCACACAACACCTACTCTGGTGGGTAGGATTTCTGTATTAGAAGATGCTTTACAGCAGATCATGAACCAGTAGCTTCAAGCGAACGCTGGTCAAAATGAAATTAGGGAGATGGTGCAAGCCTTGTCGGCTAGACCATCTAGAAATGAAAAGGGCAAAGCTCCAGCAGAGCCAGAGCCCAGTATACACTCATCAGAGCGTGCGAAGGTCAAGGTACCTAATATTGCCAACTGTAGACCGGAGAAGTACGTTGGTCGGATGACCGAGCGCAGTTCTTCTGTGATCGAGGTTTGGTTACACAAGTAGGAAGAAGCCTTCGCCATTTGTGAAATCAGATCTGATCTAAAGAAAATCCGCGAGACCACTCACCTGTTTATTGAGGCAGCGGATAGATGGTGGATAAAGCAGCAGAAAGATCAAGTTGCCCCTACCACCTGGGAAGGGTTTAAGGCTGAATTTAAGAAACACTTTCCTCTACCTGACGAAGAGTCCCGAGCTTGGGATGCTTATAGAAACCTTCGCCAGAGGAATTTGTCGGTGGCAGAATACACTGACAAGTTCAGGGAATGTGTTATGAAAATAACAGACCCTCTCTCTATGTCGGTTCAGTTGAAAGACTATATCTATGGACTGAACGATAAGATTAAAATGGAAGTTCGGGCTAAATATGTGACTACATTAGATGAATCTATTGCAGTAGCCCTGAACTATGAGGATGCCAGAGGCAGACCTAGTAGGTTTGTGCAGGCAGGGACTCAGCATGAGTACCCGAAAAAAGGGGGATTTCAGAGGAAATGGACTTCTAAGACAAGTGTCTCGCAGCCAAGTGGCCAAACCAAGCAGGTGAAGCCGGTTGAGGGACAAGCAAAGACAAGTACCACCGTTGGGGTGAAAAGAAAAGTAACTCCAATGGCAGCCCGGGCTTGGTCAAAGTCCTCGTTGACCCTTGTGCAAAAAGAAAAAGCTAGAAAAGAAGGATTGTGCTTCGGCTGCCTTCAGCGACATCAGTGGAAAGATTGTCCACTAAACAAAGACCATCGCACGGCCAATATGATAATATTTGAATGCGACGCGGAAATGCAGGAGAGTCCCAATGCGGAACATATGCAGATGCAATTGGCGGGATCTTCTCAGAGGTTAGTACCTGTGTTGTTAAGTGTGTCTGTTACTAAGTTAGTAAGTGGTGCACTTGATAACATCCTTTCAAAGCTCGCAGCAACGGGGTATACGGTTTTCGATGAGCCCGAGTTGATTAAAATGAAAGGGCAAGTAGCCAATCATGATGTGATTGTGTTGTTTGACTCAGCGTCAACGCACAATGTAATTAACTCGAAGCTTATTTAGAGGCTCAAGTTGAAAACTAGTCCGTCTGACTATGCTTATACGGTCAGGATGGCGGATGGAAGTTCAACTGAAGTATGGGACCAAAGGGTTACCCAGTTGGAACTTCGAATTCAGGACTATGTTGAGAAGCTGGACTTTGAGTTGACCAGGCTTGCTCACGCAAATATAGCCCTAGGCATGGCTTGGCATTTTTGGAAAAATCCAGCACATATTTACCAGTTCAAGATGAACGGAGTAGAATATGTTTTGAGAGGTGAGAAGGATTTACTTCGAGGACCGTTGATTTCAGCCATGGAAATTCAAAAAACTCCGAAATAGTTTCTGTGTTTGTGTATAGCATCGGTAGAGTCGATTGATGATACATCGACTAGCACTGAGGCTACCCAAGAAGGGAAAATGGCCGAGTTGGCTAAAGAAATATCGGAGAAGTTCTCTGATTGTTTTAGGGATGAGTTACCTTATGGGTTACCTCCAGAGCGGAATGTTCAGCATAAAATTGAGCTTATCTCGGGGGCAGAACCTGTAAATAGACCTCCCTATAGATTAAAGCTTTACAGAAGAAGCTGAGGTGCAAAGACAACTGGAAGAATACCTCAAGCTGGGGCAGATTGAACCCAGTTTTTCACCTTTTGCTTCGCCAGTGATATTAAAGAGGAAGAAAGATGATACTTTTCGTCTCTGTATAGATCACAGAGCATTGAATGATATCACTATTAAGCACAGGTATCTGATGGCTCGGATCGATGATTTGCTAGATGCATTGCATGGAGCCGTAATTTTCAGTAAGATAGATCTTAAGTGTGGCTACCATCAGATCCGTATTAGAGCCGAGGATGTGCATAAAACCGCTTTTAGAAGCAGGTTTGGTTATTATGAGTTTTTGGTAACGCCCTTTGGACTTACCAATGCTCCAGCTACATTCGTCATGCTTATGAACGATTTACTACATCCGTATATCGGAAAGTTTGTAGTACATTTTATTGACGATATTCTAGTATTCAGTAAAAGTATTACTGAGCATCGTGAACACTTAAGAATAGTGTTCAGTACTTTGAGGAAAGCCAGTCTTTATGTAAATAAAAAGAAAACTATACTGTGTATGGTTAGACTTGAATATTTAGGATTCATAATTACTTCAGAGGGGGTAGAAATGGATCCAAAGAAAGTGGCTGCGATACTGACTTGGCCAATCCCTCAGAGTTTGATATGCCTTCGATCATTTTTGGGATTTGTCCAATTTTATCGAAGGCATATCAAAGGATATTCCGAAATAGTATCGCCATTGACTGATCTGACCTCAGATAAAGTACCTTTTATATGGGGACAGAATCAACAAGAAAGTTTTAACACCATAAAACAAGCTGTGGTCACAGGACCGGTGTTAAAAATAGTTGATCCCCAGAAACCGTTGTTCCTCGAAACCGATGCAAGTGGCATTGCGGTAGGAGCAGTTCTCCTCCAAGAGGGAATGCCAGTAGCCTTTGAAAGCAAGAAGCTTTCTCCCTCTCAAAGGAATTGGCCAACTCATGAATTAGAGTTATATGCTGTTATCCATGCTTTGAAAACATGGCGACATTATTTATATGGATCAGAGTTTTATGTGCATGTTGATCATGATACTCTGAAACATTTTTGTAAACAACCTGACTTGAGAGGCCGCCAAGCTAGGTGGGCAAAACTCATGTAGGAGTTTAATTTGACGATTCGGTACCGAAGAGGCAAGGATAATAAGATTGCTGATGCGTTGTCACGCATTATGCATAACATGAGTTTCACGGTGTTAGAGAGTGCTCTAATGGCCGAGATTAGAGAAACTCAAAAGGTGGACGAGTTTGTCCAGAGCCTTTGGCCTAAGGCTCATGTGTTAAAACCCGAGGAAAACGAAAAGGATGACCTGGCATCCAGAAAAGGCCAAACTTATGCAAGATATGCCATAAGGGATGGTATGCTGAAAAGAAATGGCAAGATAGTAGTACCTAATCAGAATGATCTCAGGCAGAGAGTCATTCGATAGTGCCATGATAGCCCATGTGCGGGACATCCAGGAGTCGAGAAGACATGATCTCGTGAAGCGAGATTTCTTTTGGCCAAAGATGAAAAAGCATATTCATGAATATGTGACACGTTGTTTTTCGTGTCAGGTAAGTAAGGCAGAACGGGTGAAGCCACCCGGCCTTTTACAGCCCTTGGAGATACCACTAAGTAAGTGGGAGAGCATTTCCATGGACTTTATTGTAAGGCTGCCTACGACACAAGGTGGATATGATTCTATCCTTGTGGTGGTTGATCGTCTTACTAAGATGGCTCACTTCATTCCAACTAGAGAATCTGTTAGTGCCCCGCAAGTGGCGGATTTGTTTATTAGACATATATTTCGTCTGCATGGATTACCCAAATTCATAGTGTCAGACAGAGATGTCAAATTTACCGGTCATTTTTGGACTGCGGTATTTGAGACACTAAGGACTGAGTTGGGAATGAGTAGTGGGGATCATCCAGAAACGGATGGTCAGACAGAAAGAATCAACCAAATTTTAGAGCATATGCTTAAAGCATATGTGTCATTGAGGCAACATACATGGGACAAGTGGTTGCCATTGTTGGAGTTTGCCTACAATGATAGAAAACATTTCTCTATAGGGTTCAGTCCGTTTGAACTGAACTATGGTTATAGACCAGCGAATCCAACTATAGTTGGAGTACCTCAGAAAGTGCCTAGTGCCGCGAACTTTGTGGTTCAGATGCGGGAGATGCTAGCACTTGCGAGAGCTAACATCCGCCAAGCTATGGATAGAGCTAAGGCGTATGCGGATGAAAACTGATCCGCTAGAGAATTTAAGAAAGGAGAAAAAGTTTTTCTCAGAGTTCCTTCACACTCTAAGTCTTTGACTGCAGGAGAGTGTGCTAAGTTATCACCTCGATATTGTGGGCCATGGTTAATTCTAAAAAGAATAGGCAAGATAGCCTATAAATTAGAATTATCACTGGGGTGTAAGGTGCACCCAGTGTTTCATGTTTCTCGTTTAAAGAAATTTTTGCATACAGGTGTCTCACTAATCGAAGGTGTGGTTTTGTTTCAGGAGATAGAGGATAATGCAAGATGCAAACCAACAAGAATCCTGGTCCGAGGAACAATGCAAGTGCGCAATTGGAAGATACCCACGGTGTTGGTTGCATGGCATGGTCTACCTCTATCGGAAGCTACCTGGGAATCCGTATACCAGTTACGGAGAGTGTTCCCAGATTTCATCATCGAGGACGCTGATGATTGAAGAGGGAAGGAATGTTATGCTCTAGCCGAGATAGCATGACCTCGGAAAGATCGGTGGGCATTTTCTCTTAGATGACCGACCTTTGTAATATTTTATGTGCGTAAATAAAATGGTCAAGGGAAGTAACTGCCAAGGTCCTAGGTGAGGGTGTATTGGCATCGACTAGGTGGTTCTGAGTGCTAAGGCCTAGGTGCACCTAAATGTGTAAAAATGCCAAGGGGCAAATGTTTTAATTGCGTCGGGTAAATGGTGTACCAAGCTAAAGGTCTAGAATGATGACATGTGGCAGAGGGAACCATCTAGGGAGTTGTGGGCTTGTGGATAGGCATGAAGAAATAGAAATTACGTATCTTTGTGGGCATGCAATCCATGAGAGACGGGGAGGAAAAATACGATGCCAGTGCCTGTGAATTTGCCTTGCCTGTGAATTGACGAAATCCTAGAGAGAGAAATAGAAATAGAGCGTTTCAAGCTGAGTGGTTGCATTCTTGTCATGTGCTAGGGACAGGCCGGCAGATGACAGGCTAGACTGCTGTCCGTAGAAACATGGGTCAGCAGGATTTCTTTTTCGCTTTTCTTGGCGAGCACTCTTCCCTGAGGCTATAAAAGGAGTGCTAGGGCCATAGTTGCACACACCAGCTAGAGAGGGAGCAGAGCTAGGCCGCCAGGCTTTTTGCTTGTTGCTTCACATTTGATGGATTGCTTCAATGGGTTTTCTTGTTTTGCAATTATATATGTAACTTAAAATAATATTTTGAGAGTCAACTATGCATATGTTTTATGGGCATTTCAAGACTAAGAATTAGAAATATATTGTGCATACATTTCAATACTAATAACTCAAGACTTGATATTAAGAACCCAAAAATATGCGGATGTTATGTATTCAAATGGATGGAAAATGATAGAGTTTGTAGTTTAGAAGAGCTTAAAGCTACTATGGGCCATCAAAATGCCAATCCTAAAATTGGTATACAAGAAGCTGAAAACTCAATCTGACAAAGTGGGCATCTCATCTGGCTTGCACTTCCCAAGTTTTCATTTCACCATCCAGTCTTCTAGTGCGCTGGCCCTCAGCAGCAGAAACTCCAGGGATCAGGATCAGGGCAGGAGAGTCTGCAGCAGCCCCTAGCCCTCCTTCAGTTAGTACTCAGTCCGGTTCAGTTCGGTACATCAGCAGATGGGGTCTGCCCTTCATCAGCCCTCAGTTCCAGATCTACAGTGAGGGTTTACTCCCTCTACAGCAGGCTCACCGAAGTTGGCACAACTCTCCAACCGAAGTTGGCTATTCTCTTTTGTAGTGAGGGTTCTCCCTCCATACCGTATTTAGTCTTTCAGTTCATTACAGTTGTATTCAGCCCTTTGGGCCAAACATTGTGTAGATATTATTTTCCCTCACTGGAAAAGAATGTAGAAATACTGTATGGAGGGACTAAACCCTCACTCTAGGAACTGCAAACTGCTGGAAATAATGGGATGCTGTGATCCAGACCCCTGCAGCTGCTCGCTGGTGCTGAACCGCACGTGTAGATGCTAAGGAAGGGGCAGATCTGCTGCTCCCTAAAGCTGGCCTATTTTGCTGCTGATCCTTGCTACTGCTGGTGAGAACTGCTGCCCAAACCAGCCCTAGAAGTGGTGGGCCAAGGGGTTGCCCTTATATAGGCTTTTGTGGCACACCTGGTCGGCTGGTCAACAGCGACCGTCGACCAAGTCACTCAAAAGTCAATGCATTGACTTGTGACGAAAGCGTAAACTCTGCATTTTTAAATCTCCGATGTCTTCTTCGAGATCACATTTTGAGGCATAAATGAACTCGGTTCCAGCACTAGACCTTGATCTAGGATCAAATGACGCAAAGTCAAGGAGAGAGAATTTGTGGCAGCTAAGAAGATGAAACCATTGGTGTAGGAAGATACTGAAGTCTTCAGGAATGTTGCGATCCTGGGGACTAGTTTTGAGGTGGTGAGGGGGACGAGTCGACTTGGAAATGTGTCAACGATGTAGTACGGTTTACGGGGTTGATGGGCTTAGATTAAGTTGATTGATGAACCGACACCCTTGAAAAAGCAAAGGGAAATTCGGATTTGCAATTCACAAATGCATCGAATTGAGAAGAACAAACATGGGATCTAGTTATGAGATCAAGTGGATATATAAGGTCAACTACAAGTCGGACCAAGTATAAAGCTGATTACAAAGAGACATTCGCTCCAATAGCTAAATGGAGAGAATCCGGTTGATGCTTGCATTGGTAGATTCTCGAAGTGCAACATTAGTATTGATTGACATCGAATAGCTAAATTGCATGTGTGTGTGTGTGTGTGTATGTGGAGTGGACTCTTCGTTGTTTGATCCGCCAGGGATGCCCTCTCAGTGCTTTACTGTATGCCATTGCTACTCATCCTATGCTGCAATATATTGATCATCTTGTGGCTACATGATCACTTCATGGCTTGGAATTGGATTCTAATCGCAGCATGGTTGCTCAAGCTTATGCTGATGATTCTTTCTTTACCCCGAAGAATACGCCCCATGATCTTGGTGTCTTGATGCAGGCCCTCTCTGGTTATGGTTTGACAGTTGGTCTTCATGTTAATTTTCAGAAGTCTAAGCTGCTCCCTTTGCATTCCAAAGACTGGCATAGTCTATTATGGTCCGGTGATATCATTCCACCCACTCAGTTTGTTTGTCTTCTTGGTTATCCTTTGGGGTGGGAACTCACTCGCCGACAACAAACTGGCTAAGCTTCGGAAAAAGCTTGAGTATTGGAAACTGGCAACCTGGCCTTTACACATTCGTCTTCGAATAGTGCAGTCCATCCTTGTGGTATTCAATTTTACTTGCCACTGATCATGTTCACTAAGGCAGATCTTACATCTTTCATGTCTGTCTTTATGAAAATCTTCTAGCGATCCAAACATGGCAGAAAAAGTCTCAGGCTGCTTTCGATGCATCACATTTATTCTTCCAAGATGCATGGTGGATTAAACATCACGGATATTCATGTGCATATTCTTGCCCACAGGGGAAAAATGTTGCTGCAATTTCTGCAAGGTGATCAGCCTTGGGTCCTCTTATGACTAGGACTCTGGTCACTCATATCAATATTTTTGCGTTTGGTCATTGGCAACTCGATCAATGGGATTTCTTTTTTGGCTGCTCTGATGGCACTTTGCCTGGCTGTCCTTTTGTCTCTCGCTTGCTTCTTGATTGGAAGCATGTTCTTTCTCATTTGGAATGGAATGGACGGCAATCTTTGCTTGGGAATTCTTTGAGAGCTGAAAGCATTCACTGGTCAAAAGTCTTTCAGCCTCCCTTGGCTTTACAGGAACCTCGACGTTTCTACTTTGTCTCGTTTAAAGGCATCACCTCGGTTGCTGATGTTATAGATGATGCTGGTAGTGTGCTCCCCTTTTCTATAGCAGCCACTACATATGGAGCCACTACATATGGATTGGGCTCTCATTATCGTCCTTTGTGGCGACAAATTACTTCTATGCTTTCGCCTTTTGTTCCGATTCCTCCTTTGGAACTCCAGGACCGGTTGGAAGATTGGACTTTGACTTCTCTAGGGTCCTCTTCTCGTCCTTTGAGGCTATCTTAGATTACTGTACTTGCATTGTATAAAATCCTTTTGTCTCAACCTTGGGTTTTAGAGAGAGGTAATTCTGTTTGCGAATGCATCGCCCAGCCAAGTGGTGGAGGAAAAGATTACAGCAACTTTGGCTTTACAGGAACCTCGACGTTTCTACTTTGTCTCGTTTAAAGGCATCACCTCGGTTGCTGATGTTATAGATGATGCTGGTAGTGTGTCCCCCTTTTCTCTAGCAGCCACTACATATGGATTGGGCTCTCATTATCGTCCTTTGTGGCGACAAATTACTTCTATGCTTTCGCCTTTTGTTCCGATTCCTCCTTTGGAACTCCAGGACCGGTTGGAAGATTGGACTTTGACTTCTCCAGGGTCCTCTTCTCGTCCTTTGAGGCTATCTTAGATTACTGTACCTGCATTGTATAAAATCCTTTTGTCTCAACCTTGGGTTTCAGAGAGAGGTAATTCTGTTTGCGAATGCATCGCCCAGCCAAGTGGTGGAGAAAAAGATTACAGCAACTTTGGGCCTATAAAGTAACGCTTCGGCAACAGGTTTTCTTTTAGCGAGTTCTTTTGGGAGTATTTCCATCTAGACAGCTATTAGCTCATCGATACATTACTCTTGCACTTTGTCATAGATGTTCTGCTTCTTCGGAGATTGTGCCTCACTTCTTTTGGGAGTGTTTCCAGGGTCCTCTTCTCGTCCTTTGAGGCTATCTCAGATTACTGTACTTGCATTATATAAAATGCTTTTGCCTCAACCTTGGGTTTCAGAGAGAGGTAATTATGTTTGGCGAACGCATCGCCCAGCCAAGTCGTGGAGGAAAAGATTATAGCAACTTAAGGTCTATAAAGTACCGCTTCGGCAACATGTTTTTTCTTTTGGCGAGTTCTTTTGGGAGTGTTTCCATCTGGACAGCTATTAGCTCATCGACACATTGCTCCTGCACTTGCCACAGATGTTCTGCTTCTTCGGAGACTGTGCCTCACTTGTTTTGGCATTGTCCGTGCTCTCGTGAGTTTTTTAATCTGCTTCGACAGTGCCTGTGAGCGAGATTCCCATTTGTTCCGTTTGGGAAGTTTTCCTGGCTATTTGGGTTTCATCCATCCAGACCGGAGTTTCATGTTGTGCTCTCGTGAGTTTTTTTATCTGCTTCGATAGTGCCTGTGAGCGAGATTTCCATTTGTTCCATTTGGGAAGTTTTTCTGGCTATTTGGGTTTCATCCATCCAGATTGGAGTTTCATCTTTTCTTCGTTTGGGTTCGCTGGTTCGCTATCGGGCAGAAACGAGACATAAGTGTAAAGTGCCATTTAACTTTTTATGTTTTAAATAAGAGAGAGAGAGAGAGAGAGAGAGAGAGAGAGAGTTTCTAGTTTTTTGGAAGTTTTTGTTTCTTGGCTTGCTTGTTTATTTTTGCTTAAGTCACCTGCTTCGTTTCTTCTTTATTTCTTGTTTTCATTCTCTTTTGTTTATTTGACGTATTTTAGTAAGCACTGGGTTTGCCCAAGAGACTCCGCAGGTCTTTAGAAACCCAGTATAGCTGCTTATGCTTGGGCACTGATGACGACATAAGTGTTGCTTTGCTTGCTAAGTATGTCTTCCTTTTGCTTTTCATAAGAGTTTTTGTTTACCTCTTTTTTCTTCTCTTTCATTTTGTCTTTTATTTTCTTTGTAGATTTTTAATCTTTAGAACAACAAAATTTCTAAATTTGTATGATTGGACTTATTCTAGTCTTACAAAGGTATATTTATGGACATATAGGAATTGTAAAGTCTTTGGTGATCCTACTTTCTCTCTGTTTGGCTTTTTTAGGCGTTCTTTGTAGCAATCTTTATTTGATTGCTTGCAGACTCGCTGCATAGATCATGAGGTCTTTTTGGCATATATTGAAATTTTCAGTTGATGTAATTGTAGCATCTTGTTTTGAGGTTGCTACTCATATAATATAATCAATCAAAGATTTGACAAAAAAAGTGTGTGTGTGTATGTGTGTGTATGTGTTAAAGTCAGGGACTACGCATGCAGGCGCTTCTCGAGAAAATGTGCTGACCAACAAGCTAACAGAACGCCAAGGAAACCTAGAGTACTCGGGGACAGCTCCTAGACAATCCGGATGGAGGTGGCAGGCAATAAAGGCTTAAAATGGATGCAAATGGCTGAAAGGAAGAGGCAAAATGAGCCAACTAGGAGGCGACAGCATAGAAGAGGTTTGAGCAGAATTAGGGTTAGGGCAATTGATGTGGCAAGACAGATTGGGCTGACCTGCTATGATACCATGAAGGAAATATGGTGTGTGTGTGTGTGTGAGAGAGAGAGAGAGGGGGGGGGGGCAGGGTGAGAGGAAATGATACTCAAATGTAGACATAATGAAAGGCTTTCATTCATTCATCAAGTATCATCAGTATGATATGATAAGTGAAGTACAAGCCTTTATAGGCTGGACACACGCACTCTATTTCCAAGTGCATATGGGATAACTCCCATGATGACACGTGGCACTCACACATAATTCTTCTAGATCTCCTAGTACAACACACCAACACACTCTTTGGCTATGATTTCTCCAACACCCTCTAAGAGCAGACAGGAGAAGCAAGAAGGGGACCCTTGTGCCTATCCACAGGAGGTGAAGGTGAACCTGAAGGAGCTGCAGACTGAGCTTGAGTGGCAGCCCACCTAGGTTGAGGTCCGGGACAGCAAGGTGGAGAGATCCTTTGGACAAAGGTGGAGAGGTCCGGGACAGCAAGGTGGAGCACGCGGGCTCAGAGAGATCTAGAGGTGCTAGGCATTAGTAGGAGAACCTTTTGGTATTGTATCTTGTCCAATTTGTGGACGGATGGAAATATAAGGTGTTGCTTCTATATTTGTCTCTAAGCACAGTCTATTTGCTAGTTTGCACATACACATGAATGTTGTGAAGTACACACACTTGATGAAGCATTGATTCCATAGTGAACCACTTCCGCGTGTAATTCCTGGTCTAACTATTAGTGTTCCATTGCGGGATACCCTCTATGTGAGAGTTCACTTGTCTAACTTTTGGAACATTGATATATCTTCTCCGAGGCTTTTTTGCATTTCATAAATGTCCATCGGGTAAATTTCCTGTTTGTAAATCGCCTTTTAGCCCCAGATCTTGTCATAATTTCTGTAGCATTTTTTGCATCAGTGAAGTCTTGATTTCACATGCATCTTTTGGTATATCAGCAGTTTTTAAGCCCCATGATTCCATCTATTTTGGTGTCTATACCTTGACCTTGAGTTCTCCTTGAGAAAGCGTTTATAGAGTTTGTACATTCTCATTTCCCATTTCCATAGGCGTTTCTTCTTGCACTTATTTTCAAAGCTGTCTTTCAAATCCCCTAGAGTTCTCCTTTCCACGCATGCATTCCACTTGCAATTATTTGCAAATTCCAATCCTAAATATTTGTATGTAGGGACCGTGTCTTAAGGCTCCCCTTCGAAAGTGAAATCTATATGTTTATTCGAGTCTTGATCACAATTACTTTTGTCTTGGCTATGTTGATCTGCATGCTTGAGTGCTTGGGTGTGTGCGGAAATTACCCAGTGCCTCCAAGTGTGCTTGCATTTCTTTTTGCAAAGAAGACTACATCATCTGCATAAATGAGTTGTATTAGGGCATATAGACGACTCCTCTGTTGTGCATTCCGATCCAATCTTGTAGTTCCTTGATAAAGAGGCCGAAAAGAGTTGGCGAGAGGGGGCAGCCCTACTTGACCTCTGTATCGCTACTTAGGATGACTTTTCCTCTAGACCATGTGTTAGAAAATGAAATCCCACCAGAGGATATCTGGCAGCGGAAGATTGATAGGTGAGCCCAAGTGTGCAAGTCAGCAAATAGATTCTTGCATCAAGACAAATGTAGAAGCAACACTTACATAATTCTGTCCGTCCACAAACTGGACACAAATACCAAATGTTCTTACAATACCAAATGTTCTAGTACTATAATCTTGGCACCTCTAGATCTTTGAGCCCCTGTGCTCCACTGAGCTTATGCAGACTCTGTGTCCAAATATCCCTTCCACCTTGCTGTCTGGATACCAGCCTAGGTGGGCTGCCACTCTTGCGCTAAGTCCGCAGCACTTATAGGTCTCCTTCGCCTCTTGGAAGTAGGCCCAAGGAAGCCCTCCTGCTACTCCTCCTTGCTTCTGGATTGGCTGCCATCCAAGTGATGGGGAATTGAGGCCCGAATGCCCCCTTTTATAGGGCTCAAGGCCCTACCAAAATGGCCAACTTTTACAGACCCTACCAGCTGACTCAGGCTGCCCCTACAGCCGACTGGAGGGTGGCCCTGGCCTGCGTCCAAAAGCTGCCCATAAGCCTTCCAAATCTTGCTGAACCTGTGCGCCTTCTTGTTGCCTATGTTCCGCACCATTCCAGCCTCCAAGAAGTGCTCCAGAGATGCTTGTGTGGTCTGCTGTACTGTCCAGAACCTTTGCTGAGGTCAGCGCCCTGTCCATGCAGTCATCGCTTGCTGGAGACCCTGCCCAGATCTGCCCTTTCCATCTGTGGACTGCCTCTTCCAGATCTGCCCTCCCTGTTGGCTTTGCTCTGCCAGGGATCTCCTCTCTTTCTCACTCTTCTGCCCACATGGCAGCCCATGTGCTATTCATGTGGCAGCCCCATGCCTACTACTATCAATCTATGGTCCACCCCCTCGATGCACTCCTCATATGGGGGTTCATAGGGGGGGAGATGACCAACCCTAATCCAACACCACAATCCATGTACAAGTGGCTGCGCTAATTTGGTTAGTACTCTCGTATAATCGATTTGTGGCCTCTCTGAGTTCTTGAGGGACTTGGAGCTTTTCTAGTCTTTCCCATAGCTTTTTACGTCGAATTGTGTTGAAGGATTTCTTGAAGTCTACAAAGCAACAGAGAGAGAGAGAGAGAGAGAGAGAGAGAGAGAGAGGGGGGGGGAGGGGTGGTGGGGGGGTGGTTTCTTGCTCCTTCCCTATTTCTTTCCCCTCTCTCCAACCCAGAGACGGGTTAATCTTTCAGATGTACATGAAGTCAATGTTCTTGGAGGGAGACCTAAAGGAGGTGTATGTGAATCAGCCATGTGGTTTTGAGATTTAGGGTGAGTGTGTGTAAACTGAGGTCGGGCTGAAACAGGACCCTTATGTGTTGCCAAAGGATCGACGATTATTTTAATAGAATCAGTCTGATCCAAAGTATGAAATGCAAGTCAAAGGGGGACATGAAATTGATGGTGATTCCACATGTTTCCAAATCCAGGGTGATAGTGTGTAAACTTGGGAAGGCATTGTAAAGGATCAACAATTATTTCAATAGAACCAGTCTGATCCAAAGTCCATCAAATGCAAGTCAGAGGGCGACAAGAAATTGTGGTGATTCTGTATGCTGATAATTTGACGCAATGTCCACCCTACTATTATCATCGTTTTGGTGGATTGCCACTTGGATGAATTGTTTGGCATAAGGATTGATAGTCTCATCTTGGGCTTGAACTTTGGTATATAACCTTATCTTCAATTGAGACACATTGTGGTGGCAAGAAGCGAGCCTTGAATTAGTGTAGAGTTAGTTCCTTTGGAAGTCTGCCTGCCCAAGTGCATATGTTTTCTGTTTGCACCATTTGTGTCACCAAGCCTGAGTTTTTCCAGTAGTGGCATGTTGCCAAAATGCATTTTTCATCATCACTTTGCAAGGTTGTTAATCACCATGCCTTTTTGTGGGGGGGATGATAGTTGAGAGGCTAGTGTGGACGACTTCTCCTAGGGTCTACTTCTAGATGAGAATATTGAGTCAAACACGTTTATGGGAAAGCCAACTCAACTTAAATGTGGGGAGTGTATTTATCAAGGAAGGATTTTCTATTTTTTAATCATTAGATGTGTGGAAGAGCGCTCGTAAAGCTTTAGTCAATTTTTGGGAGGGTTGACTTGTGGGTTTAGTCATTTTAACATTGTATTGCTGGCATTGAGACATATGTGTATCTTTGAAGGTTTCAATTGTATGTAATGCTTTACAAAGGACTGATCACTAAATAGATGTTGTGTGGTTTCAGGACTTTTGCTATTATGCAAATGCAATTTTCATGGCAATGTTGCTCTTTTTCCCAAATAACGAGAAGCTATTTATGGTTTGCTTCTCCTTTTCTGAGGTAATGTTTACATATCATTTCAACTTGTTTTGGGTTGCCTTGTGCAAAATATTCAAATTAATGAGGCAGCTTCTTTTTTTCAATCAAATGTTTATGTTTTTGTTCAGGGTCCTTTGGCATGGGCATTGATTGTATGGAGATGCAGTCTTGTTTTCAGCTCTTTCGACAAAATTGTGAGCGTCTTGATTCATCTACTTCCAGGTATATAAGACGGGCTTCAATTGAGAATGCTTAATTAAGTTAATGCATGAGTGATTGATGGAGGAACATATTTAGTTATGCACTTCTCTATTTGTAGGGATGTAGATTTTGTCTCAATGTATTGAGGGTCTACTTTTCATGGCAGTATTTCTTGACAATAGGACTCGGTAAAAAATAATAAAACTTGACTCTTCTTATTTCTGTAAACTAGTGGTGGATGTCAATTCTATGCAAAAAGATTAATGGATGAGCAAAACAGAGTACCAATCTGGCATTGGTAGAAGGGCATGAGTGATTGATGGCATAGTGCCCCACAGGCACAGCCCCTACCAACCACAGTTCTCCATGTGACTCCAACTGCCACATCATCATTTTCTCCTTTTTTCCCCCTCCACATAGATCAAGCTGTATCTCTTGATCCAAGATGAATATGAGGATCTTTTATATTGACTCCGATAAAAAAAGCTGACACTAGAACAAGTTCCATTTTTCCTTTGCTAATGAGCAATGTGGGGATGCCCACAAGGGACTAGGATTAGTCATGGATTTGCTAACCATTGTTTGTTTAACTTGGAGAGTGCTAAATTTCCCACTTTTTATGGGGAAATGCTCCAATACAAGTGGCACCAAATTTTCAAAGAGGGCCCACTAGAGCAAAATCAAGTTCAACGTTACTTTTTGGAGAAAAGCTCTAAATTTTTTGGGAAAGCTCGGCTAGAAAGCCCTAGCTTTCAAAAAGCAGTTGGCAGCTTTTAGAAAGCATACGCTTTCTGGTTGCCCACCCCTGTCTATGAATTGAGACTCGTGCCTCTGTGCTCGCTAGGAAGTTGCGATTTTATTCAGCGTCATGCTCCTCCATGAGCCAGGTGTACAAGATATTTCTATTGCAATAAAGGCCTTTGGGGGGGTGCTAGTGTCCCCCCCCCCCCCCCCCCCCCCCCCCCCCGCGCGAACCCAACACATGCACACAGACTCGCCCCACCCCACAACTCCTATCCTTTGTTGTGATGATGTTTCCAATTGGATCGCTACATCCCCTCCTCACTTAAATTGCGCATGATCTTGGAGAGTGGAGTTGCTGCCCACAGGCCGTTTAGGGTTTCTAGCGTGTTTGTGGAGTTAGCACATCCATTGCATGGGTTTGAGAGTTTCAGTTGATTTGTTGTATTTATCACATGTGAATTGCAAGAAGTCTTTAAGGTTTTAGTGGTATTAGAGCCAACCTCTTCACTTCCCTTGTTGAGGACACTTAAAGATTTGAGAGAGAGTGGAAGTTTAATTGCTAAGGGAGAGTCATCAACAAGCCAAAGGAGCTCTGATTATCAACGATTGAAAGCCCAAGATCCTCTCGAGTCGCTATGCTGTTCCTGTGTCTCCTAGGAGGAAGGATAAGTCCTGTGCTGGCCTCGTGTACAATCTCGAGCTAGGTGCCCATCTGTGTGCACCTCAAGCACTGGCCCGATAAGACTGAAACCTCCATACGCTGATGAAGAGTACCCCCCTCCAAAGTCTCCAAGAGAATCACGTCTGGGAGGGTATCCGGGCACTCTACCACGAGTTTGAGTCGACCAACCTCATCATGTGTCACCACTGCTGCCTCTGACTCTGCTAGGTACTCTAGAACTGTGCCAAACGCCCGTCCAATGGAAGAAAGGATGGATCTGTATTCCCTCGGAAGTCTTGGGAAGCGAGGAACATGGTGAGTCAAAGTCCATGTCCTTCACCGTGAATCCATGATACCAAGGGATGAGGTAAACCAAATGGGGTCCCAGGAGGATAGGGCTATGCTCCACGATAGTCAGAGTGGTATCCGGGGAGCCTAGCTAGAGGAGGAAAAACACCACGTCCATAGATAGTGACCTCCTAGTGCCAAGCTGGCTTAGATCCAGTCCCGAATCTTCCCCCTTGAAGGAGTGAGACCTACTATCCTGCCTATGATGGCCCTGTCTTGTAAGAGATTCACGGCCTACTGTACCTGTTGCTTATCCGCTGGTGACAAAAGAACTTTGACAGCTGGGGGAGTCAAGGGTGGTGCCATAGATCCCCTCTGGCCAAACCAAAGGTCGCCACCAATGTCTGAGTCACTAGCAATAAGCAATAAACCACACCAACCACAATAAGTCACTAGCCCAGTGAAAGGACCGGCCCAACCCTGAAAAAGCTACGAAGTTCTTCCACAGGTAGGCTCCCAGTGAGCTCCCACAAAGAAGAACTAGCCCCTCAGAGCTTGAAACATTCCACTATCTCGGGAGCAGCTTCCAATGTACTTCTTGAGGGAGCTGGTCTAGCAATGAAAGGGCAAGGAATACCTTGTGCTTGCATCCTTTGCAAGACTTCTTTTCTTATATTGTAGCCTAGGGAGAGAGAGCTCAAGGTATCTCAGTTCAAAGCATCTCAGCTTCTCGTGTTCCCAGATTTTTGTCAGTTTGATAGTCTGGTTGAATAATTGAAGAGAGTTCCTTTTTTCTCAGTGTTTGTAGTAGATCTTACGTGGAGGGTCCTCCCTTGCTCAAAGTGCAAGGTTCATTGGGGATCGATGGACGTTTTTCGTCATCATTAGTCCCTTGAAGATCTTGCTACTTCTGCTCAGGCTTTTGAACAAAGTCCAACGAATATGTAGCTCCTGTTGCAGCAACTACTCACTGAGCTACAGAAGCTTCAGACAAGGGCAATGCTTTTTAACGATGCGTTGCGTGAAGGAAATGCGTGGTAGAAGATCTCGAACCAATGCTACAATTTTGCCCGCATCGCGTTCAATGGCGGCTGACCTATGCTTAGCCCAAAATCTACGTCGCATTTCTCAGCCCTCCACCCTTTTTGCACTGCTGTCTAGCCTCTCTCTACTCTCTCCTTTGCCATTCTACTATTGCAGGCCTCATTTCACTAGCCCGTCTGCCTGTTGCTCCAGACTCCCAATGGGCAATGCATAAAATCTTCGAATTCATCAAGGCTACTCATAGACCCGGGACAGCCACCGCAACCACGTGACCACCGTGGCACCCTACGTCGCGTTTCACAATAGCCTTTCGAATCACGCAGTACAATCCCATGATTTGTGCAGCCCAAGGCCTTGCTATGTCCATGTTCCAACCACCGAAGCTGGAAAAAATTGCCACCACGATTTGAAAAGGAGTCTTAGCCACAGAGGCTGAGGGGTGAATCAAATCCCTACAAATAAAAGTCCATGTTTACTTTTCGAAAGGAAGGCAAGTGCTGCCGATTGCTCGAACTGGTGCAAGAGATCGAAGGAACAGAAAAAGTCAAAAGAAGTGCCAAAAACTTTGGCGGGAGGGTCCCTGACGTACTTGGGAGACTGGCTGATCCAGAAGCTTGAGAACTTTGTCTCTCATGGGTAAAGTAAGAGACCGGAATGCGTTGGTTTGTTCGATCTAAGAGCGACGAATAACTTGATCTCACACGACCTAGCTTTGCGGTGAGGGATCAAGATAGAAGAGTTAGGGCAATCTCTTGATGCATGAAAAATATTCCAAGTACCAATGACACCTCTTATTGGAAGCTTAGGATCCATATCCAAGACTATGTGGATCACGAGGACTTTTTCGTTTCGCCATTGGATGGATCAGTTTGATGTAGTTTTGGGAATGCCTCGGTTCCAAAGCAGTGCACCTCATTGTGCACAAGAGGACACTTGTTTTCAGTCATAGGAATAGGGAGCATCGGATTGTCGCAAAGAAGAGGAGAAACTATTCCAGTTGTAGCTAGTGTTTCTGTTGGAAAATTTTGATTTCGCTTACATGATATTTGCTTTAAAAAAAGGATGAACCAAAAGTTGAGTCAGATCCTCAAGATAAAGAAAAAATTCAGCTTCTAGATGCTTTTAAAGATAGTTTTTGAGATTCACTGCCAGGAGAGCTACCTTCAAAGAGTGGTTGGAAGATCACACCATTGAGCTCATTCTAGGGATGAGTCTCCAAATCAGCTACCTTATCGAGGAAATCATGGCTCAAGTACATGATTTGCTCTCCAAAGGACATATCCGACCTAGTTCTTTTCTATTTTGCTCACTCGTGTTGTTGGTTCAAAAGAAGGATGGATCCTATCTGAAGTGGGAGATAGACTATCCTCACTCTCTCTCTCCTGCTCACTACCTGTAAACTGCAAGAGGGTGCACTCAATACACAAATTAATGCTGTGGATGTGAGTGAGAAAATCTAGAGGTGGAGAATATAACTGAAATGTATGAATGCTCAGTCAAAGGGCTGAATACAGCTGTATGGAGGGGCTGAAACCCTCAACTGCAAAACTGGAAAGAAACTAGACTACCTAGAGGATGTGAATCCTCACTAGATCCCTGAAGAGGCTGAGGCTACCTTGCTGGTCTGCTGCGGGGAGGCCTCGCTATGCTGCTCCGAAGGCTTGAAGGCCTGAGGAGTGGATGAAGAATGAGGGCCAAGTGGGTCCCTTGGGCCTAAAATATTGACCAGGCTTCTAGATGCTGACCGACTAGTCTCCTCCTGTCCCGACCTACTGTTGCTGCTGAATCGCCTGTTGATGTGGCAGCCAACTGGCCATGGCAAGCCTGACGTCAGTGTTGTCACATGGAAGCTCTTGCGTTGCTTGCGTGTACTCCTACGTTGTTTGCATGGCAGGCAACATGACCACAGGATGTGGATGCTCGTGACACTATCATATGTGTGTTGATTATAGAGCCCTCAACAAGATGACTGTCAAAAGTAGATATCCGATTCCATGTATAGATGATGTGTTGAGCAGGTTAAAAGGAGCCACTATTTTCAGCATAGTTAATTTTGAAAGTGGTTATCATTAGATAAGGATCCATCCCAAAATATCCATAAAACGTCTTTTTGGACAACCTTTTGACTATATGAGTTCTTGGTCATGCCTTTTGGTTTACGAATGCTCTTGCTAACTTCAACAGTACGATGGAACAGATCTTCATACCTCGTAAAAATTTCACAGGAACCTTCTTTGATGACATCTTTGTGTTTTCAAGGTGAGAAGAGGAGCATAAGAGATATTTAGCCATCATGTTTCAAAACTGTGAGATAATAAGCTTTACATCGACGACGACGAAAGCAAGTTCTTCTTAGACCAGATCTACTACCTTAGGCATGTCATGGAGACAAACGGATTTCGCAAAATCAAAGCCATCTAGGAACAGGATGATGGACTAAATCTTCCGACCTCTGTGACATGTTTCAAGAACTGCGAGACAATAAGCTTTACATCATCAGCAAGAAAGTGAATTCTTCTTGGACACGATCCATTATCTTGGGCATCTTTCTCTAAGGAATCAAGATGGGTCCGGCAAAGATCAAAGCCATCTAAGAATAGTCGAATGAAGAAAAGTATGGAGCTTTCTAGGACTCTGTTCCCTTCTACATGAGATTGCCACAACGAAATGAAAAAATCACCCATTAGACATTTGGCTAATATTGCAGCTGGCTTCACGATTGACCAAGGAATTTGCAGTTTTCAGATAGGGAGAGCAGCAAAGGGCACCATCCAACACTCTCAAGAAAAAGTTAACCACCGAGCCAATCTTTATTGCTCCTGATTTGCACAAAGCCATTTGTTGGGGACTGCGATGCATGCGGAGAGTTTGTTGGAGCTACTCTTACGAGGATGAAAGCCAAAGACTATGAGATGTTGAAAGGCATCTATAGTTTTACGAGGAGGTGATGGCTGTAATTCATGCCTTAAGTATTGGAAGCATTGCTTGTTGGGAGCTGATTTCATGATCAAGACAGATCACCAAAACTCTTTGTCCCAGACTAAGCTCTTAAAAAATCATATGAGATGGGCAAAGTCAGTCCATGTTCCATGTTCATACGATGCAAACTCCAAGGGCAAAGAATTCCAGGGGCACATAATAGATGCACTATCCAAAAGGCCTCAATCGAATAATGTCGCAGTTTTGAGCAAAGGCCATTGTTGAACAAAAGAGACTAGGTAGCCACCGTAGAGACCTTGAGCACATCAAAGAGCACTAGCTACACAATCCCGGATTTTGGGGAGATCATGGTGGAGAATATTGAGCAAGGCCAGTCAACTAGCCAATATTTCCTTAGGGATGGGTATCTCATGAAAAACGATCATTTCTGTGTGACTAGAGACATTCGGATGAAAGTTATAGAGGAATCTCGTGCAACGTCGTATGCAGGTCACCGAGGTATCTCCAGTACGATTGAAGATATTGAAATATATTTCTTTTGGCCAAGAATGCGAAAGGACATGCCTTACTTTCTAGAAAGTAAAGTTTGACAGACTAGGCTTCATGAGAAACTCTGTATAGCCATGGTTGCATCTTTGATCTACTGAGGTCAAAGAATGAAAATGACTGGAGTAAGACTATTATTGATAGATTTAGTAAGCAAGCTTCCTTTTTTTGTGTCAAGAAGACCATCAAGTTGTTTATGGCACTGATCTTCAAGCACCATGGGCTACCCAAGTCTATAGCAAGTGATCGAGACTCCTGGATCACTAGCTTGTTTGGAGAGCTTTATTTGAAAGCATGGGACAAAGTTGGTTGACTTCTCATATTCTTTCATCCCCAGAAAGGTGATTCTACCACCAAGGACGAGAATATTGCAACCGATCAGTATTCTTTCATCCCCAATCAGACGGTCAAAGTGAGATTGCAAACTCCACGGTGCTAGATCTCTTGAAACGCGCTGTGTTTGAACAAAAATTTGAGTGAAAAAAGCAAGTTTCTCTAGTGGAGTTTGCGTACAACACCACCCCTCAGCTCCTTAAGAAAAGCCCCATTTGAAGTGATCTATAGAAAGGTGATTCTACCACCAAGGACGAGAATTTTGCAACCGATCAGTATGTTTGAGACTCGGAGACAACTTTCTCTCAGGTTCAAGGAATAAGTCCTCCAACTAGAACAGATTGTGTATCACATAGAGAAGAAAGGACGCAAAGGCAAGGTTACCCATAGATACATTTTCAAGTTCAAGAAATATCAAGGACTAGAACCCACAGAACTAGCATAAGAAGAGCCACTAGAGATGGAAGCAATGAAGAAAATCCTTCAACTAGGACAAATTGTGTATCACAGAGAGAAGAAAGGACACAAAGGAAAGGTTGCCCATAGGTACATTGTCAAGTTCAAGAAAGACTAGAACCCACAGAACCAGCATAAGAAGAGCCATCAGAGATGGAATCAATGTAGAAAATCCTCCAACCAGAACAAATTGTGTATCACATAGAGAAGAAAGGACGCGAAGGCAAGATTACCCATAGGTACCTTGTCAGGTACCCAGAGGTACTTCATGCTAAGTGGATGGATGAGGAATGTTTCTCGGAGTATCCACAAGTTTTACTCTTGTATGAAGAAGTTTTAACCAGCATAAGAAGAGCCATCAGAGATGGAATCAATGTAGAAAATCCTCCAACCAGAACAAATTGTGTATCACACAGAGAAGAAAGGACGCGAAGGCAAGATTACCCATAGGTACCTTGTCAGGTACCCAGAGGTACTTCATGCTAAGTGGATGGATGAGGAATGTTTCTGGGAGTATCCACAAGTTTTACTCTTGTATGAAGAAGCTTTTCAGTTTAGGGCAACTAATCAAAAGCCAAAGAGATGTCCCAAAGTTATACTTCTCCTAAGAAATAAAGAGAAATCTTTTGATTGCCTCCGGTCGAAGAAAGATGAATTTGGTTAACTAGAAGAAGTTTCATTTTTCCTTTGCTTTGCATTGGTTTATGACCATTGTGGGGACGCCCACAAGGGACTAGGATTAGTCATCTCTAATGGATTAAAGTGTTGGATATTATTTATTGAATGTGTAGGACCTTGGAGAGTGCTCGATTTTTCACTTTTAAGGGAAAAGTACCAAGACAAGGCACCCAATTTTAAAAGAAGATCAGCTAGAAATGTCTACAAGCAAGTTCAACCTCTACTTTTTGAGAAGTCTTGAAACGCTCAGCTTTTCGGAAAGCTCACCTATTCTAGGCTAGAAAGCCCCAACTTTCAGAAAGAAGCTAACAGCTTTTAGAAAGCATACGTTTTTGGGCTGCCATTAGGAAAAGATGGAGCTTATTTAGGTTGGACAAAAAATAGAGATCCTCCAATGAGAGAGAGGCTAACGTTACTAAAAGAAAATAGACTTTCTGTCGACACACTGACATTTGGAAGTTCTCGCTCTTGTTTTCTAGTGTGTCATAAATGCTACACGAAATCACGAAACACATTTTTAAGTTCTTGCTCGAGTGTTTTTTAGTATGTCATAAATGTCCTCCGGGCCTAGAGAGGTCAAAAGGACCAAAATAGGCGCTTGACAGGAGTGCCCAAGAAAGAGATTTAGGCACTTTGCTTGGGGCTAAGTGCCCAAATCACTTTCTTAAGGTGCGGAATTTGGTAGTTTTAGCATCACCATTGTGTCCAGAGCAAGCGAAAACCCTCAAAATGACTTTTGAATCACTAAATTTGGTCTCTCGGAGGTGTCAAAACGACCAAAACAAGTGCTTGACAGGAGTGTGCTTAAGAAACTGATTTGGGCACTAGGATTGGGTCAAAATGACCAAAATAGGCACCTAACAGGAGTGTTCTTAAGAAAGCGATGCAATTTGGTCACTTGGCCAAGTGCCCAAATCGCTTACATAAGCACACTTCTGTGAGGCGCCTGTTTTGGTCGTCAGGAGGGCAAATTTAGTGATTCTAAAGTCATTTCGGGGTTTTTGCTTGCTCCGAATACAATGGTGATGCCAAAACTATCAAATTCCTCACCAAAATAAGAGAAAGCCATTGGCAATGCCCTAGGGCTTGTTTTCACGGGTATAAAACGCTCGAGCTGGAACTTCAAAGTGCCAGCTTATCTGTTTCGCGATTTATATCTCCAATTGAATGCTTGACCGTATAAAGTTGAGCCTCTCACTCTAGAACTTTTTAATTTAGAGCCACAAAAATAAGAAAATTATGAAATTCTTACAGGGCCCCAACATGAGCTCTGCTTTTTCCTAATTGACAGACTTTGTGCTCACTAGGAAGTTGTGATTTGTATTCAGCTTCATGCTCCTCCATGAGCCGGTTGTACAGGAGATTTTTATTGCAATAAAAACCTTTGAGAGGAACAGCTCTTCTTTTTGGCTGTGCTGCGTCTCTCTCTCTCTCTCTCTCTCTCTCTCTCTCTCTCTCTCTCTCTTTTCCTCTTTCCTCTCCAGCTCCTATCCTCTATTGCGATGAGGTTTCCAATTGGATCACTGCATTCTCTTCTCACTTCAATTGCACATGATTTCTTGGAGTTCAGAGTTGCTGCCCACAGGCCATTCAGGTTTCCTAGCCTGTTCATGGAGTTTGCGCATCCATTGCACGTGTCTTTCCAATTGATTTGTTGTATTTATTGTGGATTTGAAGAAGTCTTTAAGGTTTCAGATATTCCGATAAACTCTTTCTATCTTAAGTGGTATTTTCCTTTTTTGCTAGCTCGTCTACGCTTTTTTCCCTTGGACATGCTTGTTCAGGAGAGACCAAATGGATTTTATAATCTTCACAAGCAGTTGTAGCTTGAATGAGGAGAAATGGACTACTTAGCCTCCTCCTTTAGTGCTGGCCTTTGTTTGGCGTGTTGATAGCAATAAGACATTGGTATAAAAGGATAGTTAAGAATGTGTGGGTGTGGATATGTTCGGGGCATGCCTTTGACATGTAGGCTTCAGGGATTTTATGAGCCATCAACTCACCCCATTCATGTCCCCCATTCATGTCTTGAATTTCCTTTGATACATTTTGGATCTGCTTCTTTCTTCTTCACCACACAGTCGTGTTTGCATGTGGCTGCCACAGTCTCCCTTATATATTTCAACAAAGCATATTCAAGGTTTCTGAAACGTTTTAAGATGAGCCTTCAAAGTTTCCCTGAAATGACTGCAATGAAACTGCAATCTAGGCGATATTTCTTGTTGAAACTCCTGTGTTTCATGCAATCATCGAAATTGTTTCATGGCTGACCGATTTATGAACTATAAGGAGGTAGAGAGCATCATGGTCCAGAAGAAGTTGAACCAGGGATATTTATGATCTCTTTTGTGTCAGACATTCAATTTGTGAAGGCTGCTCGAAAAGCCAGTCGCGATGTATGAAGGAATTTGATAAAGGGCTGTCTCTAGGCTATCCAGAAATAAACAAATCTCTTTGAAATAGAGGAAGGGGAGGTGGAGATACATGCTTTGAAGATGGCTTTAACATGTCGTCAGAGACATCTTCTTTCAGAATTAAGAGAAGAGAAGTACATGTAATTGATTTAAATGTGATTACTTTAAAATATCCAGTGACAAGGGAGGACTGAGGCAGCTTGTAGCAATGTATGAAGCTCCAAGATTGCTGACTGCTGGCTTCCAAAATTGTTGACTGTGAGGGACTTGTTCACTTTGTTGACCTTCCTGCCATAGGCTATCCAGAAATAAACAAATCTCTTTGAAATAGAGGAAGGGGAGGTGGAGACACATGCTTTGAAGATGGCTTTAACATGTCGTCAGAGACATCTTCTTTCAGAACTAAGAGAAGAGAAGTACATGTAATTGATTTAAATGTGATTACTTTAAAATATCCAGTGACAAGGGAGGACTGAGGCAGCTTGTAGCAATGTATGAAGCTCCAAGATTGCTGACTGCTGGCTTCCAAAATTGTTGACTGTGAGGGACTTGTTCACTTTGTTGACCTTCCTGCCACTGGCTTTGCCTGCTTTCTGCATGTATGCTTTCAATGTATTTGCAGCTTTTCTGAATGTCTTATAAATGCACTATTTAGTTAATAAAATATAAGGATCTCAATGTTTACAAGTCATTTGGTGTGTCCTTTGTAGTAAACCTTAATTTCTCATTGCAAGAAAGCTTGTGAGAGCAAGAAAAGAGAATCTAAAGGGTAGGTAAGCTTGTCGTTTGCAAATCTGCATCAGATAAATGAGAATCATCTCTGTTGAAAATGCCTTGCCTACAGGGACTGTGTTCTTCATTCTTCGTTGGTGGGATCCTGCCACTTTCCCCCGCCATTCCGCTGAGGATACCGGACCTTGGCCTGCGTGGCCTGTTGTTAACAGCTCATCTTCTCAGTGGCTATGGTTATTTTTTGTACCACTATTGGTTTACTGCATATGGCAGGCATTATATTTCCTTATTGTGGAAGGATTACGGCGTCAGAGATTACTAAATGACCCTGAGGTGATGACATCTTACAGGTGTGCAGTATGTAGATATACTTAGACTCTGTATGAAATATTGAGTTTAATTTTTTTGCGCTCTATTTTTGGTTTTTGAGTGTGACCTTTCTTGTGTGACCTGTTTCTGTATTGTTTTTAAGAGGTTGTAATAATGTAGGATGGATATTTTGAGTCCCTCTTGCCTTGACTAATCTTATTAAGTTAAATCTGAAAAGGTTATGTATGTCTGCCCTATCTCTTCTGATTATCGTATATACGTTAATGACCTTTTGATCCATCATGTATTTTACAGGGAACTCAAACGCAAAGCAGAGCGGGCTAATAATATCTGGTGGCGATTGAGTGGACTACTGGGTGATGAGAGGCGGGTTATCATGTATGCTGTAATTCAAGCAGTCTTCACTGTTGCAACATTGGCCCTGACTGTTCTTCTGTTTAAGTCATACCGGTTACACATCATTTTTGAGGTTTTCAAGCTCTCGGCAACAGTTTGGAATGGGGGAAACTATATTTTTGACGTCATGCCCCGGCAGGTTGTTGCCAAAAAGAAAAAGGAGAAAACTGATTCTACCCCTGAGGCAAACGGATCACCACACAATGGACATATGGTCAGGTCCAAGAGCAATGAATTAATTGAGACCGGTAAGGCTAACACTCTGGATTCTGCTGGAGTATTTCCATGTTCTGAGGGGACTCCATTGAATGGTACAAATGGGCAGGATGTTTGCGCTTTATGTAGAAGACCAAGTGTAGAGAATTTGGCTGAATCCTTGGTTATACTTGATAGTATTAAAGCAAATGTACATAACGATTGATTTGCTCCATCGCCACAACAGAAATGATTGAAGGTTCCCGTGCAAAGACTCCCCTCCCTGAAGTGGGAGCAATGAAGCTGGCATTTATTGACTGATAAATGGCCGAGCGGTACGTGTGGTGACATGCAAGGGTCTTTCCGATTTATAAATATTAGAGCGATTGCTCTTGTAATGCACATATTTTATTGGCGGCTGTGTAGATATTGCACATTTGTACATTGGGATATGTTGAGACAGGACAGGAAAGAAATGTTGGGTGTGGCTAGGTGTTTTTATGACTGTTTGTCACCTTACAAAATTTCAGGCTTCCTGTAATTCTGATTTCAGACCAATACTACTATTAAATTGTGGTTTTGAAACGAGGGAATTCAAATTTTTAATGAGGTTGGTTGTGGCTAGGTATTTTTACCAGAGTGTCTATCTTGCGAAATTTCAGGTCTCCTGTAAATTTGATTTCAGACCAGTATTAAATTTGTGTTTGTGGAACGCTGAAGGTGGATTCTTGACTTTTTAATGAGGTTGGTCATGGCTACTAGGGTTTTTTATGAGTGTGTCTCATCTTACGAAATTTCAGGCCTCCTGTAATTTTGATTTCAGACCAATACTAACAGGAAATTGTGGTTTTGAAACGCTGATTTTCAGGCGAATTCTGTCTCTCGCTTCTATTAAAACTGATGTCCATGGAGCAATTCCAAAAGTATATGCTATCATGGTATTGAAATGAAATGTACCATATATGCATTTTAGGACATTGATACTTTGGCCAAGGACTCCTGCTAGCCGAAATGTAGCTACTGGTGTTTACCTTTTCGACCCTTGTTATGTTGCTTGCTTGCACCTATCACCCTCTCGATGGGACTTTTCCAATACTCTGAAGCTCAGCAATACGTGTCTCGGTCTCCTTTGCATCTATACACCAATTCTCCATCAGTCTCTCTTTCTCATATTTTCTTATGTTGAGCTCCTTCTAATTCCCTTCCCTTCGTCTCCCCCCCCCCCCCCCCCCCCTCTCTCTCTCTCTCTCTGTCTCTCTCCAACTTCTTGATTCATCCTCTTTTTGTTAACTTTCTTCCTTCTCATTCTCTCAGCATCTTACTTCTCCTTCCTCCTTCATTATATTGTTCCTTCCTTCATTATATTGTTCATTCAAATCCTCCCTTCTTTCTTCTCCCCTCTTTCTTCTCTCCCTCACTCTCTCAACTTTTTGTCTCCGATTCTCCCTCCTTCCTCCCCCTCTTTTTCATTATTCCCTTCTTCCTACTTCCTACTTACTCCTCCTACGTTTCATTTTCCTGGTTGCTCTTACCTCCTCTCACTCGACTCCTCTCTTATCCTTACTAATTCTCAATTTTTATTTGAAAACAGCTTTTACTCATGATGGAAAATCAAAGAGTTTTAGTCTCAACAATTCTCACGATTGTTGTTTTTAAATACCTTGCAAAATTTATAAAAGTAAAATCTTGGTTACATTATAGTCTACTTTTTAATTTCAACCTTGCTTTTAACTCTTTAAAAAATTATATTGCACAAATACATATTACACAAAATGTCTTCACTTTGTAAAGTGTATATAATCTACATTGCAAACCCATTTTTCTACTTTATATACTTTGTACTCATAAATTTCTTTAAAGCATATAGCTTTAATTAATCATATATTGGGACCCCGATAACCAATGGTGTTTACGACACTATCTTCCCATTAACATAAAACATGTTCTCACTCTTATTTTCTTTGGTTGTATGGTGGTAGGTACATAGACATCCCTCTTACAGTAAAAAGTTGATCATGCTGAATGCTCTCAAGTTTCTTGTCTCCTCTTTAAACTCTCTTTTTTGAGGGGGTACAATGTCATGTTTGTAAACTTCATATGCTAAATCCTTCTCTTATTGTTAAACATGTAACTATGGGAAGGGGTCTTCAAAGTTTTGAACACATATATGTGCTCCCTTGCAACTTTGAAAGGTTACACATAGTTCATTTAGATCATTAAAGCCTCTTGGCTTCTTGACTCATTTCATAGATCTCTTGAGCAATACTTGTTTTTACTTAAACTAATTTCCTATTTCTTTTAGAAATGTTCACAATGATAAATCTTTGAATAGCCCACTTTTGTCTCCCTCTCTTGCATCATAAGCCGTAGTGAGTTGTTTTCTTTAATTAGAACTCATGATCTTGGATCCCTAAACTCGAAGTCTCCACTTTCACTCAATGATTGGGTTAAACTCCTCAAAATAAAAAAGATGGTGCTCTATCCAGGCCTTAAAGAGTGGTTTCAAACCTTATAGCCATAGAAGCACATACTTGCTCAATGATTACCTTATCCTTGAGCTTGCTAACGACATCCATGCTCTTTTTGGAGCTTTTCCTTTCCCTGATACTTGTGGGCCTTGTTCCATCCAATGATAACATCCATAGTTTTATGAATCTTGATCTCCTTTCCCTCAATCCCTCTTCCAATCTCAAAGACCTCTGGATGGGAAAGATCTCAAAATTTCTTGCTCCAGCATACCTCTTCTCCCACTTAGACATGTTGAAATGAAATCTAATGCTTGGTGTTTAGATAATTTTGGTTTTTTAGCTCGCTTTACTATTTAAACCTTAACTTTTCTTTTTTGTATTTCCTCCAAGGATGTTGAGCAATGCAAGAATGATGCTTCTCATGGCAGTCAACACCTCAATTCTAACTATTTCTTTAACATCCGTTTTAAAAAAAAGCCATTGACCACTCCAAATGGGGCCATAGTAAAGAGACCTTCTTTCATTCAAAGGGTGTTGGATGCAACAATATAGCTACCTCCAACAAAGAAGAGAACTATTAGGTAAAAAATTATCGAAGCGTCTTTTTCCCTTACGTCAAATGTGCTTGCATCACGAGAAAAAGAAATGCGTCTTGCAAACCCTCCATCCTTTGGCTAGACCACATGATTTGGTACATGCTTAACCATCTTGACCACACCATTTGTTACATCCTTTGGCTAGATCACATCATTTGGTACACAACCAGGTGCACCCAAATGTGTATGCCACAATAGAGTGAAATATCACCAAAACTCATGTCTCAAAGCATCTGACTCATGTGCAAATACTATGCATCGATATGAGCGAATTTGGCCCAAAAGAAAATGCCAACTGCAATGGCAATCCAAAATGCCAATAAGTGCCAAATTACTCAAGCATAAACACCATCCACTGGCATATGCATTAATAATATCTCATCCAAGAGAGCATAGCACTATCAGTGCATCACCTGCAATGTGTCAAAGCTGTCCCTCAGCATAAAATAGCATCCATGTGCAAAGCGTCCATAAAAATAGCATCCCACAAGGCAATTTGGGCCTATCAGCGCATCCAATAAGGACCGCAATGCATCCAAACGGCCTATAAATCATCCACTGCAACCCAATGCACATTGTTCAAACTGCATCCAGAGTGATCTGCATAAGGTATGCTCAAGAAATCATAGTCCCACGATAATGACCGCTACTGAAAATAGAACCTGAGATGCCTCAAAACATGGGCGCCATTGCATAATCGGACTCGGCAAGAAAATCTGCAAATCTCTCTCTTCTACCAGAACTCCAAAATCCCAACCGATGAGTGAGAAATGGGAGTCAACACTTATCCACTGCCATGTGGCATAAATCTAAGGTTTCAAAACCTTAGAATGAAAAATGCATAACAGAGAGACAAAATCGAATACACAGAGATCTAAAACTCTGAAAATCCTCCACCGAATCGCGTAAGAACTGACAGGTAGGGGTTTTTGGGCGTCCGGAACACAATGGGATAGACGGTTTTGGAAACCGTGGTCTCAATCACTGGGTCCAACACACGGACTGAAAAACGTTTTTGGAAACAGAGCTATTTGTAAAATCCACCGAAGTGCGAATGATGAGCAACATAGAAGTTTTAGGACCTCTTGAGTCCACCGGAATGTCCCTCACAATTGCATGAGACCTCGTACGCGATGCACCCACATTAAAAATCAAGCTCTAGCTTGCGGAGGCACTCCTTGACACAACAATAGGGAAGAAAATGGAACGCCAAACCTTGTGTAAGGGTAGGCAATGATCTGACAACCAATGAAAAGATGCCACGATGAGCCCTTGCGCTCCATCACTTCACCTACTCGTAACTTTGATAAGATATAGCCACTTTATGCTTTCCCTTTCCTCTACAAACATTGTTAGTTCCTCCTAAACATTCCCCCAAGTTTCAAAACATTGCTATCATCTCCACTCCCACTGTCGTCCCATCTACCATTCCTTCCCTCTCCACCCATTCAAAGAATCCCAACTGGAGCACTCGGTTACATTTGCACTGGAAGAAAAATTTACAGAAGATGGTGGAATTTCATGCCTCACCATCGAGTGGGACAAGATGACAGACTTTCAATCCTCACCCTTGATAACCTTGACTTACCTCGCTCTTTCAATACTCTCCCCTTTCTCATGTGCACTCAGAAATGTGCACCCAAAAAGCACATTAACACAGCTTTATGTGGCTCACCAATGCCCCTAATAGTTTACTTATTAAATTCCTTACTGACCTCATCTCTTCTAGCCTCAAGGAATTCAAAACTATGATCACTCTTGAAGGTGACAAACTCCATTGCATCTACAAAAGATTCCTTAATGTTAACACCAAAATGCTTTGGGGCACCTTGACTTCCTAATCAACATATCCATTGAAATCCACTCTTTATACTCAGCTAATATTGCTAATTGATAGAAGGCTATTCCTCACCATGGTGATAATAGTCTCATGTCCACTTTTACTTACATATGTAAATTAGCCACTAAACTTGGGTTCAAAGGCTTCTATCTTAAAAATAGTAAGTTTTCTCTCACTAAAAATGAGCATGTCAAAAAGCTTTTCCCTTTAACGCCGTTCTTAACTACAATTACTTACTTCTTGATCTATGTGTAGTCCAAGTTGGCTTCCAATGTTGGACTTAAACTAAAGGCATCCCTATGGGCTTTTGTTGTTCCCCTCTTTGGTGTCACCTCTACCAAATTGTCTTTGAATTTAAATTCATCAAAAAAGTTATCCAACCTGGCAAACTAGATCTTCTCCCACTTTTTCTCCACACCTTTTGATATGCTGATGGCATTCTTTTTATCAATAACCCTCTCATCATCAAATTCCTTGACCCCTCACGTCCCCTCAATGACAATGATCCCTTTACAATCTACCCTCTTCACCTCATCTCACTCAAATGTAGCCTCATTTCTTCTTTTATCGATCCCAATCAAAACCTCATAGGCCTTACCACTACCTGTGGTTAATCTACTTTGCAAACCCATCTTGCTACTTTATATACCTCATACTCTCATAAATTTCACTTAAGCTTCGTTAAAGCATATAGCTTTGATTAATTTTTTACTGGGCCATGACTCTTGCAAGTGGGAAGTGTTTACAGCACCAGTCTTCTAAAACATGCTCTCACCCATGTTCTCTTAATGGATGGTGGCTGGTACTAAGACATCCCCCTCAATAAAAGTTGATCATACTGTTAGCTTTCAATGTCCGCTATCTCCTTTACAAATGCCTTTTTATTTTTTGAAGATGTTTAATAAAATATTTTGCAAAAGTATGTCATTTAACTATGCAAAGGGGTCTTCAAAGTTTTGTACACACACACACACACATGTACACACACACACAGAGGCATGCACACACACACAGAGGCATGCACACACATACATTAGCGTATTTGTGTGCCATATTAGTGTCATCTACCTTGGTGGAGCTCCTCGATGAGATTCCTTTATTATACACGTCTCTCTATTTGGCTCCCTCATAATGCTAAATTGTTTCAAAATGAGCTTGCTCAACCTCAAAGTCACTTATTCTTGATACTTATTGTGCTGATGCAACTTTGCTGAAAATTGCAAGCATAAATACTTATTGGTTTCTAGGTGATGAAGGGTTTCAATAACGTTTTGATGGAGTTAAGTATAATATTTTAAAATACTTTAATGATTAAGGAGCATCAATATGTCCAATACTCTTTCATCAGCAGCAACAGTTGCTAGACAAAATTTCTGAGGGTGTAGCTTACTAGCCCAATTGAAGCAAGCTAAAGGTAAAGAGGAAGTGGTCAAACAAGGCCAAAGTTCTCTCCCCAAGATAAAGAGAAGAAGAGCAAAGACCCGAAACACATTTCATATTGGTTTCAAATCTCAAGCTTAGCCTCACAAGGAATACCATCATTGCACAAACTTAGTAAAAGATAAACTCTTAAATTTATTATTCATCGTTTACTTCAAAGGGAGGAGATATCTCAATATATCTTCTTATTAGGGCACCAAATGCTCAATCTCAAGGTCTCATATACAACAACTCATTTGTCACTTCCACTGTCACGATTCTCCTATTATGGGAACCAATTATGGCACCTCTATATTGTCTTTCTCATTTATTTGTCACACTTCATGTGATTGTTATACCCATGACCCAAAAAATCTCACACACATGAAACATCATCATTTGATAGCTTCACTTCAGGAGCCCTCAAAACCTTTGCTAGCTCTTTCATTCTTTCTTTTCCATCCCATGTATCTTCACATTTGATTGGTTATATTCACATGTTGCCATGGTCTATATTCTCTCAAGCATGAGAATAAGGACATCAAATTCACCAATGGCCATTGTGGGGAGAGGTTGAAAAAGCTAGGTTAAACTATGGGACAAAGACAATGCTTTTGTCCATACAATTCAATCAAAGAGGTTGTACGCTCACTCTTGAGTTTGTATGTAGGCCATCTGTATGTAGGCCAAACACTATACATTGTGTATGTAGGCTCCCAAAAGCTGCCAACCAAGCATGGGATGTGTAAGGAGAAGAGAGAGGCCTAATCTTATTCACGCTGCTTTAGTTTGTTGTATCCACAGGAAACGGGCCCCATCTAGTCGGAGTGACTTTTTTCGGGGCTGGAGGTGTAGGTGGTTTGTGTTTTTCACATATGTGTAGGATTCATGCACACTATGTGCACGAACCCATGCATGGTGTAGTGGTAGAGCTCCAACTTCACAGACGTGATGTGCAAGGTTCGATCACCATTGCACAACCTTTAGCACCTTTGTGAAAAACCATTTTCAGCGACATTTCTAATAGGGGCAGGGGAGGTGCATAAGACAAAACAAAGCAGCTTAGAAATAACGTGTCGCAAGAGAGAGAGGCGAACAACTTTGGCTAGGGCAACAAAAGAGAGGAGATGGAAACAACTTTGGAGAGCGGCTAGGGCAACAAAGGATGGGAGATGGCAACAACTTTGGAGAGCGACAAAAGAGGAGAATTTTGGAGAGTTTAACAATGGAGTGGAGGTGGCAACACCTTCATTGGCAAGGATGATGAACGAGGGGCAAGCGATGGCGACAACTTTGTTGGAGAGAGTATAATGAAGGAGGGGTGTGCTTCATTAGGGGTGAGTGAAGGCAACAACTTCGTTGGAGCAAATGATGAAGCCGAGGTGAGCTTCATTAGGGGTGAGTGAAGGCAACAACTTAGTTGGAGCAGCTGATGAAGCAAGGGTGAGTGAAGGCAACAACTTTGTTGGAGCAAATGATGAAGCAAGGGTGAGATTTGTTGGAGAGGTTTATGAAGAAGGGGTGTGTGAAGGTGACAGCTTTGTTAGAGAGGGTGATGAAAGAGGCTTGAGCTTTGTTGGAGAGGGTGATGAAGGAGGGGTTACTAATGGCAACAACTTCATTGGAGAGGGTGCTAAAGAAGGGGTGAGCATTGGGGAGGAAGTTTGATGATGTCCAGTGACATGGGGGTAAAAAAGAAGATGTTGGACTTTCGAAGGAAGACGAACGTTGGTGACAAAGGAGGATGATGGTGACAAGGGTGGAGGTGGTGAGAGAAGGAAGATGGATGCTAGAACAACATAATCTCCCATCTTCCTTTGTCACCATTGTTCCCTTTGTCACCAACATTCCCTACTTCTTGGTGATCCTTGTCACAACATCCTCCTTTGTCACCAACATCCATCTTGACAAGGGTCGAGCAAAATTGGTAGCCAACAAGCATTGTCACCAGTTGGTGACGGTGGTGACATACGTCTGACAAGGTTGGTACCATGTAGTTAGTATGGATGAGTAACCAAGGCTCGTTAGAAAGCCCATAGCTGATACCATGTAGTTGGTGTGGATGAGCGAGTAAGGCTTGTCAATGAAGCTATGGGCTCATCATGACTTTGTGACAAGTTGGTGACACTAAACGCATGTTGTGAAAAAGCAAAGAGAAGTGCATTGTCGTCGATTGGTGACAAGTTGGCATGGCACTGATGGCTTGGCAACGAGGGGAAAAATAACATCAATGGCTATGACAAGTTGCTGGGCCAATGATGAGGGGTTGGTGATGAGGGAAGGCTTTGAAATAGCTGGTGACAAGTGTTGAAGGAGCATCATAGACCAGGGAAAAGGTAGCTGGTGACAAAGGAAAAACTGTCTGGTGATGAAATGTTGTAGCAATATCAAGAGACCATGACAAGCCACCAACAATGAGGGTTTGGGTTGGTGACAATGGAAGAAAAACGGGAGGGAAGAAAAGCAGAGGCAAGTGGACGAAATTGTTTGGTGACGAAGAAGTTTGATGATGAAGTGTTGGCGACGAGAGAAAAAGTAGCCGGGTACGACGTGTTGGTGACAAAGAAGTTAGATGATAAGAATTTTGGTGATGAGGGAAATTGGAGCCGAGGTGTTGGTGACAAAGCTGTTTGGTGATGAAGAACTTTGGTGATGAGGGAAAAAGCAGTCGGTCATGAGGTATTGGTGTCTAGGTAGTTTGGTAATTCGGTGAGGCACTTTCGGACAAGAGAAGAGTAATAAATAACAAGGAGCTTGGAGACAAGAGAATAGTGTCTCTAAATGATCCCCGGAGGGATTCCAAAATCCCTTAAGGTGGTTATTACCTTGGTGACAAGAGAATAGCGTGTCACCAAATGATCCATGAGACAGATTCCAAAAGCATTTAAGGTGGGTGAGGGCCTTTCTTTCTTTATGAAAATGAGGTCGCTAATACTTTGAGGTTTTTGAGTGCCACAAGTGAGGTGGGTTCTGAGAGGGAGTTGTCAAGGGGATATCGAGAGGCTGGGATGGGGAGTGAAAAGTGCTCATGATGGAATTGAGTGGACATGGGAATAGGGGCGAAGGGGATGTGGATGAGGGGAGCAAATGTCGAGCAGAGTAAAGGTGGAGCAGGGCATGCAAATGGGTGTAGGAGTGGAGAAGAGATGAGGGGTGAAGGTTGTGTAATGGGTGAGGGAAGGGGAAGTAGGGACTAGGGTTCATTCGATGGTGGGTAAAGGAAGGAGTGGGGGGAGAGTGTGCAAAGTACATTTAAATAGTAGTGGTTTTGGCTTGAGAGAGACGTGGAGATATGTTAGAGATGGTAGAGGGAGGTGAGAAGGGACTAGATGAGGGAAGTTAAGGGAGTCAAATGGGCGAGGTTGGAGGTGAGGGGTGGGATTAGGACGGGGAAGGGACAGTGATGGTGAGGAGGTGGGGAAGGAATGTGGGGATGAAGAAGGGGACGAATGCCCTTGGAATGAGAGAGCATGCTCCCATGTACCCATCATGTATTATAGGGCTTTAGTCATGATCCATTAACAAGTCCTTTAGCTTCCGCATCAATGGTGCTCAGCAACACTGCTCCTTAGGGAAGAATCTCTGTTACACTGAATGGTACCTATCTAAGCATAAACAAATTTCTTCTCTTTTTTCAAAAAATTGGCTTCATAAATCAAAACTATAGCACCCTTTTCACATTTGGGTTTTCTCGAATGTCTGTCATGCCAAGACTTTCGTTGTCTTTCCTCAATCTCAGGTGAGATTTGTGCCATCCTCCGCTCTTCATCAAGTTGTGCCAATGCCTCCAACCCTAGTAAGGTATGTTTTGTGGAAGTATTTTGTAAGGGGGTTATCAACTTATAAGAACCCAAGTTGAATTCAAAGGGCATGACAACCTCTTGCTCGTATGCCAATTGGAAAGGAGTGTGTTTCATGGTTGCTCCATAAGTGGTGTGATAGGGCCATAAGGCACCCAAAAGAGAAAGTTTTCAAGATCATCATGCTCAACACATTATTTGTGCTCTTTGCTTGGCCATTGACTCTAGGGTAATAGGTGCAAGATCATCGATGAAAGATTTTGTACCATTTTAATAGTTGTGCAATGACATCATTGATGAAATGTGTACCCCGATCACTCATATGCTCAAGGGGACAACCATAACTTGTGAATACGTGCTCATATAGGAATGTGGCAAGTGTGTCATGGGAAGCTGGTGTGATGGGTCCAATAAAGTCTAGTCCCCAATGCCCAAAAGGAGCCCAAGGCTCTCCAAGAGATAGTGGATTGTGGTTGGTTTGGTCAAGGGCTTGCCCTTTGGCAAGAGTCACATTTTGTACAAAGGTCTTGGCCTGCACTTTGGCAAGAGTTGATGATTTTTGTACAAAGATCTTGGCATCTCTAAATAGATAAGGCCACCATAACCCAGACTATAGTACCTTTCTTGTAGTCATCACAAGTGCAGAACAGTGTCCAACCATCGGTCCAGCATGTGCATCTTCTAAATGTGTGGGATTTCATAAACAAAGTACTACCTCTCAAATCAAATACCTACTTCAAAGTCGAACACCTGAAACAACCACCACCACCGTTGTACCTTCCTAGAAACCACATTGTTAAGGATATACTTGAGTGCTTGATGATTGCTAACCATGATGAACTTGTTTGCTAGGTTGGGGCACATTCCCATATAGGATATCACATGACCCAACAAGGTCCCTCTTGTAATAGGAACTCACACTTCATTGGGTTAAGCCTTAACCCAGTCGTTCCACAATTTTTGAAACATAGAAGCAAAAGACAAAGGTTTTCTTTTAGAGAAAATTCGTTTGCTTCATACCTCTTTCCTTGTTAGAATAGTCATCCAAGAACACCCGCATGAAGTCAGTGAGATGTTCATGGAATACTTAGGTGATGATGTTGGTGGTGCATTGCTGAGCTTGAATGCCATACTCTTGATCTTGTATGTACCCCATAGAGTCACAAATGCTTTCTTGTCTTGGTCTTCCCCACCAGAAATGGATAACTAGTTATGTCCATTAAACCCATCCATGAAAGAGTATAATGAATATCCTTGTCCGTCAAAGGGAGTGGAAATCCATCCTTGACGATTGCTTCATTCAAAGCTCGGAAATCCGCACAGACTCAAAATTTCTTTGTCTTTTTCTTGGGCACACAGACTATTGGTGATAGCCATTCCGAATGCTCAATTGGGACTATGACTCCAGTGATCTCCATCTCCACAAGTTCCTCCTTAATAGCCTTGGTGACAGTCATTCCGAATGCTCAATTGGGACTATGACTCCAATGATCTCCATCTCCACAAGTTCCTTCTTAATAGCCTTGGCATAGTTGGGATTCGTGTGGTAAGGTGGCTTTCAGACTGGCCTCATGCTTGAGGGGTATGTGATGCACTCTGATGCCTTCTGGGACTCCCACTAGGTCCGCATGAACCAAGCAATCTTTAAACTCCTGGAAAAAGGTCTCCATTGTCTCCAAGTTCTCTGGCTCCTTGCAAACCCACTTGTTGATGAAGGTGGGCCTTGGGTTCCTAGGACCACCCAATTTGATTTCTTTGACTATGTCCTCCCCATTTGCTCTGAGTTCTTTTCCTTCCCTTGTTGCCTATTCTATTATTCCCCCCTCATGAGTTGGGGCATCCTTTATGGGGAAATCCCCCACTCTCTTTTCACACCATTTTGAAGGAAAATCATCTATAGTCAAGGCAAGAGGAAGGGGATCTACATTTTCTTTCCCCTTAGATGCTTTTGTTTGTTTGGGAGCCTTCGACTTCCTTCTAGACCCTTGATCACATATCCCAATCACTTCAACCTTGTTTGGGCAATGTGCTCATCTAGGACTCTTCTTGAGATTGTAGCTATTTGGGTACCTCAGATAGCTCCACCATGTTTACTCCCACCATGTTCAAGCCTATGAGTCAATCTAGCACATCTGATTGACTATCCAATTGTCATTCCACCACTCCGTCAGGTCCAATACGGTCTGGATCTACTTATGGTACCACTTGTGCACTCCATTGCTGTTCCTCATTGCACATTTTGGGGTCTCCCCGATTGTTCCATTGGGCCCCACTTGCATTATCAAGAGACACCTCGAGCATTCCATGGCCACAAGGTACCATAAGTTGGTCTAATCCCCAATCATGGATAACGCGGGCCACTCTTAACCATGGACGACCAATGAGCAAGGGATAGCTATGCATGTTGTGATATTTCCATTTCCATGATGACAAAATTCATAATGAATGTCAATCCCTCCATATCCACCTTTGCTCCCTTGACCAGTCCAAGGGGTCACACTGTCGATTGATTTGCAAGGTGAAGCACAAAGGCAGAGGATCAGTGATGGGTAGTCCTATGCTCTCCCTAGTTGCCTCTAAGAGTATGTTCACCCCTGAGGCACCATCCAAAATCACTCCCTTAATGAGGAACCCTTATAACGAGAACAACTGTGAGGTCTAGGGCATGAGCACCAGATACTTTGGAGCTAGAGAGACACACTTCCACACTTTCTTGAGGTGTAGAGAGATCAATTCCCTCATCACTTGGTCATCCTTCTCAAGGAATCTTGGTGTTCCCCACTTCTTGTGGCTAATCTAGATAGCTCATTGCTAACTTTGGGGCTCAGCGCATAGAGTTGGCGAACATTTATCTGTAGCCGTGCATTGGTAAGGGGCGCTTCCCCCTCATCGCTTATCGCTTCTTCTCAAGCTTGCCTTCTTCTTTCTATGATTCTTCTTCGAGAATTTGTCTGTGCTTGTGGGTGGAATAGCTTGTGGAAAGGGGACCTTACTTGGATGGGCAGATTAATATCGGGATTTGTGTCGTTGATTTTGCTTGGCAAAGCCCTCAATATTAGGGCTACCATGTGGGGAGTGACATGCGGGAGGGAAGAAGATAGATTAGAAAGAGAAGAAAATTTCTCAAATTCTAGGGCTCAAAGCACGCTTGACCACTAGTTGCTGGAGGGTTGAGGATGTAGGAGATGAAGGGCTAGAATATTAATGTGCTCTAGCTTGGCTCCTAGTGACTTCTACCACTAAAGGGGGTTTTGGGAAACGTTCAATCACTCCTATTAAATTGGCAAAGGGGTTGGACGTTCTTGGATTACCAAGGAGGGATTGGGTGGTCGATCGATTGTGTACTTTTGGGAAATCTTTTGTGTAGCAATCCTTTGTATCAGGGCAATTTCTACAAGGTGGGAATCCTTTAGGAATTGGACATTTGCTTTGGAAATGTCGATACTCCCCGCACTGAAAACACATGATGGTCCTATTGTTGTTGAAAGGCTTACGGGGAGGGGAAAAAGTTGTAGTAACATACACTCGGGGAGTAATAGGTGGGGCATAGCTAGGAGGTGGAACATATGCAAGAGGGACACGAGGGGGTTGGTGAGAATAGACCAATGATGAAGCTTGTTGAGAAGCATAGATCAGTGACGAAGCTTGCTGACCATAGGGGAAAGAACTATGGAGGTACGTCAGTGTAGCAAGGACTAAATTTAAAGTGTAAAGAGGGACTACAATTGTAGTTGCTACTCCTCTTTGCATCTTTTGCATTCCCTTTAGGCAGTAGCAATCATTGGTATCGTTCTCAGGGTTCTCACAGAAAGAGCAATGCTTCTTGTTGGGGCACTCTAACCCCTAATGACCTGATGAGGTCCAAGACAAGCACCGATTTGGCCTTCTTGAGTTCTTCTAGATTTCTCTTGAATTGGGCTATTTCGTAACCTTTGGCCTTTTGGCAAAGGTCTTCAATTCTTTCTTGAGTTGAGCCACCTGCCTTGCCTTTTGCTCTTTGTTAGACGAGCTCTTCCATTTCTTTCTCGAGCTGAGTGAGCTCATCCCTGGGGGTGCATGCAATAGGGGTTGCCCTCCATGGCAAACTCAATATGGGTGGTGAGTTCTTGGAGTTACTTGAGGTGACTACCTAGGAAAGGGTCACTCGGATTTTTCTTTGAGTCATAGGTTGTAATGCCTTCATGACCCACCCCTTGATGAGTACTGTGCCTAGATTAGTGGGTAGCTAAGCCACAAGGACTTTGACTCTGGTGACCAACTCAACCACCATCTCAGTTGGGCCCATGTTGAGAGAATCCAGCTCTTGAACAATAAGATCATAAAAGTTTCCTGCATGACATGTCCTCAAGAAAGCTTCCTTGAGGTCATCCCAATTGGGAAAATGCCCAGATTTTGTGAACTGGCTATACCATTTATTGGCACCTTCTTCCAAAGTGGAAGGGAAGAGAACAAGATATGCATCTTCCCTTTCCACTCCTTTGGACTTATATGCATACAAAAAAACCTATGAATGTGGTCATCGGCATCGTCTGTCAAGGTCCCTTTGAATTTGTGAGCCTTGTTGGTGACCTTTGTAAGAAGTGGTAGTGGTTCCATCGATGGACGAGTGGTGAAGATGGGACAAAAAATTGTGGTACATTGGTGGACGAGGGGTGAAGATGGGACAAAAAATTCAAGTTGTGCAAGGGGGAGATCCTCAAGTGGCCTACAAGTTGGGGACTATGAGCAAGATTGTGAAAGATGATGAGAAGAACGTGTGGGAGGGGGAGGGGAACAAGATGGGGAAGCCACCAAGGGGGAAAGGAATTTCCTCCAGGCCTTTGTCTAAGGGAGATAGGTACACTTGAAGACCTTCCCCTTGAGGAATCGCCTTGGGCTTAGTTGGGGATCGGCAAAGAAGGTGCACTCCTTTGGATGGACCTACCACTCATGAGCAATGCCTCGCTCAAGTTTGAGAGTACCATCGTGATCGTCGCCAAAATTGGTGGAACTATAATCCACTTTGTTGGTCTCTTTGGCGACAATGAATATCAAAGAGACAAAGTGGGGAGAGAGGGTTCTCTCGATGACAGTATGTCAAGAACGAGCCTCGAATCTCACAATCAAGCGCAAGTGAACACACAACCAATGTCATAGGAAAAAACAACCGATGTCGTACAATGAAATAGACACACTTCGTATCAAACTCAATAGACAATGTCACACCGTGAACCTACCGTGAATGAAAGATTACAAGAACACACATTATATGACAATAGAGAATGAGTCAAGGTCCTTTGTTGCTAAAAAGGGTACGCCAATAGCAAGACACCTGTGCTTTTTGATGCATAGAGGAGTTGAAGGCACTCAACTTCACTCCCTCACTGTCACCAACTAAGATCCTCAAGTTTTAAAGCCTCTACAATCTCTCTTACAACTCTAGACCTCAGCTCCAAGAAGTGGGCTTTTCTCGCTTGCTCACACTATGGAATACCGTGAATGGAACCTCCATACCCATACCAAGGCTTCTTTCCTAGCCTTCATGACCGTTGCAATCTTGGTCTTACACTTGAAAAGTGGTTGGCACTTGAATAACCCAAGATGTGGGCACATTGGGCCTCAACCAAGATGTGCACACATGGCCCCCCTCGACCATGGTCTCACATATGCATACACAAAAACTTGAGAGTCATCACAGGAGAAGGCCTCCTAAACCATGTACAACCACTTTAAAATTAGGTGGAAAATCCACAGTTGATGCTTTGCCCTTTAGTTCATGAGCTATTCAAGATGCAATTTGCTTCAGCACCTTGTAATTAAGATCTCATCCACCACTAGACTTTAGAGTGAGTTGCTACATTGGCATTCACTGAGTTTAGGTAATATGACTTGGCATTTAGGATCCAATCCCCATCTTTCCACATTGGTTCTTAGTGGTTTCAAGTGCTCTTGCCATAATGGACACACAATCTTCATATGATTACCATTGGGGAAATAGCACTGGATCTATGAAGGACCTGATTCTTGTCCTTTATTTTTACCCTTAGCTTGCTCGGCTTTGGTTGTGCTTCCTTACCCTTGGACTCAGGTTCAACTTGGTTCACATCAAGTGTTTGCTTCTTTGCATATCACCAATTGCACTCATCATGACCGTATTTGGCACAAGTTTTCTAGTAATTTGTTTTGCAATTGTCCTCTATATGTTCCTTCCTAGAGCACTTATTGCACCATTTTTCATCCTGGCTCGGTTTGTTTCTCTTCGGAAACCCATCTCTTTTCGAGCCTTCTTCAATGTCGGCTATAGCTTGTTTGGCTTTGTGGAGGCATCCTCTTTATCATGTGCCTTATCCTTTTTCTTGGTCTTCTTCTTAGCAAGTCTGCTCTTTTCCAATGCAACAACTCATGTCAACAATTCTGCATATGTCTTCATCAAGTTGATTATTTCTGGAGATCTAAGGTCAATTTGAGTGCAACCTAGAATCAACCACATGTGCAAGGACTTGTTGTCTAGTAGTGTGTTGAGTTCATTAATCAAAGCCCTCATAAGCATTCTGAACCTCTTGAGAAAAGCTTTGGACATTTGCTGCTAGTCTTTGAAGTAACAATTGGGAACTAGGGTTGCGTCGTCTCAGTCATTGTGCAAGGGAAGAAATTCATATATTCTTCTTTTGTCACAGCACCATTAATGTGAGAAACTCATAGAAAACTTTGCAAATGGCTATATGGGTCTTCATCTTCAGTTCCCTTGAAATCTTAAAACTTGGTAGCTGGCTTTACCTTGACAGTTGCCAACTTAGGACCTTTGAGCTACTCTCATTTGCATAATCCTCCTTATGATGGGCAAATACCTCTATGTTGGCATTCATCTGTGTGGACATGCTCGTTACAATGCCCTCCAACTGGTGGTGGCTTGACTACTCCCCTTCTAGCCACTTGAAATTTGGAACTACCAGGCTCGGCGGTCATTGGTGTTGTATGTGGCTACACCCTGGTACCAGTGCAAGACGTGGGGTCCTAGTTCTTGGTAAAGGTGCATGACTAAGTGTCTTATTTCTAGACATTGGAGCAGGCCTACGCGTTCTCTACACTTATGTCATTTTGTGATGCGAGCTTGATTGTGTCCATGACTTGATTCCTAATTGAAAGCTCGGCCAAGACTATGTCTGCTCTCTTGTCCTACTTCTGTTGCGTGTGCAGATTTTCTCTGTTGATCCCAGACTGAGGCGTGTCATGCCTCTGAACTAGATTCATATCTTTTACTTGGAGAACCACGTGCAGATTTTCTCTGTTGATCCCAGACCGAGCTGTGTCATGCCTCTGAACCAGATTCATATCTTTTACTTGGAGAACCATGTGCAGACTCGTTGGACTCTTTATAATGGAGACTCTGCATAGATGACTACTTAGAATCTTCTTGCCAAAACCTGAAGGTCACTTCTCTATTGAAGGGTTCAAGTGTCTTGTACGCAATTTTGGAATTGGTTCAGTCCACTTAGCTTTATAGACTCCTATCTTCAATCCACTCAATTCACTAGCACGTCTATTCTAGCCAAATGTTGATGGTCTTTTTCTATCACCTTGAGTTGGTGCCCAACTCTTGTGCACAACTTGCCAAGAAGATGCTCACTCTTGCAATCCTAAGGTTGCTTGCTGGGCTTCCTACTTTGTGGAGGGTGCAAAAACAGATTTCAACAATAAAGTACTAACAAATGGGGGTTTGTGCTTCATGGGCAAACTATATGAAGACAGGTGATATCTCACTCAAGTGGAAATATGAGTAGAATAGGAATACAACACAATTCAATGTAAAAGCAATTGTATTACTTCTCAATAAATTGAGTACAACAGCCCGTGGTTGCAAACCAACACCAGACTCTCTCTTTGCTCACTCCTGCTCGCCTCAGCTTAGACCTAGTCTCTAGTGGCCTTTACTCACACACTTAGACTAGCTGGGATAAGAATCCCCTTACAACCCACACCCTACTTTCTATGTACCTAGATTCTTTACTCTAGAATGAGGTGGTCGAGTTAACCACCTTCCTAACTCGTTGCTATTGATTGCTGGACTGCTCTCGTCAATTGGTCCAGTGGTGCTCGTTGGCTCTGTGTCCCTCCGTGGAGTTCGGAGGTACATTGTTTTGCTTAGTAGCAACGGCCAAAATTCGCACTGTTTGCTTGGATGGTCTCCTTCCGAGTTGGCACAACTTGAGTTGTAACCTGACTCCAGGTGTTAACCCGAGGGTTAACAATTAGAGTTTTTTCTCATCAAAGGTAACTACTTGCATTATCCTCTCTACATTTCCTACCTTTCTCTTATATTCTTTGCGGCTTTAATTCTCTTGTCTTAGGTCTTGTCATTGTTGGAGGGTTTGTAGGTGGAGTTGCAGATGGACACCTTGGTGGATCTTCCTCGAATGGACACCTTGGTGAAGTTGCGGATGGACACCTTGGTGGATCTTCCTCGAATTGTCCTTTGCCATCATAGATTAGGATAGCTTCCACCAATATTATATTTGAGAATCAACTAATTTGGTTGAGGAGAAACATTTTTACTTGCGCAGCAATAGAGCGTTTTATGAAACAGTAAAATCTTGCGAAGCCATGTGGCACATTCGAAGCCATTAGATCAACAGACCTATTATTAGCTACTTACAATAGTCCATATAGTTAGCCATATACTTAGGAGCTGGCCAAGCTATAATTGAGTTGCGAGTTAATATTGCAAGGGTCCTTCTTCTTCTTGTTCTGCTTGATGATGGTGGAGAGGAGGACCTTTAGCACATGATCGCCATGTGCTCCTCCGCCACCAGCTCCACCTCTGCCCCTTCCTCTCTCGTCTCCCTCACCTCCCTTTCTACCATCGCTGTTGCGGACGACACCATCCTCTACAGCCACAGGTCCTCCAATTGCTTTTCTGCACCTCACGATGGCCTTCGTTTGCCGCTTGCACTTCCGCAGCCGTCTTGTTTCACGAAGAGAATGACTTAGGGTTGGAAAATATGCTACTGGATTCTTGTAGTAGAGTTGGAACATGTGTTTGCCTCGTCATCTATCCATGGTACGATTGCAACACGTCGGACGTCTTTTTGTTGTAGATCGCACGTCAAGCGCCGAAAGAAGAAACGGTTTCCCTTGACGGACAAAGAATGGCGAGAGGTCTTCGACTCCGAAAATGGTTGCCTGATTGAGGAGTACAAATTTCTGAAAAAAATTCGTTTCGGGGTGAGTGTGCTTCTCCTTTCGCATCGCAAATTTAATTCTTCTACGACTCAATGAGCGATTCCTGCGCAGATCCGCGTATGCCGTATTAGTACTGCACTTAAATAAAATTTGGAAGGGTTGTCACTCGCATATATAATTAATTGTCTTCTATGAGGTTTTATATGTAGTCAAACGGACTTAGAACTTGGTAGCATCAAGGTCTACAAGCTCTGGGATATGGGTTTATGCTCTTCACGTTACATCCGTGTGCTCCGGGATGTTTCATCAAAAGCTTTTATGTGTGCCGTCTTAAAAGTTATGTGCTGGATTTTGGAACCATTTTGCCTACGGATGGATCTCTCGTTTGAGCTGCATATTTTTGGCTGGCGCAAGGAGAAAAGTGGATTGTATAGTGTCCATTTTAGTGGCTCTTTCAAAAGATTTACATTCTCTGCCTGTTTCGTTATCATCAATAATTTGTTCCTGTTTGTGGTCTGCAGGGGATTGAACCTAACATTAGGGCTGATGTTTGGCCTTTTCTCTTAGGCTTGTGAGTTTTCTACTTTAATTCTAATTTAATCTCTGAAACATGTTCACACTTTCACTTGTAGTCGTCTTATTTTTTTTTGAATTTGACCAAGCTGAATAGACTCTGGTCGAACCTTGTGATTTGCAATCATGTTGAATTCCTGGCTTTGTCATTGACTTTATGGGTAAAACAACATTTACTTCTTTCACAGTTATGAACTGGAAAGTACGGAGGCAGAACGAGAAGCAGAAAAATCTCGTAAAAGGTGTCTCTTAAAAGTACATTGGACTCTTCCCATTGAATTAGAGCTATACACGCTTCTGGGTTTTTTTCCCCTGCAGAGTGCATATGAGTTTTTGGGACTTCTTTTTGAACCCTGATGACTTAAATTTACTTGACAGGGATGTTTATGGAGGCCTTAAAAGACAGTGCAATCTTTCAAGGGAAAAGATCTATGAAGTGTCATGTGAGGATAAGAGAAGTGGATCTGTGAAAATCCATCCTGAAGGTTTAAGTTCTCCTTCCTCCAGAGTCCAAACTCAAGCTACAGAAAGCACGACCAAGCAGACACAAACAGACTTTGTTGTCTCAGGTTTCGTCAGGAACAGAGACAACATAGAAGAGGGCATCAAACGAGAGCTTGCAAGAACAGAGGAGGGGCAGCCAGCGAACAAGGGTGTCAAGTCAAGTATCGAGAACACCTGTGCGAAGGCTTCAGAAGACTTTATTACTTGGCAGCACATCATTCGGCTTGATGCAGTCCGGATGAATGCTGAGTGGATTCCTTACTCTCCAACCCAAGCTACTGTAAGTGGAAAGGTAGCTTGTGAACTTGCAATGAGCGTCGGCCTCAAAGGTGGTGAACATTTAGAACCTTGTAGACAACATCATGCAGCTCGTCTTGTGACTATTTTGGATACCTATGCCTTTTTTGATCCTGAGATAGGATACTGTCAAGGAATGAGCGACCTTCTTTCTCCCTTTGTGGCCCTTTTAGATGATGATTATCAAGCCTTTTGGTGTTTTTCCCAATTCATGAACACAGCTCGCCAAAATTTTCGTCTTGATGAGATGGGAATTCATCAGCAGCTCAATAAAGTCTCTAATATTCTCAGAGCAGGTGACCCCCATCTTTACAGTCACCTTGAGAGAATACATGCAGAGGACTGCACTTTTGTCTATCGGATGGTGATTGTCCTTTTGAGAAGAGAGCTTACCTTTGAGCAGACAGTTTCCTTGTGGGAAGTCATTTGGGCAGAAAAGAGGGCTGCAGAAATTGGACACTTAAAGAAGTCATGGAGAAAAGCTAGGAGGAAGACCCCCCCAACTGGCGACCTGCTTTTGTATGTAATAGCAGCTGCAGTTCGCCAGATCAAGAAAACAATAATTCAGACATGTAAAGGTATGGATGACATTCTTAGGGCGTGCAACAACATGGCAGGTCATTTGGATGTGTGGGCACTTTTGGATGATGCCCGGGAATTGGTGTCTTATGTCCATGGCCGCCTTTTGGATTGATTGTGCTAGCTTCTGTGGAGAAATTTATCTAAGTTTCACCCCCTGTTTACAAACAGCTACTTTCTCTTTTTGTCTTCTACATGCCAGGATGGCTATTGCTGTAGGCCTTTACGATGAAAGTTGAAGTAGTAAGATTCTTCTTCATGCATTCTGGATGATCATATTGTTTCTATGAGTTCTCAGGCTTAACGTCATACAAATAACCACTTTTCTACAACTTCTGAAATGCATGAGACTCAGATGTAGAATTTTACGGTACGATGGCTGGATGGACATAAGAGGCAAAAAAATGCCTACATAATAGACGTAAAATAGAGAGCCTTTGTGGCTAAGTATGGCTATATGCGAAGATAGGCAATCAGAAGACAGGCTGTATGTAGGCAGGCGTGATCATTCCGATGCTCACTGAATCAAAGTATAACGCCAGAATCGTTCTTGCTAAGGCTGTTATAACAATGAGTAACATGACCCGTCTATGACGGGCTAGAGACCTGCTCCGTTGGGTCTCAAGGTGAGGTCTTAAAATATCATTAATTGCAAGAAATACAATTTCACGTTTCAAGACTGAGGGGCAAAGCATTCACAAAAAACAACCCCACGCACGCGCACACTCATTGTATATATAATATTTCTCTCTGTGTGCTCTCTCCCTTTAGTGTCTTCCTCACATTCATACACACATGGACACTCATACATAGGGGACCCCCCCCCCTCTCCCTTTCTCTTTTCATGTATATTTGCAAACACGTACACGCACACATTCTTGGAATGGAGTAACATGATCCGTCTCCCCTTACCCCTCCCCTTGGCTTCCACTTGGAAAGTTGTTCCTAATAAGAAACTTGAAGTAAATATTGATGTCTTTGTATGTGTATATTTTCTTTTTAGCTTTTTTTCAAAAACATGCATAAAATATCTTTTCCAACTAAAAGCAATATGTAGGCTTAACTGAGATCTAATTCAAAGAATCCTAAAAAGAAATTAAATATTGAGATCCATAATAGAACCTAAAATGTTTTACTTGAAATTAAAGGAGAACTTTCACAAAAATTGTTTTAACGAATTGAGGGGATGAATGTCCAATTGTCAATAAAGCCACAATGAGGACAAAGACAATCACAAAGGGCAAGTCCAAAAAAAGTAGAGAGAGAGAGAGAGGTGGGGGGGGGGGGGGGAGGGGAGGGGAGGGGGGGGGGGGTTGTTATGCCTATAATTTATTATTGTCAAGAAAGCCACAATGAGGCCAAAGACACCCACAAAGAGAAAGTCCAAAAGAGAGAGAGAGAGATTTTCATTAAGCCCTTGGCATAATGTTACATCCTCTGTCCCCCTCTACTTTCTCTCCTCTCTTTCTAGCAACCTTGTCAACCCCTGCTCTCTACTCTCTCTCATAGCTTTAGAGTCCCCATACCTTACCTCTAGTCTCATCCCCTTCATGACCGTCCGCCTCCTTGCAATAGTTGCTCTTTCAACCCTCCTCACCTTGAATGTTGCACCTCTCCTCGCAACTACTCCCTCAATCCACTCACCTCCACTCTCCTCGTGGCTTCTCCCTCATCCCCTCACCTCCCCTCTTCTTGTGGCTACTCCCTCATCCCCTCTCTTTGTGCCAGCTCCCTCAACCCCTCACCTCCTCGTGTGGTTGCTCTCTGTACCCCACCGTTGCTCCACCTTGCCATCCCTTCTCCTTCTAGGATGCCCCCCTCACCTTCACTCCATGCCCGCACCTTTACTCCAGCACTCCTCCCCTTATCCTCTCCATGTAGCACGATGATGGCTCCCCTCAATCCCTCACCTTGGCTCACCTATTTATTATTACATCTAGTCGACTATTACCTTTTGAGTTTTCACAATTAGGCGATCAAGCCTTTATGATGTTGATCCGATTGTGCATCGGTAGAGCATTTAGATCCATACCAACGCAATGCATTTCTTTGCTTTAAGAACATCTATTCTGCATTAGCTTTACAATGTTGATTTGATTGCTCCCTATATTGGATAATCACATGAGGCTTCTCAGTTGAACTTTGTGCTGCAAATTTGAATAGAGTGGTGATGATTGGCGAAATCTTCGAGTGTGCATTTGTTGACGTTAAGTCCTTTTTCACAATTTCGCTCATGACCCTTGAATGCAGGATATGAGCCCAACTGATTCTGGTCCCCTTTTCGGCTACTTTGAGCAAGGCATATGAGTCGCGGCTCATTGTATTGGTTTTGACCAACAATTGCATTCTTTCCAAATACCATATTAACTGCTGCCTTCTCCCGCTGTCCTACACATTACTGACAACAAAATAATTTTTGGCCATCTTAGGCGACGGACCGAACTCTTGTTGCATCTCTTGATCAATATCCTTTTAATATGTTACTTCCTCCCTTATCAACGGTAATTGAAAAACTTCAGCAACGACTTCGGGGGTAACCATCAATATATCTGTCAACTTACCTCCCATTTTTTGGAAATACTCATAATGTTTGAGAGCATCGGCGGGTGAGGATTTCTAGGCTGCCCAGGACAATGTCGCATAGTGCAACAAGCTGATCTTTTTCAGCCACTTTTGGTTCTTCTACACGTCTAGAGATACTTTGCATCCGGGAAAGGTAGCTGTAATTATCTGCTTCTTGAGTGCTGGCTGTGGCGTCTCATAGTCTCTCTCTGTCTCTTCGTTTTCTATTGCCATGATGGTTTTCTCTACAGCAGGGCTCTGGCATGGGCTCTTTCATGCGGGGGTCATTGGCTTCTTCCTGGGAGCCATGTCCGAGTCAAGGAGGGTGGTAGAGATGAAGAGGTCGAGGGATGGCTGTTGAGGCTGAGAAGAGATCGGGGTTGTGGGTCGGGACTTACGTTTCGATGCCATATGTACCAGTTCATGTGGCATGGAGCTTGCTGGGACTGGCGTTTTCTGGTTGATCTTTGTTGAGCTTGCTTGTTGTCGACTGGTAGTCGGAGTTGGTGATTGGGGGAGAGTTGCATCGAGCTCCCATCGTTGGATTATGAGAGTCCTTGTGAGGATTGCGTTGGTGTCATGTGTAATTTCCATGATTGACTGCGTTGAGGCTGGAGCTTCGCATGAAAGTGGGGATTATCCACATAGTGTGGGCGATGAGGTCGTATGCTCGCATTCTGAGGCAAGAGTATGATGAATCTCTGGAATTGTGCGTCAGATGGGACAAAATTCCCTTAGCTATGGATAGTCAGTGGGCAATAGTTGGGGGTGCGAAAGGTTGACTTATTGGAGTCGGGGCGAAGTCGGATGCTTGGCGATGTGCACATCTTTAGTCAGAAGAGGGGCGGACGTGAGTCGGACCTCGTATGTGTCAATTGGACATGACACGTTGCCTTAGGGTTAATCAAACTTTGGTCGGACAGTAGATTGTGGTGGAGCACTGGTGGACACGAGTCGGATATATTCGACTGGGCCGGCTGTGCTGTTGGATGCTAGCCGAATTGTGCCTGTCCAAGTTGGAGGCTGGTCAAATGCTAGTCGGATTGCATTGTCCAGGGTGTCAGAGACTGCTGCTTTGATCAAATATGGCTTTTTTGTATGCTCCAGCTCTCCTGTGATGACATTATAATTAACCCCTTGTTTGCCAAGATAAAATAAAATTACCTGATTAGATATAGTTTGTTGCTTTGTAGTTGGTTTGAGTGTCCTACCGGGCGGCTGCCGCTTGATGTCGGAGCTGTTTTGTTAGGGTGATGGAGAGATGTCTGCTATTATTACTACTGCTTTTGCAGTAATCTTTGTTGTTGCTGCTACTGCTGCTTTGCATAGTGCTCTTTAGTTGCTGCTCTTGATTTCTTCCATTTGTCGGTGTGTAAAATAATTCTAATATTGCATTATTTTCTTCATTCGTCTCACTAGAGATAGTTCTTCTTTGATTTTCTGTAGACTGAACAATTTGAATCTCTTGAATCCTTGTAAGTGACTTTCTTCTGGTCCTTGTCTATGTGATATACATAGAGTTTGTACTTTGGAGATGCTTGGTACTTCAGTAACCTGAAATGTTGAAACAAAGTGAAAATATTATGTTGTATATATAGAATCAAGCAGAGAAACTGTATTTATTTTTGCCTCTGTTGTAGGATCTTTAATGTATGGTTTCAGTCTGAAGCCATTTACTGGCTTGTCAAATCTATTACCATGGAGATTTGAGAGAAGAAATGTCCCTTGTTCATATGCCTCAATTACCCTGAATGGACCATCATATCTCAGTTTGAATTTTCCTGGCATTTTTCCCAGTTTGGTATTGAACATCAACACTAAATCTCCCTTTTTGAAAAGCTTAAACTTTATGTTTCTATTTATCCATGCTGCTCTTCTTCTTTGAATAATGTTAACTATGTGAGAGCTTGTCAATCTATCCTCATCCAATTGTAAAATCTGCTCTAATCTTGCATTGATGGAGTCTTTTGGGGAAAGTTTGTTGTCAATTGCTACTTTGAGACTTCTTGCAATAAATTCCATGGGTACTGCTACCTCATATCCATACACAAGCCTAAAAGGTATCAATCCTGTGGCTACCTTGTGAGCTGTCCTTAGTGCCCAAAGTACTGAGTCTAAATGCTGATCCCAATCCTCTGGATGATCAGCAATGGGTCTTCTATAAACCTTTTTCATTAACTTGTTTGTACTCTCAGTGTGGGTAATATGCTGTAGACTTTTTGTGCAACATCATGTGCATTTTTGTCATCTTTTTTATTGTTTTGTTTATGAAATGGGTCCTATCATCAGATACAATCTCAATTGGAACACCAAATCTGGTAACAATATTATGGTAGAGAAAATGTGCAACTGTTCTAGCTTTACATGTTTTAAGTGCAATAGCCTCTACCCATTTTGTGCAATAATCAGTAGCACTAAGTATATATTGATTACCTGAATATTTTGCTGTAGGGTTGATTGGTCCAATAAAGTCCAATCCCCACTTTTGAAATGGACCCAATGGAAGGATGGGTTGGTGTGGCATCCTGTCACTATCCATTAGTCTATTATCTCTTTGGCAAGGTAGGCATGATTTGGCATATTTGTGGGCATTCTTTAACACTATGGGCCACCATAATCGAACTTGCAAAATTTTATTGCCTGTAATATATCCTGAGAAGTGACCTCCTGCTGTACCTCCATGTGCTTCTGTTAATACAACTTTTTGCTCATGGTCCTGGACACATCTCTTGATGACCTGATCAATGCCCCTTCTGTACAACACTCCAACAATGATAAGAAAAGGTCTGCTTTGCAACACTAACTTCTTTCTTTGATCTTGATTCATTGTTTCTGGGATTAGTCCATCATTGAGAAAAAATAACATTTTGTCATACCAATTTGGCTGCTCATCAATTCTTACCATGAACAAATTTGCATCAGGAAGTTCATCTGGTATACCTGTGAGAGGCTCTCCTGACTGCATTCTGCTCAAATAATCTGCAATTGCATGCTGTTTCCCTGGTTTATGGACAATTGTGTAGTCAAACTCTTGCAACAATAGCATCCATCTTGCTAATCTTCTTGTTAGACTCTGTTTGTTGACCAAGTAAATTAAAGCATGGTGGTCAACATGAAAATGTACTTTGTTAGCCAAAAGATAATGTCTGAATTTATTCAAAGCATACACCATACCAAGTGCTTGTCTTTCTGTTATTGCATACTTCTTTTCATGCTTTGTCAGGATTTTGCTTGCATAATATATAGGTCTAAACCACTTAGGTGATTGTTGTTGCATGAGGACTGCTCCCATTGCTGCTGAATCTGATGCATCCACAAAGACTTCCAAAGGAAGAGACCAATCAGGAAGCTGTAATACAGGAGCAACCATCAGTATCTTCTTTAGAATGTTGAAAGCTTGTTCTTGAGGAGTATCCCAGATGAATGGTTTGGTATCCCTTGTGAGTTTAGTGAGAGGATAACAGATATCAGCAAGGTATCTCGAAAATCTGCAGTGCCATTTTATTTGGCCAATGAATCTCTATAGTTGCTTGACATTTTTTGGAGCTTTAGCATTCTAGATTGTTGAGACCTTGTTAGGGTCAATCTCCATGCCTTCTTGTGAGATAATATGTCCCAGTAGAATACCTCTACTAACAACAAAAACACATTTTGCTAGGTTTAAGCTCAGACCACCAGCAAATCTCCATTTAGCAAAGCATAATGACAAGTGATGCAAATGATCTATCCTTTTTCCAAATACTGAGAAATCATCCAGAAGTACCTTCATGAATGAGGTCAGGTACTCTGCAAATACCTCTTGTATATATTTTTGGAAAGTGGGTGTTGCATTTTTCAATCCAAAGGTCATGACATTGGATGCAAATACACCCCATTCTGTTACAAATGCAGTTTTATCTCTGTCTTCTGGAGCCATTCTGATCTAGTTATACCCACACTGAAACCATCTAAAAATTTGTAAATCTCATGTTTAGCCACAACATCAAGCAATGAATCACAAAATGGACGAGGGAATAGATCAGTGATGGTTGCTACATTCAACTTTCTGTAATCAACGCATATTCTCAGTTTCCCATTTTCCTTTGGAACAATAACAATTGGAGATAACCATGTCACTTGTGTTAGGGGATATACGAAACCAACGCTCAGCAACTTGTCGATTTCCTCCTTTACCAACTTGGCATAATTTGGATTCATTCTATATCTGCCTTGAATGATTGGTACCGCATCAGTCTTTAGATTTATCTTATGTTGACAGAATGATGGATCTACCCCCTTCATATCAGTGTAATGCCATGCAAAAATGTCCTTGTACTGTTCTAATAACTTTCTGAAAGCCACTTTGAATGGCGGGGGAAGATTTGTGCTTACCATGACTATTTGTGGGTTATCATTGTCTCCCAAATTCATTTCTTCCAAGTCATCTTGCCTTACCCTGGCACTCCTTTGCATTTGCTCTTCAAACTGAATTTCTGCTTCTTGAATTGCTTGTTCTAGTGACGTAGAAGCAAGAGATCTTTCTGCATCGTTGTTGTCTATATTTATATTCTTTTTTTGTAGATTTCGCTATCAGAAGCTTTCTTGACTATGTTCCGATTCTAATCTGTCCTGCAGCACAACTGGAAGTGTGTCGGACTGCTGTTTTTGTTCATCTGGGTCAACATATTGATCAATAATCTTCACAACATCAATTTCAAAAATAAGGAAGATAGTGGGGTTCCATTTGAGAAAAACTTCTTCCTCATCTTCATCAATATCAGAAATCATATTGATGCCCTCTGCGTCTAGTGTGGCTCTGTTTTTCTAGGAAAACCTTTTGTAGAAGATAAGTTAACTTTGATTTTCTTTTTCCCTTCCTGATAGTGATTCTCTCTGAGCCCCAATCTTGCTTGACTTTGGCACCTCTCAACCCAAGAGCATGTTGTAAGCAGAATCTTTTTCATCCATTGTGAGTACCACAAATGTAACGGTGAATGTCATACCCATGATTGTAATTTCTTGCCCTCTCAAGATTCCAAGAGGTTGGATTCTTCTTTGGTCAACCATCCTCACTTGGAATGGTGTTGGAACTAGCTCATTACAGCATATTTTTTTAAATATATCCTCTGATAGGATATTCACACCTAAACCTCCATCAACTAAAACTTCTGGAATTTTTTGCCTTGTGTATATGACATCAATGAGTGGCACTTGATAGTCCACATCTTCAATTGTAGATGTATAAATGTATGGAGTCTCTTCTTCATCATCACTTGCTTTATAAATTTTGGATGTATCTGACTCTTGTGTTAGCAATCCCTTGCAAATCTGATGTTTGAAGGCTGGGACCAAGTTCAATAACTGGTTAAGAGTGATTTGAACTTGGGACTCCATAAGCTTTTGGTAAAAGAGTGTATGGTCTTCTTGTTTTGTATTGATGCCATCTTTCTAGTCATTGTCTGTCGTCACAAGCATCTGAATTTTTTCTGCTGTGATGGAATGTAGCACATCTTGAGGTTCTGTTGTTATATCTGTGTTTTGCCTTTCTGGTGTTTCTGACCCTGTTCCGACTTCAGAATGCATATGATGTTTTGCAGATGTGTCTTGTTCTGAGGAAGCTTTTTCTGTGTATTTTCTACCTATTACAATCTGTTTTGATGGCTTTTGACTGCTTTGAGGAGCTTTAGCCTAGTTGTCATCTTTGGTTTATTGTGCAGACGTACTGCTGTCGGATCTGTTTATACTGAGTGATACCTTTCCCTTTGTTAATGTGATGCTCTTTCCTGACATCCTGGGAAGCATTGTTGGCAAGTACTTGTTGCAATGCATTGTTTCTTGTCTCATTTTGATTAGGCCAATTCATTGCCTTGCCATTGTCTCTTTGTGTTTCTCCCAATCCTTGTAGAGGCTTTGTGCTTTTTGACCTTGTAATTGCTAATGCATGAATAGTATTTTGACTTTGCTAATTGTTGTAACTGTTATCAGGATTATGAGGAGCTATATATATCATATTCACTCCTGGAGGTTGTTGTTGTTGACCATTTTGATTGTTTCTCCCATCATAATGGATGATTTGCATACCTCTTTCCCCATAGTGTTTACACCAAAGTTCACATTGTGGGCCTTGCCTATGGCCATCAACGCCACAATAAGTGCATGCCTAGGTTTGTCCTTCTTGTTGTTGTTGCTAAGCAAGTTTGGAGCAAGAAAAAAATATGTGTCAACTTTTTGATCCTCTTCTACGTTTCGACACTCGTGTGCTGGATAGGCTTGTAGAGACCATCGTTTTCGATTCTATAATTTTTTATGACTAGGAGACGGGCCAAAATTGCTACCTGCAAAGTCTTACGCAATTTGTATTCGTGGAGATCCAGAACTCTGTGTTGCCATTTCATCTCTCTGTTTCAAATTTTCTCCAAAGCTCTACACAGGTGCCACGTGGCATTTTGTCTAAGGTCTAAGTTACCTAAGGTTTTTTAATTACTGTGGTAAACTGCAAGGGCTGACTCCCCATTTTGCATCCATCGGTTGGGATTTCAGAGTTCCAATAGAAGAGAGATATTTGTGGATTTTCTTGCTGAGTCTGATTATGTAGTGACGCCCATGTTTTGAGGCACCCCAAGTTCTATTTTCACTAGTGTTCATTGCCGTGGGGTCATGAACTTTTGGATATACCTTATGTAAATCACTCTGGTTGCAGTTTGAGCCGTGTGCGCTCATTCGTGGTTTGCATTGGGTTGCAACGGATGCTTTACAAGCCATTTGGATGCATTGTGATCCTTGTTAGATGTGCTTATAGGTCCAGATTGCCTTGTGGGATGCTTTATTGATGGACGTTTAGCACACATATGCTATTTTATGCTGAGGGACAACTTTGACACATTGCAGTTGATGCACGGATAGTGCTATGCTCTCTTGTATGAGATATTGTTAATGCATATGCCCATGGACAATGTTTATGCTTGAGGCATTTGGCTCTTATTGGCAATGGGTTTGCCATTGTTTTGTCATTACAAGTTGACATTTTCTTTTGGGCCAGATTTGCTCATATGGATGCATAGTATATGCACATGAGTTAGTTGCATTTTGATGCTTTAAGACTTTGAGGTTTGGTGATATTACCTTCTATTGTAGCATAGATATTTGGGTGCACCTAGTATTTGGTGTGATTCTCTCTTGCAGGCACTAGCATTTGGGATTTTGCTTGTTTTGCATCATGGCATCCTCTTCCATGTCTGAAAATGAGTTTTTTAGCATTAAAAAGTTTGATGGGACAATCTTTTCTTTGTGGAAAGAATAGATAAGGGATGTGCTTATTCAAAAGAAGTGGATTAAACCCTTGGAAGGGATTGCAGCTAAGCTTACAGCTATGTCTTATGATTATTGGAATGAGTTGGATGCATTAGCAAAGTCTACTGTTAGACTTCATCTTGGAGAGTCAGTTTATTTCACAGTAGTAAATGAGAAGACTACATAAGTTTTGTGGAAGAAATTATGTGCCACTTATAAGAAGGAAACTGCCTCTAATAAAGTTTACCTCATGAAGAGATTGTTTGAGCTACAAATGAAGGAAAGGGTCTCCATTGCTTCTCACTTATTATTTTCAACCTGCTTCAAGCTTAGAAGTTGAATTTTGATGCAGAGAGTAAGGCAATATCCCTCTTGTGTTCATTGCCATCCTCATAGGATACCTTCCATATAGCTGCTGTCAGTAACTCTGCACCTAGTGGAGTATTGAAGTTTGATGATGTTGTGGGTAGCTTGTTGGATGAGGAGATTAGACAAAATTCTATGGATGGCAACAAGCAGGATGCAGCCTTAATTGTGCAAAGGAACATATCACAGTTCCGAGGAAGTCCCAAGAAAGGGGAAAATCTTGTAGCAAATCTAGGGCATGGTCCATTGAGTGTTACCATTGTGGTAAGAAGGGCCACATGAAAAAGGATTGCTACAAGCTGAAAAGGGAGAAAAAGGATAAGAAAAATAATGCAAATTGGGGTGCAAATAAGAAGGAAGAGAGTTCAAGGGAGGATAAAGGAAAAGTGAAGATCGAGGAGATCAATGCAGTCATCACTGATGATAGTGACAATGACATTTTCTTTATGTCTAGTCTACCTACTGCTGCAAAGTTGCTTCACTTCAGATGATGCATATTCCCAGGATTGGATTTTGGATTTTGGTGCTTTATTCCATGTTACTCCCCATAGAGAATGGTTCTCCACTTATGATAGTGGAAAGACAGGTTGTGTGCATCTTGGAAATAATATGCATATGACATAGTGGGAGCAGGTGACATAAAGTTTTATTTTGCAAATGGGTTTGCTTTTGTTTTGAAAAATATGAGACGTGCCTAAGCTGACCAAGAGTCTCATTTCAGCGGGTCAGCTAGATGATGGTCTTCAACCACCTTTGGCTTTCAGAGTTGGAAAATTCAGAAGGGCTCTATGGTTTTGGCAAGAGGTGTCAAGTGTGGGACATTGTATCCCTTACATGTATCAGGGGTGTCTAATCATGTTGTTGCAATAACTGAGAAGACAAGTACTTCTTTGTAGCATTTCTGATTGGGGCACATGAGCCAGAATAGAATGAAACTCTTATGCTATTTGGGTTATGTACCGCATTTGAGTTTTTCTAACTTTGAATTTGTGAGCATTGTCTCTATCGGAAGCATTATACTAAAACAGCCCATAAAAGAAGGGGAAAGAAAGAGCTTGAAAGATTGATTCGGTGCATTCAGACGTATGTGGTCCCATGCCTACACAGTCTCATTAGGTAGGGCTGAATACTATGTGACATTCATTGATGATGCAACTAGGAAAGTGTGGGCTTATGCTATAGCTCAGAAGAGCAATGTGTCCCAGGTATTTCAGAAATGGTTGGCTTTGGTTGAAAATCGATTAGGTATAATGCTTAAATGCCGATGGACTGACAATGGTGGAGAGTATCTTTGTCATGACTTTCAGCATTTCTATGATATAGGTGGGATCAAGAGGGAGCTCAAATCCCCTCGTACTCCAAAGCAAAATCCAGTTAATGCAGAACAGATGAACTGCACCATTCATGAAAGGTTGCAATGTATGCTTTCCAATGCAAGTCTTTCTTGTGGTTTTTGGGCTTAGGCAATGACTACTGCAATGCATGTGATCAATAGATCATGTGTTAGATATGCTCAATGCCCCACCCTCCTGGTAACCACCAATGGTCCAAGGTGCTCAAGTTGTAAGGCCCCCATATGAGGAGAAGCCATGTGTGATCCCGGGACATTGGATGGATCCTGACTTGCATGTTAGATGAGGTTTATCAATGAGACCATTGATGGTAGAAAGGTGATTGTGTGAGAGCCTCTTATTCTTACTAGGGCTTGGGGGCTAGTTGGCCCCTAGTTGGGGCTCCCAGGGGGGCCATCATCCCCCCTGGTGGGGGTTCGGGGGCGAGAGCCCCCGAGGTGACGGTATAGGAAATATTCCTTGAATATTCCATGGACGACTAGTCAGTGGAACCGACTAGGTTGACTGGTTGGCTTCACCGACTAGGTTGACTGGTCAGTTCCACCAACTACGTTGATCTAACTACCGCCCTCATAGCTATAAAGAGGTGACCTCCCTAGTCCATTATATCAGATCAGATCTTCTAGCTAGTAGCTCTTCAGCTAGTATCTATCTAGATCGCCATCTAAGCTCCACTGTGGGAATGCACGAGTGGATGGAGCCATCATCTGTACTACATCAGTATTGAAGGAAAATTTTGTTCATCTCCAGTATGCTGTGTACTCTCTATTCTTTGTTCAATTTCTGTTCTGCTACACCGTGTAATTTAACATCCCGTAGTAAGAGTTTGGATGGTAGTATTCTTGAAGAGGCATGGACTGGCAACCAAGAAGCCCTCTTACTCTCATTTGCATATATTTGGGTGTGAGGCATATGCGCATGTGCCAAAAGAGCTTCGGAAGAAGCTAGATCCTAAGTCTAGGAAATGCATCTTTCTGGGTTATGGTGAAAGTGGAGAGATGGGATATCATCTCTGGGATCCAGAACCAAATAAGATCATACAAAGCCATGATGTGGTCTTCAATGAGAAGTATATGCATAAGAGACCCATGAGGGATGTGGAAATGAGGAGAATCACTTTCCAGGATGTGAATCTACCTACATATGTTGATAGATAGCAAGCTGTCCATGCATCGAATGTGTAGGAAATGGTGCCACCAGGTACTCCCATAAGTACACAATCAAAGGCAAGTGATGGATCATCTATTGGTGGAAATGATGAGCCAAATGTGACTGATATGCAGACGGGACAACAAGCTAAAATGCCCTTGAGAAGATTAGCTACTCCCATAGGTACACAATCAAGGGCAGATGATGGATCATCTATTGGTGGAAATGATGAGCCAAATGTGGCTGATATGCAGGTGGGATAATAAGCTGAAATGCCCTTGAGAAGATCAGCTAGAGTGTCTAGACCGCTTGAGAGATTTGTTCCTAAGGGCAAACTATGTGATGCTTATTGATTGCGGGGAGCCTTCTTCCTATAGGGAGGATATGATGCACGAGGATCAATGAAAGTGGGAGTATGCTATGCAATGAGAGATGGATTCACTCATGAAAAATAATACTTGGGACCTGGTTTCATTGCCACATGGAAAGAAAGCATTGCCATGTAAATGGGTCTATAAGATAAAGGTCACAGGTGATGATGTGCCTAAGTATAAGGCCCATTTGGTTTCTAAAGGGTTCAAGCAAGAGAAGGGTGTGAATTTTGAAGAGATCTCTGTGGTTGTGACCATACTTAAATGTGTACTTGAATTGTGGCAGCAGAGGATATGGAACTTATGCAGATGGATGTCAAGACAACTTTCTTGCATGTGGATCTGTATGAGCAAATTTACATGGTAAAGCCAGAAGGGTTTGAAGAAAAGGGCAAAGGGCAAAGAACATTTGGTTTGCAAGCTGAAAAAGAGTCTCTATGGCCTTAAACAAGTGCCTAGAAAATGGTATCAGAAGTTTGATGCTTTCATTCGGTCCCACAGTTTTACAAGAAGTGAGATTGATCATTATCTTTACACTAAAAGGGCTAAGGATAATAGCCTGATGCTCCTGGAACTTTATGTGGATGGAGAAGTGCATTTGCTTTAGCAGAGGAGAGATGTATGTACTTGGGTACATAGATTCAGACTATGCAGGGCATGTGGATAGCAGGAGATCCACTTTTGGTTACGTGTTCACCTTTGCAGGTGGTGCAGTGTCTTCGATGTCTCACACACAGAATTGCGTTGCTTTGTCTACCACAGAGGCCAAGTATGTTGTAGCCACAGAGGGTTGCATGGAGGTTATATGGCTTGATCGGCTAGTGGGAGATTTGGGGAGTCATACAGGTGTACGGACATTGCATAGTGATTCCATGAGTGCTATTCAACTAGCATGGGATCCGATCTTTCATGGAAAGACCAATCACATTTAGGTCAGGTACCATTTCATCAGGGAAATACTTGAGGACAAGCGCATATAGCTTATCAAGATTCATACAGATGATAGCCCTGCAGATATGCTGACGAAGAGTCTATCTAGTCAGCGGTTTGAGTATTGTTGTGTATTGATGGGCATTGGATAGTATGCTCATTGGTTCTTCTCCCTTAAAGGCACATTGGCCTTTAAGTGGGAGGTTATGGGTGTTAAAGGCCATTGTGCCTTAACCCAGGTTATGTACAATACTCAAACCCTCGGTTGTGGGGGTTAAAGGCCACTGTGCCTTAACCCCGGTTATGTACAATACTCAAAACACATACACATAGATGACATAGAAGATCAGGGTGTTCTGCACCCACCAAAACCTTGTATGGTTGTCCTTCTCTCACCCTCTTCTGTTTTCGCTTCCATTGTTGAATCCACTTAGGTACTTTATTGACTAGTTTTGAATTTGGCTCAAGATTAATTTGAGTGGTCAATATCCCTCTTACGAGGTAGGTGATTAGGAAGATCAACAAAAACATATGCAATTGTTGTAGCAACTCCTGCATATCTTAGCAGTCCATTGTTGTCCCCTAATTTAGCTATATATATAGCATAGATTTCACAAACACGCTTAATGTCCCTGCCAATTTTCTTGGTCATTTAACTTTCAACTTAGGCGATTTGAAGCCTTGCCAGAAAATCATATTATCCAAATATATAGTGAACTCACCCAAAATCCTTAGCCATTCACAACTCAAGACTATATTAATAGGTCCCATATCAAGACCAAGTAGATCTCTAGTGAATGCATAGTCTTTAGAGAGTTGTATTTGAGTGGCCTGACAACATTCTTTGCTCTGAAGGATTGCTCACCATTAGCCACTTCAACTTTGAGTCCATGCTCCAATGTTGATGGGTGCAATCTCACTCCTTGGATAGTCTTGGAATTTCTCCCACTATTAACCTATACATGGACAAGCATGCTATTAATAACCCCCTTCAATTTGAGAGTTTGTGCACCTTTAGAGCCCATTATAGCCTATGGAGAGATATTGTACACATATCTCATCACCCTCAACCCATACGCTACCTTTATAATCTTTGTTAACACACATATAATCATCAAAATCTTTAACATTGCATTCTTGGCAAGCTCTTTGGCACCTTAACTAGTTGTCACCACATTAAGCAAGGAGTTTCCCCATGCAGAACCACCTGGGTCAAATGGAAAAGAAGTCTCTTTTTTGGATCCATCAGTAACTTCATCATCATCTTTGCCATCATTATTCTGACAATCATGGAATTCCAAACCTACTACTACTGGATCATCTGAGGATGGTTCATTAGAAATCATTACTATCACACTCACCTTTTCCTCTGCCTTGGTCTTGCATACACTTTGATACCTAGAGTACGCTTTTCACCACATAATTCTTTTTCTCTCATCAAAATGAGGCCTAAGATAATTTCTTACCTATCTTCTCTTTCTTATCTCACTGATGTCATCCTTGGAAGTAGACTTAAATGATACTTTGCATCCTCAGCCTTGTAGGCCTTTGTATGGCTCATATTACTACCGAATACAATAGGATACCTAGGCTTATTATTATCATCATCAATGTTGACTTTGGTTAAAGTTTTGGTGCCAACGTGGCCAAATCCAATATTCTTCTCCTTCAAATCACACGTGATCTCATACAATTCAACTAGCCACATAGCCTCCTGGACAGTGCTTGCTTTTGTGTTACAACATAAGGCAATACGAGGAAGTAGTCCATGAATACATTTGAGCTTTCTACTTATGTCATCAATGCCATGGATGAATAAAGCTAATTTTTAGAGCTATCTAAAATAATTCTTCACTATTCCATTTTGAGATAGATCATACCATACGTAGATGTATTGATCCCGGGCCAAGGGAGACATAAAAGTCTGAGACATTTCCTTTTTAAATTTGTCCGAAGTATCAATTACAACACCATCTTGTTGTAGATGTCTTCACCATGTATGAGCTTATCTTTCCTTGATCCCCTTTGGTGGAAACAATAAGAAACAATCTAATAATCTTCCAATTTGCTTTCCATTCCTCACTTGGTGAACCAAACTTCACTTTGATGTTGCAAAGGATGATTTTATATTTGACATCATTGCTGTGATGTAACCCCCTCTTGGAATCTGAAGGTCTTGGAATGTGAGAACTATTAATTAGAGATCAAGATGACATCTTTTGCACTCATTAAATCTCTGATTTACAACTTTGATTTCAAGACTAGTACCTTTCTGAACTGCTCCATGTGGAAGATATTTTTCTTTATTTTTTTCTCCATACATATGGTGAGCCCTCCTAGCAGATGCCATAAATTCCTCAAGATTAGTCACATGCTCAAGTTCACCATTTGAATCAGGGGCTGCTTCAAGGATAGTCTCTATGGGTCTCTTCCCTTGTTGAATTTGTCTACTCTTGTATCAAATCCTTTTTTCATTTTTGTAGATAGATTTTGTGGCCTTTGATCCATTATTTGATTGCTGAGCTTCTTTGCATTAGTCCATTCCCTAAATTTTTGAAGCATAGGTCCCAAACAACTTTGCATTAACTGCTCTTGGCTTGATTGAATCTGATCTTTATGGATGGATTTCATAGAAAGCTGATTGTTTCCCTCATGCTCTTTACTTCAAACTGAACCTTTAGCCTGATCTCCTGCTATTGATCCCAATCCCAACATTGAAATGCCACTAGCCCTAATTGTTTTTTCAATTGCTTCACCCTCCATCCTAGGGCTGAATCAATTAGTACTTGCCTTCTAGGTTGGTTTCAAGACTTCTTCACAGGCTTTCCAATTGTAAAGAACTCAATATTTTGGTCCCAATATTCAATAACTTCCCAAATTTAGAACATATGCTAGATTTGATGGAGCATAAGTAGAGGATAGAATAGAGTATTTCCAAAATTGTTGGAGATTAGCTGGAATTTTATGAGATTGACAGTTGCGCTTGGCTAGAAGGGGAGGCAAATAAGCTTTGACTATAAGACCGCTTGGTACATCCCTTAAGGATATTGTTGCAACTCAATTGGTCTTTTGAAATGTAATTTGGGGAATAACACCATGAAATCAAAGCATATATGAGAAATTGCATATCAACTTTCAAGCACCAAATATAGCGCCACTTCAAGGAGTTTTGCTATGATCACTTAGGGCTTTCATGCAAGAGTCATCTTAATAGGTCACCTAGTAAGAGTTTGGATGGTGGTATTCCTCTTACTCTCATTTGCGTATATTTGGGTGTGAGGCATATGCACATGTGCCAAAAGAGCTTCAAAAGAAGCTAGATCCTAAGTCTAGGAAATGCATCTTTCTGGGTTATGGTGAAAGTGGAGAGATGGGCTATCGTCTCTGGGATCCAAAAGCAAAGAAGATCATATGCAGCCATGATGTAGCCTTCAATGAGAAGAAGATGCATAAGGCACCCATGAGGGATGTGGAAATGAGGAGAATCACTTTCCAGGACATGAATCCACCTGCATATGTTGATAGACAGCAAGCTGTCCATGCACCAAATGTGCAAGAAATGGTACCACCAAGTACTCCCACAGGTATACAATCAAGGATAGATGATGGATCATCTATTGGTGGAAATGATGACCAAATGTGGCTGATATGCAGGTGGGACAGCAAGCTGAAATTCCCTTGAGAAGATCATCTAGAGTGTCTAGACCACCTGATAGGTTTGTTCCAAGGGTAGACTATGTGATGCTCACTGATTGCAGGGAACCTTCCTGCTACAGAGAGGCTATGATGCGCGAGGATCCACGCAAGTGGGAGTATGCTATGCAATCAGAGTTGAGTTAACTTATGAAGAATAAGACTTGGGACTTGGTTTCTTTGCCACATGGAAAGAAAGCATTGCCATGTAAATGGGTCTACAAGATGAAGGTCACACGTGATGATGTGCCTAGGTACAAGGCCCGTTTGGTCGCTAAAGGGTTCAAGCAAGAGAAGGGTGTGGACCTTGATGAGATATTCTCTTCGGTTGTGAAGATGACCACACTTAGATGCATGCTTGGACTAGTGGCAGCAGAGGATATGGAGCTTATGCAAATGGATGTCAAGACAGCTTTCTTGCATGGGGATCTGCATGAGGAAATTTACATGGTGCAGCCGAAAGGCTTTGAAGAAAAGGGCAAAGAGCATTTAGTTTGCAAGCTGAAGAAGAGTCTCTATGGTCTTAAGCAAGCACCTAGAGAATGGTATCAGAAGTTTGATGCTTTCATTCGGTCCCAGGGTTTCAGAAGGAGTGAAATTGATCACTGCCTCTACGCTAAAAGGGCTAAGGATAATAGCTTGATGCTCTTGGAACTATATGCGGATGATATGCTATTGGCTAGCAAGAATACTTATGAGCTAGATGCATTAAAGGCCAAGTTGCATGAGACCTTTGATATAAAGGATTTGGGACTTGCAGGTCATATTCTTGGTATGCGCATCACGCATGATCGGAGTAGGAAACTCCTTTGGCTTTCACAGAAGGAGTATGTTACAAAAGTATTGCAGCATTTCAATATGGAGGGGGGGAAGGCAATGAGTACTCCATTGCCTCCATATGTGAAACTGAGTCATACAAATAGTCCCAAATCAGATGAGGAGAGGGCCATGATGGCCAAGGTTCCTTATGCATCAACGGTTGGGAGTCTTATGTATGCTATGATAGCTACTAGACCAGACATTGCATTTGTAGTGGGAGTTGTTAGCCAGTGTATGGCTAATATAGGAAAGAGGCATTGGGAGGGTTAAGTGCATCATGAGGTACATGAAGGGTACCAAGGAGATGTGCATCTGCTTTGGTAGAAGAGACATGCGTGTACTTGGGTACACAAATTTAGACTATGCAGAGGGCATGTGGATAGTAGGAGATCCACTTCTGGTTATGTGTTCATCGTTGCAGGTGGTGCAGTGTCGTGGATGTCTCATGCACAGAAGTGTGTTGCTTTGTCTACCACAGAGGCTGAGTATGTTGCAGCCATAGAATATTGCAAGGAGGCTATATGGGTTGATCGGCTAGTGGGAGATTTGGAGATTCATATAGGTGTACCGACATTGCATAGTGATTCCATGAGTGCTATTCAGCTAGCACGGAGGTCAAGTACCATTTCATCAGGGAGGTACTTGAGGACAAGTGCATAGAGCTTGTCAAGGTTCATACAGATGATAACCATGCAGATATGCTGACGAAGAGTCTACCTAGTCAACGGTTTGAGTATTGTCATGCATTGATGGGCATTGGATAGTATGCTCCCTAGTTGTTCTCCCTTAAAGGAACATTGTCCTTTAAGTGGGAGGTTGTGGGGGTTAAAGGTCACTGTGCCATTACCCCAGTTATGTACAATACTCAAACACATATATAAATGAATGAAAAAGAAGATTAGGGTGTTGTGCACCCACCAAAACATGTGTGGCTCTCTATTTCTCTCTCTCCCTCTTCCATTCTGCTTTTGTTGAGAGCACTCTCAGCTTTCTATGAAATTATGCATAACTTGGAGCGCTCGATGCTCGTTTTCTCTCTCAAGATCTATGTTGTTACAATGCCACTTGCTTACTCCCAAAGTTCTCCTACTGACTCGTATCCCTCTATTTGCTCCGTCTTACCGATTTATATTGTTGTCTACTGTTCGACAAACTTACGCTCCAAACCTGTGAGTATCTTGCTGCCTTGTCTACCCACCCTTGTCACGTTCCTGTGCAGGGACTAGCTGCACTACTCCTGGTGTTATCTCTTGCCTCAATAGCTCACATGCATGGGCACCCACTGGCTGTCCTACCATATGTAGCCATGAGTACAGCTGAGGGATGACTCTCAATGATGCATGACGCCTCCTTTCTATTCATAGTGGGTGCTTAGCCCCCCGAATTCCCGTGACCCAGCCTACAATCCTCATGCATGGATTTTTATGATGGCTCCTCTTGACCTTCGCTACGTATTTCACTAAGTCCTACCTTCTATGTAACGTTACATTTTTTAGCATTTTAGTTTTGGTTATCTAATCTTTTTGCCAACATATGGTTTTTTGTTATAAGGGAAAGCATCTTTTTAGACTAGGTTGACCTACTCATTAGTTTATTTACTGTTTCAAGAGCATAGCCATTAAGTTAGGGGTCAATAACAGTGTATTCTTCAACTTTTTTCCTTCATAGTAATTATTTGCTTATGCCCCCCAAAAAAAATTCTTTTCAAATAATCTGTTGCAGCTTGCAAGTTAATCTAACCACTATTTTTAACCCATAAGCAGTGTACTTATTGGGTTAATTAGAGTGGTCTTATATACTTAGTTGGTTAATTAGAGACATCCTTGTATGCATTTTGAGAGACGTCCTTGTGATATAGTTACACATCTAGTGCTTATAGCTTTACGATTATGTGTACCTTCATACTTTCTTTCTTGGCCACCATTTTGATTTTTTCACATACTTTTGGATATATACTATAATTTTTTACAATAATATAGTGGCAAGTATTCCCTATATAGAAAATAGCTTTTTGTGGGGTTATCATTTTCCTTATATGGGTATAGTGGGCACTTTGTAGATAATGGTTAGTGTTTTGATGCTTACTTACCCTAGGTATTGATGAATGTTTGTCTCCTTTTTAGGACACATCTGGTACCTGTGCCCCTCGCAAGATGGCCCGAATGCCTGTTAACACGAATCCTGCCTTTGTTGCCTTTGTCAATAAAAAAATCAAAGAAGCTAGAAAAGAAGGATTGACATTGCATCATGCGAGAACACGACCCTACCTTCCTCGAAAAACCAAGAAAACGTAAAACTAAGATTACATTAATCGTGACCTAACTTGAGCTTGTCTATTCCATGATCTATTGAGATACTGTTTTGGCCTACCTTGTTTGAAGTATCCCCTGTTGCAACATGCACTTGCCATAAGTTTTTTTACTCTAATATATTCCCACCTTGTTATAGGTCGAATCGCAAGTTTTTCATGTGTAAGCAACTACTTGTTATTTGATGCTTTATTATAAGTTCCTAACGCACTAATAGAGTTAATCTTTTCATGCCTCCTCTATGGAAGGCTAGATGATTTGGTTTAATTACAAATGTCCCTTCTAGTGGCTCCTATTTGCAAAACTAATTATGCCTCCTCTATGGAAGGCTAGGCCATTGTCCCTTTTGTTACTTTCTATTGCCTCCTACATGGAGGCCTTAAAAAACCTTTTTATCACACCTCCTTTATGGAAGGCTAGGAATGATTTGTTTTCAAAATAATTATCCTTAGTAATGCCTCCTACATGGAAGATCAATGCATCCTTTGCCTAAATAATACCCACTAAGCTAGGACACAATTTCATGTGCAGATGTATGTCCAATTGGGCCTCTTACCTTTTACTTGGAATGCTTAACTTTTTTATGCCTCTTTCATGAAATGCTTGGTCGCTGACTTTTGTTACAAATTTCATTTTTAATGCCGTTCTCTGCCTATATGGTAGGCTAGCACATTGGTCTTCAACATTTCATGATATCCCCCTAGCCTTTATACTATGTATTGTGCAATTATGAATCTGGATGTGTCTCTTTCTCCTAGATAAAGCAATAATAACAAGCCGGGGTGTGCAGGCATTATCTGTCTACCCATTTAAAACTTTTCCAACAACTAGTTTTCTTTGGATGGTGGTAGGTCAATGGACCCCGACCATGGAGTATTGGACACCTGAAAGATTCAACCTTGATTTCTTGATGTACTTGCAAGATTTATATACTATTGGAATATACTATAATGATTACTTGTTATAACCTTTTAAGAGCTTCGATGGCCATGTCTTGGGGTATTTTTGTCTACACACACACACGCACATCAAGCATGCACTTTGTCTTGAAAATTTATACTTGGTAACACTATGATTCATTTTTTCTAATTAGGTATGAACTTGTTACTATTTGTATTCCACAATAATATGAGAGTATAAATGTTGAAGGTAACATTGGTGCAATGATTGCTTTGTTAAATGATATTTAAAGTCTTAATGATACGAGTGCTCATTAGGCATCTAACTTAAATCTTACAAGAAACTAAAGGAAACTATGTGACTTGCAAAGGTACTTTTGGAAGCACTGAGTAGGCAAAAAAATTCGAGTGGCACTATTTAACAAGCATATAGGAAGACGTTGTATAGTGATATGCAATGAGCATGTAGGTGCCATCTAATGCCTTAATGAGAATGCAGTTCTTTCAAATTGTGATCTGCTCTTCTATAGATGTGTAGCAATCTAAATGGAGCTTTAAAATATCTAATACTCTAACCTAAGAGACCTATGAATCAAGCACAATGGTTGTATTTTAGAGTGCGAGACAAACTATTCTTTCTTATTCATTCCTCTATTAGTATCTAGATCTGCACTTCTGTTTCCCATATACGTGATGCTTCAAATCTTAATTTTCACTTTGTATTCACGAGAATAGACCTTCAAGCCTAAAACAACATTCCCACATAACAAAGAGAAACCAAAAACATGGATCAAAGGAAATATGAAACTAGAAACAAGGACAAAAAATAAGGATCAAAGTAAATGATGATTTGAACAAGAGAAACTAGAAACAAGGATCGTATTACTTACATTTTAGCAATTCATGTGCATGATTTGCAACAACAAACTGGTATATCAAATCATAATACCAAGTCCTTCTAAGATCGGTTCAGATTACTGCCCATATCTCAATACAAAAGCATCTTTCATCACATTTTAATCCTCTTCATAGTGTTTGATGCATAAAATAACCTTCTCGCATACTCTTTCAAGAGCTTAGATACCAAAGAGAAACTCAAAAAATGGATCTAAGTAAAAGATTCTATCAGTACCTTCCTATTTTATTGTAAAATGGAAGTAGGCACACCAACCAAGGAAAATTTTAAGCTTATTAGAAAAAAGAGAAATAAGAAAGAAATCCCTCTTTTGTAGAAGGAAGATGGGTCATTTGCTAAGTTAGATAAAGAAAACATGGAGCTTTGTTGGTCACTTTCAAGAACTGCTCAGCATTGTGGATACAGTTGATGAACAAGTACTTGATGCCAGGAAGAGATGTCAAGTTAGGAGGAGTATGGTGTCAAATTTGAATAGGATGTAGTTGGAAAATGAATTTTCCATTCAAGAACTCAAAGAGGCTGTTTCTCCATGGCTAATGGCAAAACTCCAGGAGAAGATGGACTCCTAATAGAATTTTATAAAACTTTCTGGGACACTGTTGGGCCTACCCTTTTGGCAGTATGGCAATTCACTAATTTTTCACTAAACAAGTTAGTAGTTGTGACAAACTTTACCACTTGATTTTAAGAGGATCCAAGGAAACTAATACTCCCTCCTAACACCTGATGGAGGTGCTTAATTGAAAGAATCACAAGATTCTAAATTTTTCTAACAACAAAAACATTGGTTTTGTAAAAGAGCCAGAATGTTTGGTAGAGGAGTATGTTATATGAGGGTTAAATGGAGGGGCTCTTCATCATCCTCTTAGACCCTATAAAACTAGCCAACTGAGTGGTTTACAAACCTCACAGTTGTGCATCACAACTTTCTTTCATATTTTGTGTTTATGCATTATTGCACTTCATGGTTCATGTTTTCTTTGTGGGTGTGCAATGTTTGCCACATGTTGTTGCATTTGTAAGGGGTGTGTGTGTTTGCATTTCTAGTGTGTTTTGCTTACTTTACAAGATGTAGGTCTATTTTGTCTACTATTAACATCTGTTTACAGGTCCATCTATTATTAGTACTTTTGATTGCTTTTAAAATGTTGTGATTGAATATGTAGAAGCCATTATTACAAGAAGTTCCACATTGTGTTCCAATAATAGCAAGATATGGAATGGTTAAATGACTTGGCAAAAGTTTACTAAAAGCTTATCCCTAATATATTATCTTCTATTGTTAATTTTATTCACTAAATAAATGCTTTCACTAGAAGGGTTACGATTGCTACATTTAATCATTTTATAGTCATTTTTAAAAGCCATTTTAGCTTGAAATAGACTTGATATTTACATAGATATTTACTTTGGATTCAAGGATCAGTAGAAGTCCCATTGAAACAAACACAAAATACATGATCATGACAAGACAAGCAAGTGAACTCAAATCTTATGAACTCTATAGAACAAGCACTCACAACATCAACATAGCACACACCCAAGGTGGAACACTCACACACCACACCCAAAATAGAGAGCCAGTATTCCCACATACACCTAATAGGGGGAAATAAGTTCACATAACTAGGTGGAACACACTTATGAAACACAAACTCAAAAGCAAGAACCCACAAGATAGTTAACAAAATGAAGGGCGAAATTCCAAAAAATAAGAGAGAGAGAGAGAGAGAGAGAGAGAGAGAGAGAGAGAGAGCTATGACTAGCCAATAGCAAATAGTCATAAATTATAGCCCTTAAAGGACAACACTCCACCATTTGAAGCATCTCCTCATAGTTTGAAGCCACTGCCCAATGTAACTAAAGAGTGTAAAGCTTAGCACAAGCTTGATGCTTGCAAAAGCCTACCAAGGTGTGCACACTATGGTCATAGCATTAGGAGGACATGACTATAATAAATAGCAACAATTGTACCGAAATGTAATCCCTTTAAATGTGACGTTTTTGTGGAAAATACCATTTCAGTGACACCCATATTAGGGTGCATCACTTTCAAGAGGATTCTACTCTTCATAAAACAAAGAAAGATAGGATAATGGACTCTCAAGTCTCTTCTAGAGAGTTCCATCTCCACATATATAGACTTCTCTACGCAATCTAGAAACCATTTATCCCTAAGGATAGTACCTCAACATTTATGAGTATCATTTGCAAATAGAATAATGATCTCCAAAGGCTCCTTCTAGAGAGTTCCATCCCCACATATGAAGACTTCCCTCCCCAATCCATAAACCATGTATCCATGAGGATAGCACCTCATCATACATATGAGGAGTAGCATTCAATAATGGGGCTAGAAAAATTTTAATGGCATATATCAACGCATCCCATGGTAGTAACCCTTTGTATGTGTAAAAAACTTTGAAGACCCCCTTTGCATAGTTAATAATGGAAGAAGGATTGAAAGAGCATTATGTTGCAAATGAATTTTGCAAAAATGACATGCTTTTGCAAAATAGTTTGTTAAATATGTTCAAAAAATACAAAGGAGTTTGTAGAGGAGATATTTAACTTTGAAAGCAACCAGCATGATCAACTTTTTACTAAGGAGGATCTCTAAGGACCTGCTACTATGATCCAACAAGAAAACATGGGTGAGAACAGACATGTGTCGTAAACCCCCACTTGTCAACAAGGTCCCAATAAAAGTTAATGAAGGCTATATGTTTTAAAGAAGATTAAGAGAAATTTATGAGAATATTTAGTATATAAGGTAGAAAAAGGGTTTGCAAAATAGATTATATATGCGTATTGATTCTCACAAAGGAAAGACCTTTTGTGAAATAATTTTTTGCACAATTTAATTCTTTTAAGAATTAAAAGAAGGTTGAATTTAAAAATTGGACTATAATGTAACCAAGATTTTACTTATGTAAATTTTGCAAGGTATTTAAAAACAATAATTGTGAGTATTGTTGTGAGAATAATAGCCTTTGATTTTCCGATAAGGAAAACTCAAACTAGCTAGCTAAATCTAGATATTATCCTAAAGTAATATATTTTTAAAGCATCAATACCACATAGATTAGACTCGAGATCAATTTTTGTAAAGAGTGATACTTGTTTTGCATTCAGCCAAAACAGGCACAACCAATGTACATGGAGCCTTCCATCTAAAGCCAACCCTTTCCCTCTCGAGCTGTCATCCAAAGAACATCATATCCGTGGCCAATTTTCATCCAAAGAACATTGTTTTTATGTCCAATTATCTCCTTTGCAACTTTCCATTTAATGTGACGGACTAATAGGAATGGCAATTTGAGATCATCAATAATTGTTTTCAAATGTGATTTAAATCTCGTCTCTTTATAAATTCAACTCATTGAATATTACCATGGGCAACGATACCTCTAATTCATTCTATTAACATCAAATTATAAGTGAATCCATGCCCCATGATTCTTTTCCCGTACCTACAGGCTACATGTATTACAAGATCATATGACACAGCCTAATATCTAATTACTACTTTTGCTTAGGCATAATGTAGTAACTTAAAGAATGATCCACATCACTAGTCAAACTCAACCTAGCTAACTAAATACAAACAATATCCTAAAGTGGTACATTTTTAAAGCATGAATGTGTTAAATTATAGAGACAAAATATAGATGTTGTAGAATGCTAGCTAATTCATGAGCATAAACTCCTACAATCCACACAAAAGCTTACAATCTGAAGGAATGTGAGGCTGAGATACGAGATTCAACTCCATGTTATATGTCATTTAGGTAAGTGGAACTCTCACCTTAAAGTCTTTCACATTTTTGCAAACCAAGCAATGTTTAATCCCTATGTTTCTATCCTTTCTTCAAGATTTAAGTCAACCAACCAGAGACGGTTTCATTATAACTCACAATATAAGCCTAAAATTTATTGAGGCCAAAGACCATTTGAATTCTTCAATTATGACCTATACAAAGTAGAGGCCTAGCTTTGGCAAGGAGAAATGAAAAGAAAGCATAAGAATCCTTGTCCTTGGTACAACACTACTAGAGCAAATTCTTCCTTGCAAAAGTATTTTGATGCTTGGGAGTTGTTTGGTGGGAGGTTTGGAATGGCCTTGGAATGGATTTGGAAATTTTTTGAGACTTTTGAAACAAAAAAAGGAGGGAAGAGGATATACAACATTTGGGACCCACTAGGATGACAGAGGAGGACCAAGGGTGGCAAGATGGGGACAAGTGGGGAGGTGTAGTAGATGCTAAGGCAAGCAGTAGAAGCTTGGGGACATGGTGTCTCCACATAGGCCCATGAAATTGAACTTCCTAGACAGGCCCTAGATCCATTGCTTCAACAGATGAACCATAGATCTGATTATCTGGTGTTTCCAAACAAGGGTCGAATTCGATATTTCCATACATTGATCCAATGCTCACAAACACAAAACTAACATTTCCAGACTTGGATTTGATTCTTCAAAACAAGGATCCAAATCTTCCAAGTAGGCCCTGGATCCAATCTCTTCAACAAGCCCAGATCGATTTTCATAGACAAGCCCCCAATCCAATTATATATATTCTAAACTTACATTCATTCTTGCAACATTTATTAATTAAAGGGACTATGGCATGACCTTCTTTGTATATGAAACTTAAGAAAAACTCACAACCTTGTTGCAAAAATCTCATTGTAAAGGAGTATCTCTATACATTCTAAAAAATTTCCTGTGGGAAAAGATTTTTCAAGTCTAATTAAATGCCTTTTTATTTTGCAAGATTGACTCCTTACCCTTTTGAACAACCTCTTGATGTGGAGAGAGTTTAGTAAAACAACCCATTATTTTTGTTATCTTCTAAACACATCCCAAATGTTGTTCGTATCAAATATTCTAGCAAGAATCCTTTAGCATTGAAACTTTTCAAGGATTCTCCCACCAACTAATTGTTGTGAGATAGGTACAATAAGTAGCCCTACCCATTTCTCCAAAATCATCCCCCATTGCCTTGGTACTTTCCATTTGCATGGCATGATAACCTCTCGCCAAACCAAATCCATGGGCAAGCATAGATGTATTGTGTATACTACTTACCAAATAGGGACTTTACTTTTTCCCTCGGAGATATAAGGGGAAGCTAGGTCGTCAACCTAGCCACTCTAGCTCACATTCCTTTGCCACAAACCCCAATGTAGCATACCTTTACAAACACGAGCTTAGACTACTTTTGCTGATGATCTTCCATCCTTGGCCACATACGTCTGAATGCACCAAACCAAGCTTTTCAAACTCTTTCTTTCCCCTTCTTTTATGGGCTGATTTAGTCTGCTTCCCATAGAGACAGTGCTCACAAAATTCAAAATCAGAGAAACTTAAATGCGGTACATAACCCAAACGGCATAAGAGTTTCATCCCATTTTGGCTCATATGGCCCAACCGGCAATGCCATAAAGAAGTGCTTGGCTACTCGGTTATTGCAACAACATGATCAAACACCACTTTTACATGTAAGGGGTACAAAGTCCCACACTTGGCACCCCTGGCCAAAAGCATAGAGCCCTTCTTTAGGCACATGTCTCACATTTTTCAAAATAAATGCAGACCCATTTGCAAAAGAAAACTTTATGTCACCTGCTCCCACTATGTCACATGCATAGTCATTTTCAAGATACACACAACTTGTCTTTCCACTGTCATAAGTGGAGAACCATTCCCTATGGGGAGTTACATGGAATGAAGCACCAGAATCCAAAATCCAATCCTCGGAATATGCATCATCTGAAGTGGTAAGCAACTTTGCAGATAAACTAGACATGAAGAGAATGTCATTGTCACTATCATGTGTGACTGCATTGATCTCCTCAATCTTCACTTTTCCTTTGTCCTCCCTTGGACTCTTTCATGTGGCCCTTCTTGCCACAATAGTGACACTCAATGTTCCGTGCCCTGGACTTGCTACGGGACTTCCCTCTTTCTTGAAACTTCCCCCTGGACTGTGATCTGCCCCTTTGCACATTTAAGGTTGCATCTTGCTTGTTGCCTTCCATTGACTTCCATCTAATCTCCTCAGCCAACAAGCTACCAACCACATCATCAAAGATCAATACTCCACTAGGTGCAGAGTTACTGATAACAATATGGAAAGTATCCCATGAGGATGGTAATGAGCATAAGAGAAATATTGCCCTCATTTCCGCATCGAAATTCAGCTTTTGAGCTTGAAGCTGACTGAAAATGATATTAAATTCATTCAAGTGCAAAGCTATGGATACTCCCTCCTTCATGTGCAGCTCAAACAATCTCTTCATGAGATAGACTTTGTTTGAGGCAGTCTCTTTCTCATATGTAGCACACAGCTTTTTCCATAAAGCTTCCGTAGTCTTTTCAATGACTACTATGAAATAAACTGTCTCCCCAAGATGAAGTCTAATGGTAGACTTTGCCAATGCATCCAACTCATTCCATTCATCTATGGACATAGCTGCAGGCTTAGCTGCAATCCCTTGCAAGGGTTTTATCTGCTTCTTCTGAATAAGCACATCCCTTATCTACTCTTTCCACAAAGAAAAGTTTGTTCCATCAAACTTTTTAATGCTGAAAAACTTCTTTTTAGACATGGAAGAGGATGCCATGATGCAAATAAAGCAAAATCCCAAATGCTAGTGCTTGCAAGAGAGAATCACACCAAATACCAGGTGCACCCAAATGTGTATGCCACAATAGAGTGAAATATCACCAAAACTCAAAGCTCAATGCATCAAAAGATACAGTTGACTCATGTGCATGTACTATGCATCCATATGAGCAAATCTAGCCCAAAAGAAAATGCCAACTGCAATGGCAATCCAAAATGCCAATAAGTGCCAAATGGCTCAAGCATAAACACCATCCATGGGCATATACATCAACAATATCTCATCCAAGAGAGCATAACACTATCAGTGCATCAACTGCAATGTGTCAAAGTTGTCCCTCAGCATAAAATAGCATCCATGTGCAAAGCGTCCATAAAAAATAGCATCCCACAAGGCAATTTGGGCCTATCAGCGCATCTGATAAGGATCGCAATGCAATCAAATGGCCTATAAATCATCCATTGCAATCCAATGCACACCACGAATGAGTACACACAGCTCAAACTGCAACCAGAGTGATCTGCATAAGGTATGCTCAAGAAATCATGGTCCCACAGCAATGACCACTACTGAAAATAAAACCTGAGATGCCTCAAAACATGGGCGCCATTGCATAATCGGACTCAGCAAGACAATCTGCAAATATCTCTCTTCTGTTGGAACTCCAAAATCCCAACCGATGAGTGAGAAATGTGAGTCAACACTTATCCACTGCCATGTGGCATAAATCTAAGGTTTCAAAACTTGAGAATGAAAAATGCATAACAGAGAGACGAAATGAAATACACAAAGATCTATAACTCTGAAAATACTCGACCGAATCACGCAAGAACTGACAGGTAGAGGTTTTTAAGCGTCCAGAACGCAATGGGACAGACGGTTTTAAAAACCGTGGTCCCAATCACTGGGTCCAACACACGGACTAAAAAACGTTTTTGGAAACTAAACTATTCGTAAACTCCACGGGAGTGCGAATGGTGAGAAACATAGAAGTTTTAGGACCTCCTAAGTCCGTCGGAACTGACAGATCTGCAAATGGTTGCTCCAAACTTGAGTTCCAACACCTAGGCAAAAAAACGTTGAAATTGACATAGTGAGTCAGAAATCCAACGAAATGATCCCAAATTCAAGAATGAAGGTGTTTCCAAGCTTCTGAAGTGAAATGGACACCAAAAGCAGGCAATGGTTGCCTCTACAAGTCAATATGGAGTCTCTATCGTCGAACGAAACAAGGAAAAGCTCAAAAAACGACTTTTTCTTTGAAAACACTTAACAGGCTCTCAAAACCACTTTGCAAAACCAAAGTGACTTTTCCAAAGGTTCCTTCAAGGTCTCTGCGCACTCGGATGCAAGTAAAATCACTCACAAACCTTCCCACAGAGCTTGTCCTTCCTCCCACAGAGCTGTTGAGCTTCTAGGCATTCACGCATGCTCAACTAGATCACCCGGGCTCTGATACCAATTGAGGGTGCTCTCAACGGAAGCAGAACGGAAGAGGGAGAGAGAGAGAAACAAAGAGCCACACAAGTTTTTGGTGGGTGCAGAACACCCTAATCTCTTTTTCATTCATTTATATATGTGTTTGAGTATTGTACATAATTGGGGTAAAGGCACAGTGACCTTTAACCCCCACAAAGGCAAGTAGGATACCGTATGAGGGGAAGGAATAAGCAAGAGATGCTGCATCATGAAAACGAACGTACCTAAGGTGAAGCCATGGGTGATGGGGGAAGCTTCGAAAGTGGAGGAGTAGCTATGTGTGTCGAGTAGAGGAGTAGGGAGACTAGTGCGATAGTATGAAGGGGGAGGGAGTTCTATAGTCGTAGGTAGGACCACCATACCATTAACGATCTCCATATGCACAGTATAATAGGTCAAGGATGACATCCTTTCCCAACTTTTGATCGATCCAAAAGAATCTCACGTAATGTTCACATCTAAGAGTTCTTATATACCGCCATCAAAACCAAAGGTTTCTTTCATAAGTCCATAGGGTGGCATATACTGTCATAGACCTGTAAACAAGGGGGGAATGAGTGGGGATAGGGGAAGAAGACATGAGTTTTAACTCCCAAACAACGTTAGAAAAGTTTTTGCTTATTAAATTCACGTGAGGAATGGATTAGGGCTTGTTAGGGATGTTGGACTAGCTAGTGTGTGTAGACACATGTGTATGTGTGTGAGGGGGTATGAGTGGGATGAAAAGCATGTGTGTGTGTGAGACTATTGTGGGGCTAGGGGAGGATTTTACATGAGTTTTGGATTTAACCTCCAATTACAAAAAATATACTAAGAAGCACTATTTATTTTCATGAGGAATAGATTGTCAAAAAGACATCATAGCAAGTTTTGGACTGGCACATGTCTGTAATTCCAAAAATAATTATTAGAAATGTACCATCAAAGCATCAATAAGTACATTATGTGTTTGCAACAATGTCCCAATTCTCTCCAATAACGATTTTCAAGGTTTAAAAGACTTATCATGCATGCATATGTGTGTGTGTGTGTGTGTGTGTGTGTGTGTGTGTGTGTGTGTGTGTGTGTGTGTGTGTGTGTGTGCGCGTGCGTGTGTGTGTGTGTGTGTGTATGTGAGGGAGTACAAATTGGATAAATGTGTGTGTGTGTGTGTGTGTGTGTGTGTGTGTGTGTGTGTGTGTGTGTGTGTGTGTGTATGTGTGTGTGTGTGTGTGAGAGAGAGAGAGAGAGGGAGAGAGAGAGAAGGCCAAGATTTGGTGGTTTTGAATTGGCTACTACACCCTTTCCAAACTTAGCTAGGGGTTTTTTAATTTTGTGATATGGTAAAATAGAAGAGATGTTCCCCAAAGGTGCATTACTAGAGAAATCTGCATACAGTGTCCATTTAAGGGATAATATTTAATCCCCTACTTACATATGGTCTTACATTCCTCTCCTTTTATAAAATGAATTATTATTATTTTATTAAAAAACCCCTTATATATTTCAATGAATTTATTTGATTAAAACATCCCTCAACCCATGTGGTATGGCTACAGATCGATCAGGTACACCCCTTAGGAGATGTTCGTTTCAACGAAAAGGATTTAGGATACTAACTTTTCCCTCCATATTGTAGTTGGGAACTGATTGGACGCAATTGAATAAGCAAAGGCAATAATATAAATTGCCTTTTCAAAGTATCTTGTGTAGCTACGCCACTCTTATCTATGGATGTAAATAATGTTATGTCTTTTTTGTATAGTTTGAATATTGTCCCTTAAACTATACACATTCAATAATTGTCCTTGTTGTCTAGCTCTCTTTTTTCAATCAAAGGGATTGAACCTCGTTGATGGTTTGCATTTTAATACAATTCCCTATGCTTGGACGTGGACTTCTAATGATCTTTCCCCATTTGGCCACACAATCTTGGGGACTTCCTTAAGGGAATATTCTTGACCACTTGCCTATTTTGTTGATTGACAAAGCAAAGGCCAATTCAATTTGTGCAAAAACCAATGTTCTTAATGTTGGAACTATTGATGTATACTACAAGTTTCATCATTTTGCTATGTAAGTCCTTGAGCTAAAAGACTAAAATTTGGATGTGAACACATAAGATATTTGAATTTCCAAGTAGAAAACTAGCAAAGCATCTTTGTACAATAGATCAAATCTTAAATATTACTTACAACTCTAGCATTGACAAGTATGATAATTGAATGATTAAATGGGTCATATTCTATGTCATAGCATTGGTTCTTACAACAAGTATGATATTGGAATGATTGAAGGAGTTGCATTAGATGTCGTGCATCACCCTATGGAATCTAGAGTAAAAGGTTTGAATAGACATTAGAACACGTATGGTACATATGACAAGAACCTATGTGTTTGATATGAGATAGATTCCATTCTAAAAATATATCTCACTTTTATCTTTTAAAGTGCTTCCCATGTCCAAACGTATAGTTTGGACTTTATAAACAAAAGAGTGCGAGAATTAGAACGAACGAGAAACCTTTAAAGAAGGGCATGACTTGAAACAAACATCAAAACAACTTAGAGAAAGTATCAAACAAAAGGGTTATGTGGTACTGCTAGATTGAAAACATTTGGGCATGACAGATGTGAGCAAACATGGTAATCAACCTCTCATAAGCGGAGGTGCTCATATACTTGGCTCGATAGTAAGCATGATGAATTAGAGAACATCATATTCTATATTTGCCATAAAGCATCCTTAGCCACTACAAAGTAATCTTGGACCCTAAACATCTTGAATGACATAATAGTTTAAAAACACCTCGTCCAAATGTATAGCATTATAATCTATGCTTTGAATATGGAAGGGCAAAGTGCATGTTGGAAGGGGCAAATTTTAGAAACATTCATGATCCATGTGTCTCTTCTCCTTCTCTGCTATGTTGCCTTCAAATATAGGACTTTCACAGCATATTCTAAAGCATTATTTTGCCACTTAAAAAGTGGATTAATTATCATCCCGAGTTCCAACCATGGCTAATAAAATCTGAAATTGAAGTTAAGAGGTGGACACGTGTCAAGGGATGACGTGCCAGGGTTGAGCTAGCAGTGTGTGTCGGTGAAGAAACAGTCAGAATGGCCGGCGATGGATCATGGCCCATGGGCATGGCATGGTGTCGTACTCCACTTGGACAGGGGCGTGTGCGCTCGTTTGTAGAACACGTAAGCGATGCGGCTGTGTGGAAGGCGCGTGAGACTACGTGGCAGGCGAGGCGCAGGGAAGAAATACGCAGGATGACGTGTCAAGCAGTAATGAGATGCGGTGAAACCGACAGGTTTGGGCGATAGATTCTGAGATGATGAGGGGACAGTAATAAGTAAGAATTGAAAAAAAAATAAATTTAATAATAAGAATAAAAAGTGGTCGTCGTCTCCGAGAGCAGTTTAACGACAGCGTCCAAGGTTTCTCTCTTGTGGATGATCTGCTCCTCGCCATCGCCACCTTCCTTCCTCCTCCACTTTTCTCCCCTCCTGCCTTCCCTCCCCCCTCCTTTTCCTTCCACTACCTCCCTTCCTCGCCTCCTTCCTCCCTCCCCTCTCCTTGAAAACTTTGTTTCATCGCTTTCCCCCCACCACATTGTCCTTTAAAATTTGTTCTCTTCCCGACCTGGAGCAGCACCTTCAACCCATTCCCGCTTCCTCACGCAGCTTTCTGCTGGTGAGTGCCACTGTCGGAGCTGCGCAAGGTTCGGAACGCCCCCGGGGGAACATAAGAGTTTCGCTGCATGTCAGATAGTTGCTCAGATAGGACACGAAAGCATCACCGCGTCGGAGCACTCGCGAAAAACTCAACATGGCCTCACGCTCGAAGAAAGCGGCGGTATCATGCAGCTGCTGCGAACCTTCCCCCCGAAAGTCCTCACTCACCAGGGAGGCAGCAGCTGGACTCGGGCAAGGTAGCATAGCAGCAGCTGGACTGGGGCAAGGTAGCATTGCATCAGAAATTAGAATGGGGTACCGGGACTGAAATCACTGATGAGCATCAAGATCCCACCATTGGGATTCCAAGGCCTCCTTACAGCTCCTTGGATCCCAACTCTTCCGCCGTCTATTGGGAGTTTAAACAACACCTGCAAGCACTTTGAGTATCAGAATTTTCAGTTCTACTTTTGGGACTGTGCAGGTACGGGATGGCATGCGGATTGTTGAAATTGTTTTGAACGAACCAGAAAAGCACGTGGTAGCACTCGCCGACGCCTATTTCTTTCCCCCCTTCCAACCTTCTGTGCTTACAAAGACGAAGGGAGTTTCACTGATTCCAAGGCAGCTCCCACCCAGGGAGGCGAGACTTATTGTCTTCAATAAGAGAACCAACGAAACGAGTGTATGGCTCGTAGAGCTGACCGACGTTCATGTTGTCGCCAGAGGGGGTCACCATCTTGGAAGAGTCGTATCATCACAACTTATACCGGACGTGCAGCCTCCCATGGTGTGTATTCTTTCCTCTCGACTTGAAGTGGTTGTAATTAGCTGGGGGTGACGGACGGCAGGGACGAAATGTGTACGTAGGATCGCTGCGTTACGAAGAGGAATGTTACGCATTAGATTATTTCGTCTTTGCGACTATGTTTCGAATGCTGTTCGAGTGCCGGGTCTTTCAAGTGAGTGTTTTACGACACTTCTCTGGAAACGTTGCATGCAGTGTGACTTTCGATTTAATTATCTTCTTCATGGCCGAGACATTCGTAAAACGTTGTGAAATGGTCTATTTTGTTCTCTTCGTAGCGCAGAGATCGTCTTTACTGCATGTGCATCCGCTTCCTTCGACAAGTAGCCACGAATTTCTCCGCAGCACGGCTTTCTCTTTTGAAAGGATAGTGGAAAATTATGTTAAACTCTTCAGATGTCCAAGGAAATCATTACAAAGCTAGGATTCTTCAGTGCAACCTCTCAATCTAGCTAGCTGCAAGGGGAGTTAAAGTATTAGAATTGGCTCAGTTTGGCCGCATTTTTATATTCGACAATTTAGCTCTAAGGGGAGTCTTAAGTATAGAATTGGGCTGAGTTTACCCGCATTTGTGTCTTCGACAATTTATAGGCATTTTTAAAGTTAAAAGTGCAATAGAGCTAGGATAATGATAAAACATACGGTAAATTGAGTGCCTTTTCTCTGTCTGCGTGGGCATCATACCAAGCCCCAATTTGAAATGCTGTTGTGCTGTTCAGCCACTATATGGTTAGTTGTGTGTTGGTTTCCTCGTGTGAAGTTCAAGTGCCCTTTCTTGAAGCCTGTAAAACTAAATTAGCCAATGGACTTAGCTCTTGAAAATACCTTCATGGCTGCATGATGTAGATGTGAGCTTCAGCACACTTGTTTATTTTGAACAGACTACTATTACCTTGCCAACAGCTCTGAGGTGGGTCTTGTGCTTCAGGATGCAGTGGAATATGCAGAATGTGAAGCTACTGTCAAGGCTTATAGCCCTTTTAGGGAGGCAATGAAGAAGAGGGGCATTGATGACATGGACCTTGTGATGGTAGATCCATGGTCAGTGCACACCGCAAAATGGAGTTTCAATCTTTGACTTTGTTTCTAGAAATTCTTTGGAAAGGCAATGACTCAGCTTCATTATATACACAGGTGTGTTGGTTACTACGGTGAACATGATTCTCCTAGACGTAGGTTTGCAAAGCCTTTGATTTTCTGCAGAACAGAAAGTGAATGCCCTATGGAAAATGGCTATGCCCGGCCTGTGGAGGGGATCTATGTCCTTGTTGACATGCAAAATATGAAGGTGATCGAATTCGAGGACCGCAGACTCGTTCCTCTTCCACCGCCTCGACAATACTCAAGCCGTGAGCCACAGATCTGCGACCCCTGCTCCCGTCATCATAGGCGACAGAATAAATAACAAGGCCCTCCCTTGGCGTAAATCCAATTCGAAAATTCCAATGCGTAGAAAGACAATGCAAGGAATGGAAAAGCGTTCCTGTAATTTCCTTCAAAAACAGCGATGAACTTTTGGAGATAGTACAAATAGACCAAACTAAAAAGACAGACCTTTTGCCATTCTACAGCATAACCATTCACTCGAAAGCTAGGTCCTTCTGGCTGGATAATCTGCAGAGGTTTGACGTCACTTCGGTCCACTCCACCCCGAGAATCAGCAGCAGTATAATTTCGAAGAGGATCTGGGAGATGGTTGTACCTTATGGGGATCCACAGGATCCACATTATCGGAAGAATGCATTTGATGCAGGGGAAGATGGGCTTGGCACTTGAGAATGCCCATTCTTTAAAGAGGGTCAGATTTCTGAACACTATCTGAGAAGTTTGTACATATTGGCTCCATATTAGAGTAGAAGGCTTCTATGGATTGTAACAGTCAATTCTGAACTCAGGGTTGTGATTGCTTGGGATACATTAAGTACTTCGATGCTCATTTTACAAATTTCAATGGCGGAGTAGAGACGATCGAGAATTGCGTCTGCTTGCATGAAGAAGACTACGGCATTATTTGGAAACACCAAGATTGGCGTACTGGTCTTGCTGAAGTGAGGCGATCAAGACGCCTCTCTGCATCCTTTTTCTGACTGTGGCCAATTACGAGTATGGCTTTTTCTGGCATTTTTATCAGGTAAAGTTGTACAGTATTGGTCGTGTACTGCTTGCTGTCTATCTGGGCTTCCTTATTTTGTTTTACGTTTCTTGAACATTTTGAGATAGAAGAGCATTAATAAAGAGAATCCAACAAGCATCACGGTCTGTAGGTCACTCTTAACTCTTGAACAAAACGAATTCAAGTGTGTAATAAGCTCTGATGATGTCGACAGGATGGAAAGGTTGAGGCCGAGGTAAAGCTGACTGGAATTTTAAGTTTAGGGGAAACAAGGAAACACGGTACAGTAATAGCCCCCGGTTTATATGCACCTGTTCATCAGCACTCCTTTGTTGCTCGCCTTGACATGGCTGTGGATAGCAAGCCAGGTGAAGCATGTAACCAGGTTAGTTCAGCAAAAAGAAGGTTGTAGTACTTGTAGAGGCGATTTAAGTGCTTCCATTGCATTGTTAAGTTGTCTTTGGGAGACATTACAAGCAGCAATGTTCAAATATTTCTTTCCTTTCTAACTCCTAGGTCTCTTCCGTGGATGTATGAGCAGGCGGTTGAGGTAAATGTCAATGTTGAAGATCCAGGCCCTGAGAACATCCATAATAATGCATTTTATGCTGAGGAAACAATATTGCGATCTGAGCTCCAAGCACTGAGAGATTGCAACCCCCTTTCAGCTCGACATTGGATTGTAAGCACCACCTGCATTTAAAACAATAAGGCGGAATACAAAATTGTTTAATGCCACCAATGCTCAACGCGAAGGAGACTTGTGCACATGATTATTCATCTTTTTTCAAACAGGAGGAATGGCTTTTATCTTTTTCTTTTCTTACGTGATCTCGTATGTACTCGTTGGTTGTCAATTTTTCTAGGTACGGAATACGAGAATGGTTAACCGAACAGGGCAGTTAACTGGATATAAACTGGTTCCGGGTTCGAACTGTCTGCCTCTTGCGGGTCCGGAGGCAAAGTTCCTCGACGGGCAGCTTTCCTCAAGCATAATCTTTGGGTAACTCAGTATGATAAGCATGAACTGTTTCCTGCTGGCGAGTTTCCAAATCAGAACCCACGTACTGGGGAAGGCCTGCCTACCTGGGTGCAGCAGGACAGAAAGTTGGAGGACGCAGATGTACTTTGGTGGGCACCCGATTCCCCCTCATGATTTCAAGCTTTTTTTCCCACCTTAGAGTTTAATGGCAATTACACTTATCATCATTGGTACAAAGAATCACTCAAAGACATCCCAAACGCATGCCTTCCCAGTCTGTATATTTGGGCACCATAACCATAGTGATCTTGAGAGTTATCTTGTTAAATTGGGGGATCGAGCTCTCCTAGTCATGAGACAACATCCTAATGAAACACTAATCTAAGGAGGATGCAACCTAAGTGCAAACATGATGAAGAGAGTGCTCATGACATGTACCTCAAGTCAATTAGGTTCCAAGATAGATTAGCTCGGACTCATAAATAGAATCTTGAGTGTATGTGAATTTCTTCTCTCTTACTCAACAATACATGATAGGCCTCTTATATAGATAGAGCCTTTAGAATAGTCAAACCGTGTGGTATCGTCTCATTCACATTTCTCCTTGTGGATATCCTTGATTCACATCTCCACATCATGTAGTCCACATCCTAGGGTCGCTACTTTAATTCTTTTATATACCATAGCTTAGCCTCCCCTTGGTGCCATGACCCCTTGGCTACCTGCAAGGTGGTCAGATGTGAGTTTACATTCCATCACCTCTCCTTAGTGCATACCTTACTACATAAGGTGGTCAAGTGTGGCTTTTAGTACATGTCAATACCTCCCCTGGGTACTTTCATAACTACTCTCACGTGGTTAGGTTTGATACACAAATGTGTGGGCTAAAAGTGGCAAGGTTTTTGCTTCTCAATACATATTGTCGATGGCGTTCTCTTCTTTGTTTGATGTAGCTTGATGCATGATGCTTTGTTCTTCGATGTGCCTTAATGCTTTATGTGTGGATGCCATGTTCTGTGCTATGGTCATCTCATGCACTTGTGCTTTTGGCATGCATTGTGCATTCATGCATTGCTTTTTCATTTGTTGCAATGGTCTTACAAATTGATTTCTTTTAATATTTGTAGTGTCTAATTGCTAACAATGATTATGATCTGACAGGCGCGTAGAGCTCGAAAAGGTGATCATTTTTCCTTTTTAAAGCGTGTCCAAATTATTCCTGGATTGGAAGTTACGGCTTGTCGAATTTTCTGTGAAGAAGAGGCCTTTGATGATGTGGCAAATGGATTCACATGCTGTATTCCAAACTGTGCTTAGCAGGATGCTATGTGCTTAGTTGGCAGGCTTGAGCCCTTAGGGCTTTCCACCAAAGCATAAAAGTCTAGATGACCTATTTGTTCTCTAATAGCTTTGTCCTTGCAGCCAATGCACACAGAGTCATAGTCATGGATAGAGACATGCACTCACTCTGAGTAAGCAGATACAGATTTGACAAAACTTGTGAGCTTGTGGATTTATTGGATCCAAAGATTCAAGGTATAGAGGAGTTGCCTCCTTTGAGGCATAGTAGAGTTACAATCACTGAAACGCCTTCGAACGTTGTGCATTCTCACGAAATATAGTTTAAGGAACCAAGGATGGTAGTTCAAGAGTTAGCCATTTGAAGAAAGGCCACCTGGGAAGCTACAAAGGAGATGGAAGCTACAAGAAGAGTTGCTGAGCAAGGTGCAACTGAACAACAAGCTACAGTTGATCTCCAAGCAAGAGGAGTTGAGCAGTAATACATAATTTAGAAGAAAAACACGATCAGGACAATGCGGGAATCAAATAAGTCTGCTTTATCCTTTCTTGGTCCTTCTTTCCATGTACATCTATCCTTGCGAGGTAGGCCATATTATTTTTCTTTCACTGTAGATGACATTAACTTCTTTCCAATGTATATAGAGACATTTACGATACACTCATCAACCCTTTTCTTAGGTTTGGTCTCTATCATTATTTTTCATTCCAATTGTTTATTTCTTGCGAAAATAAACAAAATAAATTATATGTAATTTTCCTATGCAACCTAGTAGTGTCAAGACTAATAGTGGAGATTCAAGAGCGGGTTTATGTTTTGGACTCTCTTACTTTCCATTTGGAGCAAGAAAAATGATAGCCAGGAAGATGAATATTCACTATCTTTGCCGACTCCAAGTCATACACCCAATTGCGAAGCATGTCCTCCTTGTAGCTATTTTCCTCCCTCTTCTCCAGGTCTATTTCTGTGAGGAGGTCATCCAGCATTGTTCTCAAATAGAACATGAGCATTCCAAAGTCTTTTGGGTATGCCATAGATTTGCAGTAGGTGGATCGGTGTACAGAGTTTTGGGGCTAGATTTCATGATGGGCTCTTAGTTGTGTCTGCAATGCACTTAATTAGGGAGAGAGTTCATTGATCCCAGTCTTCTCATTGTTCTTTCATACAACCTGACATGTCCACCTCTCATCATTCGACTATTTAATCAAAATATTTTGTCTCACATTGGTTGTCTAATCAAAACATTTTGTCTCACATTAGTTGTTTAATCAAAGTCTTTCGTCTCACATTATGGGCCTGTCAAAGGACACTATCTAGTCACATAGCTCAGAAAACGTCACTTCAGTCACTTTGGAAATATCATAATATTGCATATATATACATATACATATATTATATATATATATATATATATATATATATAAACAACTGCACTTACATTGAGAAATATGAAATCCCATAATTCCACAATTTCTAAATAAATGAATTGTATGCCATTCATCTTGTCTTGTAATAATGATAATAGAAGCAAACCACTGCGCTGGTGGCAGCTATATTCCTAGTGTGCAGCCAACCACCACCATGCTAGTGACCAACAACCACCACGCTAGTGGCAGTTAAGTTAATATCCTCGTAATAATGGAAGCAAACCACCACCCTAGCGGCAGTTAATTTTTGGGTGTAGTGATTAGCTATACCCAAGCAAACGTTGACCCACATTAATAGAAATAAACCACCACGTTGATGTTATCCTAAAACATATACATTGCCCAAGTAAACTCTGGATAAAATTAATAATTCAATAGATTACACACAGATTACATCTCAAAGATTCTTTTCTTTCGGATTACATCTCAAGGACTCCTTTCCTTCAGGGGGCTGGTTCCACATTTCTTTGAGTAGCTTGCCTTTCTAAGCTCCCTGATTGCCAGCTTGGCCCTCCTTGCTCCTTTCCCAAAGGGGGTTGGCTCCTTCCTTCAGAGGCCTAGCCCCTCCCTTCATGTCGCTTCCCCTTTCCTTGATTTGAGCTTCCTAGTTGTAGGCTTGGCCCTTCGTGCTCTTTTCCTGAAGGGGATGGTTCCTCCCTTCAGGCTCCTTTTCCTTGCAGTTCGAGCTTGGTCTTCTTCAATTTGAGCTCCTTGTCTTTTGCATTTTGTGACCAAATGACAAATTGAGCTGCAGCATCTACTTGCTCATTGTAGGTAGCTATAGCAAGCATGCACATTGGATTTGTCCATGACCTGGGTAATGGCAAATGACATTCTCTACATAGCGATCTTGCATGCACAAACACCCCAAAGCAAAAAATGTGCATAGGGTGGTAGCAACAGGCCATCAGATCATGCAGTCATCTAAGATGCGGGTATGTCGGACCATGCATTTCAAATCCTACTGCATAGCAGGATAGGCATCCAATTTAACTATTGCCACAGTCAATACCATAGTCTTGCTCTATACATGATGAATTTGCTTCTTGATTCCTTCCTCCCTCATTCTAAGGCTGCAAATATTCTCCTTCATCTCCTCCACTCTTTGCTCACTCCGTGCAATAACTTCATCTGAATCCCTCAGCATCTGTTGAAGCTGCTTAAACCGCTCAAAAACATCAACATGGGCCATTTCTAAGACTTTCACTATAGTTTGGAAATCTCGCACAACGATGGACTACTTTTCAAAACTTTCAAAAGACACTGCAAGCTTGTGCACAACCCTATTGTAATCTTGTTTGCACGGTCGTTTTACTCTTTGAACTTCCAACAGTGTTTGGAAAAACAACCCCCACCATGGCTGTTGCAACTTGCTCCACCGTGGCTACTTTCAGCATCCTTCTTGATCTTGCATCACCGCTCTGGTTTTTGCATTCTCCTTCCTCCATCATTTTGTCTTTTTTAATGTTCAATGCGTTTGCATGTTGTAGAGTTGTTTGTAAAGACCCTTCTTTTCAGCTCTTTGATCTTCAAGCTCCTTTCGCATCATTGCTAGCTCCTTGTCTGTGATGTCCCCATCACTTCTAGCTTCTTCAAGCCTATCTCAGAGCTCCTTGATGCACTTCTCTGCTTTTTCTCTTCTATGCCTTTCCATGTTGACCTTTTTTGCAGTGGCCGCAGCTTGCTCTTAGGCCCTCACTTATGCCTCCTCTACCTTGGCTTCTACACCCTCCCTTAGAATTTTCTCAAGTTGCGCCCATCACTTCTAACTTCTTCAAGCCTATCTCAGAGCTCCTTGATGTGCTTCTTTGCTTTTCCTCTACTATGCCTTTCCATGTCGACCATTTTTGCAATGGCCTCAGCTTGCTCTCGGGCCCTCACTTCTGCCTCCTCTACCTTGACTCCTACACCCTCCCTTAGAATTTTCTCAAGTTACACTGCCTTTGCTGCATTGGTGGCTTTCTCTTGTAGAAGAGTCACCTTCTACAACATCTTCTTATCATATTGCTCAAAAATCCCTTTGAGGGTAGATGTCATCAGGTGCATTGCAATTCCAGCAGACTCAGATGACAATTGGGATTTGCCATCCATGCAATTCTTTAGGCTGGTTATCACGCTTTTAGAGTGCCCTTGGAGAAATATACATCACATCCTTTCAGTTGCTCTACTACTGGTTGAACCTACCAGAACTTCACGGCTCCTCTCATATCAAGAAAGAAGTGAATTATCTTCTTCAGTACATCTTGGAGGTCTGTCGGCAAGCTGGAAAGCTTGACTCCACCATCTTTACTAATTTGAGTGTTGGGGTATACATCTAGAATATCTTGTCTCTTCCACTGCTTCTCGAAGGAGTGTGCTTGCAAATTGCCTCTAAGAATACCAAATGCATTTTCAATCACACTTTCATTGATGCTAATCTTCTGATCTTGATAGACTATTTGTCCCTCCTCCATGTTCACCTCATGTACCAACCTGGTGAAGTTGCTGAGAGCATCCAAATTGGGCTTTTGAAGAGCGAGTAAGGAGCTCCTAGATGTCATGCTTTCAAGATCAGGGGAGGAGAGGCTCTCATACTGTGTTGCAGAGGGGGAGGAAAGATTGTGTAAGGAGCTCCTAGATTGTGTAGGGTCTAGTATGAGAGGGGATAGAAGTTGCAGGAAGAGTGCAAGAGAGATAGAAATGGTCGAGAGGGATAGAAGATGAAATAGTGAAGGAAATGGAATAGTGGAGGCTTAAGTTTGCAATCCAAGTGCAAGGGAGAAAGAAACACTGGAGAGGGATAGAAGATGAAACAGTTAAGGGAATGGAATAGAAGAGGCTTAAGTTTGTAGCCTGACTACAAGGAACTATCAAGGTGAGAGCCACCACGATGGTTGGCCCAAATTTTGATTAATTCAAGGCGGTAGTACTACCTTGCATGGTAATGAGTGATTAAAGATGGTGGCGTCTAAGATTACTTGCCATGTCTATGGTGGTGGCTAAGATTACACCGAGTTGGTAGTTAATTGGCCCACAATTACTCACCTGCCAGTTACCACCCACCACCGAGCTTGCGTGCATGATTACTATGAGTGCAGTAAATTACCAATCATCACCATGCTTGCATGCTAAGTAGAGTAACAGAGTGCATGGTAATGGGTGATTAGAGGTGATTAGGCTTCATGATTTACTTTGTGGTAATTACTGCACGGTGGTGGTGGCTCTCATCAACCACATCTGTGGTGGCTAAGATGCCACTGGGCTGGCAATTACCAACCACTACAGTGGCCCGCAGTTACTCACCTACCAATTACCATCATCGGGCTTGCATGCATGATTACTACGAGTGCAGTAAATTACTAGTCATCGAGCTTGCATGCTTAGTAGAGTACTAGAGTGCATGGTAATGAGTGATTAGAGGTGATTAGGCTTCATAATTTACTTTTGTGGTAATTATTGTCCAGTGGTGGTGGCTCTCATCAGCCACATCTGTGGTGGCTAAGATGCCACCGGGCTGGCAGTTAGTTACTAGCCACCGTAGTGGCCCAAAGTTACTAACTTGCAAGTTACCAACACCGAGCTTGCATGCATGATTACTACGAGTGCAATAAATTACTAGTCATTGGGCTTGCATGCTCAGTAGAGTACTAGAGTGCATGGTAATTAGTGATTAGAGGTGATTAGGCTTCATGATTTACTTTTGTGTAATTACTGCCCAATGTTGGTGGCTCTCATCCTCCTCTCATCAGCCATGTCTATTGTGGCTAAGATTCCATCGGGCTGGTAGTTAATTACCATCCACCACAGTGGCCTTCTCACCCACCACCGAGCCTCTTCATGATTACCAGCCCATCTCGGGTGGTGCCTAAGATTCCACCACGGTGGCCTGCAATTAATATGGATGGAACCCCAAGCTCTAGCCACCACGGTGGCTCGAACTTTATAATATATAAGATCCGTGGTTTACTACCTTGCTCTCATCCACTTGCTCTGCTACTTTGCTCCACACACCCTCCTCTAGCTCTTTCCCTCCCCTGCTCTACTTTGTTTTACGCTCCCTCCTCCATCTCTCATGCTCATTTGCTGATCACCCACTCATCTTCACCATGCCTCCTACCACCCCTCGATGCATTGTGATCCCAATGTTATCTGCCTTCTCATATAAGGTGATTGCATTGCACTCACCGAGCACTCACCTTGAGTAGAAATGTTGGTTCTAGTGGACACCCTTAGTTCCCACGGTCGATTCCCCCCACATTTGCATGTCACCACCTTAGATGTCATGCTCACCTCTGGCCTCTTTGTGGCTGTGCTGTATGGGTTCCCCTTAGACGTCAACAAAGGCTTCAGGATTTTCATAGAAAAGTACTCTTGACTTGTTGGGGGGGCCGTAATCTAAGTCCTGGCAATGTGCATGGTCTTCGGCCTCTTCATCTCCTCGTCCATTGGGTCCCTAAAAAATTTTAATGCAACAAGCTGGGTTGGCGGCACTACTGAGTTGTACAAATTTCATATTGCTTAATGAGGCTCATAACCACTCAGCAATGGCTGCGTGTAATCTTTTGGCCTCTAAGGTTCTCAATGATCTTTTGGCTTACTAGATGTAATGTTTTGGTCTCTAAGACTCTCAGCAATTGTTGAGTTTTTATTACATTTATGTAATCTCTTTTTGTTAAATTTGAGGCTCTCAATATGCACTATTGTTTAACTTTTATATTTGAATGGTTATGGTCACTAGATGTAATCTTTTGGCCTTTAAGGCTCTCAGCAATTGCTGAGTTTTTATAAATGTAAGATCCTCTGTTCAATTTTTGCTTAGTATAAGTTGTTAGTTTTTAGATAACCTATTATTGGATCTAGATGTACATTGAATCTCTTTTGCTCAATTTTCACTCGATGAATTGTAGTTGATTATCTGGATGGCACCACCGGGCCTTCAGCCACCACAGTGGCTTGGAATACTTTTGCCCTCATTTAGGATTTACTGCAACAAGGACTAAACTACCATTAAAGTAGGACTATAATTTCCTTGGTTTAGGACCAAAATAGCACCCAAATAGCTCCAATGACCCACCATTGTTGTTGTGTGGAGATACATATAGAAAAACACAATTAAACTTTTAGAAAATGCAATTGATGATATGGCCCTTGAGGGGTCCTCTCTAGGGGCAAGGGCCATATCAACATGCATTATATAAAATCCAGCATGCCACTGGACAGATTTGGCATGTCGATATGGCCCTTTCCCTAAAAGGGGACCCCTCAAGGGCCATATTGTCAATTGCATTTTCCTTGGTTGCACAAGGAATACATTTTCCTTGGTACACAAATATATAACTCCAAGAACTAGTGTTGTGGCTGTCATAGATCTCATTCTATTTGCCAGCGCGGTGGTCATCATAGGTCTCCTCCTGTAATACATACAAATAGGTAACGGAGCTCTAAACTCCAAGAACCAATGCAGTGGTCGCTCCAAGACATTCTTGAATTCTGGGTAATGACAGGTCGTCACAGGCCAGAGCCTGCGCTAATAAGGCGATGTTCAAAATGATAGATTGTATCTCATTATTATGCCAAAAACCAGCATGGTGGTCTCTCCAAGCCAACCTATGATCTACATGGGTGTGCTACCCAGTGGCAAAGTTGTGGCAAAAGGTTGTACGATGAGACAGGTGGTCAGGCTAGAGACAGCGCTGCGGCATTGTTCAAAATGATAGATTGTCTCATTATTATAGCAAGAACCAGTGCAATTGTCTCTCATAGCCAACCTTGAATTTTAATGATCTGCATGGGCATCCTGCCCAGTGATAGGTGGCAAAGTTGCGACAAAAGGCTATGTGATGATAGGTGGTCAAGAGACTGCGCTACGCAAAATAGTGCAAAGATGTTCGATGTAGTGCAAAGCTGTTGTGTGCCAAGCTCTGCAGTGTTTAGAATAAATATATTGCATCTCACTATTATGCTAGTGCGGCATCACAATGTCGGGAAAATTTTTGGCAAGAGCGCAAGTCCACGTAGAATTCAAAATTTCACCCTAAGAGTGTGTCGCATCGTGGCCCCAAAGTGGCCCCAAAAATAGTTTCACGATTGGCTACACCCAAGCAAACATTGACCCTGGGACTTCAAAACCTCACATTCAAAAAATGTGCAAAAGTACGTGCTTTTGAGTGTTGGGGTTTTCCCAACCCTACCTATCGTATTCTATCATAGTTTGTATTTGTGACTCCAAGGTTCTAGATCGAAGGTTAAAAAGCATGAAGAGAGAGAGAGAGAGAGAGAGAGAGAGAGAGCAAGAAGTGGAGGGTGCAAGCAGTGCATTCAAGAAGCCCGATAAGTAGCTTTTGCTATTTGGAATGTAGCTAGGTTCAACCTCGTTATGTGGATGAAGCAAAGCTCTTATGTGCATGTGCTGCTTGTAGAAAAATTTTGGAGCCTCAAAAGGAGAATGTTGATCCGAACGCTCTTCCAATGAAGCAAATGAAAGTTCTATTATTAACTACTATTGCGAAAGAGATGATTGAGGATCAAAAGTTTAAAACCATCAAACACAATGTTGTGCATCAGTTCGTGGAAAGCAACTAAGTTGATGTGAACTTAATCTAAGAGGCTCTTGATAGAGTGGCGTTAGTAGGAAAGGTTACTCTTCTATTTTCAAAGCTACTGCATATCAAAGGATCAAACATGTGCTTGTTCCGAATCCTATTGTGAAGTATGGAAGTTAAGAGGTTCACTTAACTAGCAAGTAGATGATTTTACTGGGCAACGGTTGCATATTGAGGGCATTTATGAAGGTAACATAGGTAGCACTATATATAATCCTTGGAACAATATTTTTGTTGATCTTGAACAATTACAAAGAAGGATGGATGAATTCTATTGGATTACATTTCAAGGGTACCAAGGATGACTTATATTTGTTATTAAGATGGATGAATGTGAGATTGTTACAGAGAGAAAGATCGAAACATCACACTTATGAATTGAGCTCTTGATCCATCACAATAACAAAAGGAGACTCAGAATATTTTTGTGAACAATCAAAGAAGCACATTTGGTGGTTGGGTGCATTTGAGGTAAGTACACACTTGGACTTTAAATGGTTTCATTATTTTAAATGTGTTGATGTCTGATTCCATTTATATTGCCTTGATGCTTTAATAGAGATGGATTTTCCAAAGAGCAGGTTATAACAGAGGACCACCAAACATTAGTTTGGGTGTTCCACCAAATGGAAATACCACCAATCATCAAAAAACAAGTTCAAGGAGGGCAACTTCATGTCAAAGGAAAATGTGATTTTCAAGTTGATTGGCATATGGCAAGGGACCTCAAGACCTTGAAATGCATGTTCAAGATAATCAAAGGAGGTTATTCTAAATCTCCATTACTTTACTACTACAAGGAGCCAGCCCATGTCATGGATTCTAAGTGGTGGAGAAAAGCTCCTAATAATAGGGATAAGATTGATCCAAAATTCAAAGCAGTCTTGGGCATCCCTTTGTGCAATGTCCATATATGCACTTTGCATGCTTTAAGTCGAATCATTGAAAAATTAGTTTTCTTATATATTGGATTTGCTTGGAAGCTTTGACCAGAAAAGCATAGGAAAATAGCAATTACTACCTAAGAAAAAGTATTATCAAACATGGGAAGGCAACAAATGAAAAAGTATTAAGAAGGCAACAAATGGAAAGGATGTTCCCATCAAACCATCAATTGGTGGAGTCAAAGCAAAAAGGTTTTTATCAGGACCACAAAGAGAAGGGAAGCTTGGTAGACGGTCAAGATATGTTTCGAGGGTGAGATATGGCCTTTGAAAGCTTGTGTGTAATGTTGTCAAAGATGACGAGTTAGATGGTGTTGCTAGAAATGTGAAAGTAGAAGTATAGAAATTGTTGGAAAATCTATTTATACTTTGTGACAAAAAGACATGGACCAAGAGCGATCACCGTTTGTTAGAAGAGGAGCTTAAAGCTTTTGGAAAGTCAATGAAACAATCTTGGAGAAGTTGCACAACATAACACACTATATGGTAAGCAAAACTAATTTGTCTTGTAAGGCAATGCTTTTGGTACTTGTTAGCATAAAATAGTGACTCAATATTTTTTGTGATTGCAGCATATTATCTATACCCATCTTTCATATTTTGTGAAAATTTATGGATGCCCTACAATTTGGTCTACATAGGGAATGGAGAAGTCTCATTACACTACAAGAAATGCTTTTTTTTTACACACAACATTTTGGAGGAGCAGTGAAGGAAAATAGTCTCAAAGAAGTATTTCAATGGTTCTATAGATGTATACTATAAAGGTTACAAATAAAGAAAAAGTTGTATTATCACAAGTTATAATTGCCTTCAACATGGCACAAAAGAAAAGAAGAAGGTAAATCCTAGACAACAACTCAACAACTGTGCAACAGAAACATACGGAATGGAGGCAATCCAAGATCTTTATGTATCACAAATGGATTGATAGAACTTAAAAGCTTATAACGAAATGCATCAATGTACAACTCATTTGAGAAAATCATAGACTATATGATGCATTTCAAGAAAATTAATACAAATTCAAAGTTCACTATTTTTTGTTGTAGTCCTTTGTATCAATGGAAAATACAACATTATTGTGGTTTTTACTCTTTTGCTTCTTTCTCATTGCGCTGCCCTCCTTCTATCTGTCTAGCCTCTAGAGTTGAGAGTGACTCTCTTAACCTTATAAGTTGATGGTTCCCATAACCATCAATATGTATAGGATTTTAATTCCATGTTCTAGAGCATATGCAGTGTAGGTGAGAAAGTTAACCTGCCTTTGAGACTGTGTTGTCCAAGGCAGTACCCAAAAATGTCTAAGGCAGATAACCTCTCAATTGATACCACTTTAAAATTCAAATTTCCCTCTCTTTTCCCTCTCCCTCTCCCTCTCCCTCCCTGGAATTCAAACTTTTCCCTCTCCCTCATCTCCCCTTCCTTTCCTAGAATTCAAACTTCCTTTCCCTTCCCTAGAATTCAAACTTCCCCCTCCCCTCCCCTCCCCTCCCCCCTCCTTGCCCCCCCTCTCCCTCCCCCTCCCCTCTCCCTGTCCCCTACCCTCCCCTCTGCCTCTCCCTCTCCCTCTCCCTCTCCTCCCCTCCCCTCCCCTTACCTTTCCCCTTCCCTTACCCCTCCCCTTCCCTCCCTCCCCCCCTCCGCTCCTTTCCTTCTCTTCCTCCCCTATCCTCCCCCTCCCCTTCCATTCCCTTTTTCCCTACCTTCCCACAATCGTGGCTGCCTTTATAATATACTTTTTTCAAACAAAACAATAAATAAATCCATTCGCAGACTTGGATTATAATCACTCTTTTCTTCCGATGGCCACGATACTTTGCATGCACATCAATCCCACCTATCTTGAGGCGTGTGCAAAGTATCATTGCCATCGGGTATGGTTTGCATAGTCGAACACATATTACATCATGTTTTTCACAAAGTCTCATGCACAACGGTCAAAAAACACCCTCTGAGTTGTGTTATTCACATGTCAATATCGCCTATCTTAAGGCACATGAAAAGTATTGTTTCCATCGCAAATGGTTTGCATCATGGAAATCACATTACACCATGTTTTTCACCAAGTCTCATGCACAATGGTCAAAAAACACGCTCCGAGTTCTACTATTCAAACGCACATATATCCAATAGTCATGATGCTTTGCATGTGCATCAATACCACCCATATTAAGGCACGTACAAAGTATCGTGTCCATCATATATGGTTTGCATGGTCGAATAACACACCTCAGATACTATTTTTTGACAGTTGTGCATAACTCTTGGTGAAAAATGGGGTTTGTGGTGACTTTGACCATCCAAATCATATTCGATGGGCACGATACTTTTCTTGAACCTTAGCTTAGAGGGGATTGATGCATTTGCAAAGTATCGTTCCCATCAATTATGTGCGCATATGAATACCACACCTCAAAGCGTTCTTTTTGACGGGTGTGCATAGCACTTAGTGAAAAATGAGATTTGTGGCGACTTCGACCATTCAAAGCATATGTAGGATGTGCACGATACTTGGCACATGCATCTCAATGTTGGTTGTATTGGTGTGCATGCAAAGTATCATTCCCATCAGGTATGTGCGTATATGAATAACACACTTGTTTTTTGACGATTGTGCATAATACTTGGTGAGAAACGGGGTTTGTGGCAACTTCGACCATCCAAAGCATATTCGATGGGCATGGTACTTAGCATGTATCTCAACAAAAGTGGGATTGATGCATGTGCAAAGTATCATTCCCATCGGGTATGTGCACCTTCAAATAACACACCTCATACCATTTTTTTAAAAATGGTTGTGCATCATAGGACTTAGTGAAAAATGGGGTTTGTGGTGGCGAGTTCGACCATCCAAAGCATATCCGATGGATAGAATACTTTTTTTGCATGGATAAAATTAGTTGGGATTCACATGCATGCAAAGTATTTTTCCCATCGGGTATGTGCACATTTGAATAACACACCTCAGAGCATGTTTTCTGAGGGGTGTATAAAAATGGGATTTATGCAACTTCGACCATCCGAAGCATATCCAATGGACACAATACATTGCACGCACCTCACCATATGTGGTATTTCCACACATGCCAAGTATCTTGCCCATCGAGTATGTGCGCATTCGAATAAAACTCCTCAGAGTGTGTTTTTTAATGGTTGTGTATAACACTTGGTGAAAAATAGGGTTTATGGCGACTTCGACCATCCAAAGCATATACGATGGGAATGATACTTGTCACGCACGTCAAAATAGATGGAATTGACACACATGAAAAGTATCATGATCATAGGATATGGAATTGACACACATGAAAAGTATCATGATCATCGGATATGTCTGCCCACGAATAACATACCTCAGAGCGTGTTTTTTAATGGTTGTGCACAACACTTGGTGAAAAATGGGGTTTATGGCAATTTCAACCATTTAAAGCATATTAGATGTCACAAAACTTTGCACATGCCTCAACATAGGTGGGATTCATACATGTGCAAAGTATCATGCCCATTGCATATGTGCGCATTCGAATAACACACCTCAGATATTATTTTTTTATGGGTGTACATAACCCTTGGTGAAAAACAGGGTTTGTGAAGATTTCGACCATCCTATGTGTATGTTTAAATAACATACCTCAATGCGTGTTATTTGATGGTTGTGCAAAAGACTTGGAAAAAAATGGGGTTTGTGGTGACTTTGATCATCCAAAACATATATGATGGGTATGATCCTTTGCACGTGCCTCAAAATAGATGGTATTCAGGTGTGTGCAAAATAACACATCTCAAAGCGTGTTTTTGACAGTTGTACATATGACGATGAAAATTGGAATTTCTGGCGACTTCAACCATCCAAAGCACATCCAATGGCATGATACTTGAAAAAAATCTCAACATAGGTGGGATTAATTCATGTGCAAATTATCATTCCCAACAGGTATGTGCATGCTCGAATAACACACCTCAGAGTGTTTTTTTGGAGGGGTATGCACAACACTTGGTGAAAAATGGGGTTTATGGCGACTTTGACCATCCAAAGTATATCCAATGGGCATAATACTTTGTACGTGCCTCAAAATAGGTGGATTCATGTGTGTGAATATCATCATGCCCATTGGGTATGTGCACATTCGAATAAAACACCTCTGAGCGTGTTTTTTGACTATTGTGCATAGCACTTAGTGAAAAACGGGGTTTATGGCTACTTCGACCATCCAAAGCATATTCGATGAGCATGGTACTTTGAAATCGCATAAATAGAGGTGAGATTCATGTGAGTTCAAAGTATCATGCCCATCAAGTATTTGTGCATTCGAATAACATACCTCAGAGCGTGTTTTTTTATGGGTGTGTATAACACTTGGTGAAAAATGGGGTTTATGGCTACTTCGACCATCCAAAGCATATTTGATCTACATGATAATTGGCACATGTTTCACAATAGGCTGGATTGATTTACTAAAAATGATCGTTTCCATCGGGTATAAGCACGTTTGAATAACACACATTACAGCGTGTTTTTTGATGAGTGTGCATAACACTTCGTGAAAAAGGGGATTTGTGGTGACTTCAACAATCAAAAGCATAACCGATGGGTATGATACGTGGCACATGACTCAACATAGATAGTATTCATGCAAGTGTAGAGTATGATAATCGTGGGCTGCACGATACTAGACCATAGTACATTGATGTAGTCTTCCTCAATTAGGGATAGAGCCCAAGAAGCTGTCGAGGTCGAGCTCCTCAATAGAGTTCCCTCCATGAAAGCCAAATTTTTTGGTAGTCGCTTTTGTTTGGGTTTGATCACATGGTTTCTTCAAAGGGAGTAAACATTTGTGTTGGCCTCATTGGGGACCGTGGAAAATGAAAGCGGTATGCATTTCCTCTTTTCCTACAAGTTTTTGTGTGCTTGTGCCGCTGGATGTCATTGTCCTCAAGACACAATTTTGAAATGTTGGTGCACATGCATTTGTCAACAAACGCAATGAGATCGCAATCTGTAGACATGCCATAGGCCGAGGCATTTTCAATCCAAACTAGTCCATGGTTGTGTTGGCTTCCTCTGTTCTAAAACTCAATCACAAAGAAAAAGTCAGCTACTTTGCCTAGGATTGTGGGTTCTTGTTTGAGGCGGCGTTTCATTGCTTGGAATTTCTACACATAGTATCTTGCAGTCTTCACGGGGTCGGAATGTATAAGTTTACGTAACCCGCAAGTTGTCTAAAGAGAGATGCCTTCTTGTGTAGCCAATGGGTTCACAAAGTGCAAGTAGGTAAGCATTAGTCACCTTCGCAACGGAACGTACACCGATAGTGTTCTGGTGAAGCACATCGAAAGAACATTGTAGGCATTCATTTGCACGGTGGAGGCAATCTTGCAGTAGAGCAAGTGAGTTCGCACTGTTCTAAAGAATGAGTCTCACATGTTCAAGGTTCGGAATGTGTGGGTACATGGTGAATGAGCTAGCAAGCAACTCTTTTCAAGGTGGTCACATTTGCAAAGTCAAGGAAAATGGGGCTGTAAAGTGTTTGTAACAAATTATCGTATGTGTGCGAAGGAAAAAACTCAAGTAAGCATACTAAAACATCGGTATTTGTGAATCTTCCACGTGGCTTGATGCCAAGGAGCCGCTGAGTGCACATGCAAAACGTTTTCAGTGTACAAATCTAGGAAAGGTGCTTGAAGGCCCAACAAATTGTCAACTTGCATGCCACGAAGTGTCACGGCCACGTACGGACTATTGCAAGTGTTGATGCGACCTTTCACCAGCAGCGGGAATTTGGCGATCAACTGAACTAAAGCATAACTGTAGCAATAAGGATGTCTAGGGTCTCGATTAATGCGTGTGCCTCCACAAGTGCCACACTAGTACTCTATGAGCAATGCGTTGAGGTTCATGAAAGCTAGAATGAGGCTAGAACGCCTATGACGTGCCCCCAAAAAAATGCAAGCAACCATTAGTCTGTTGAAGAAGGCATGTTAAAAACCACAATGCAAAGGTAACATACTCTTTGGCCATAGCCAAGCTTGGAGACTTGGGCCATAAACATTGGCTGAAGTTCATTCTTCTTCAGACCATGAGAAATGTTAGCAAGGATTGTGAAGCCTAAGGTGTTCTTCACTGTCATGTACGAGACATTTTTGAGAGTGTACATGACAATCCCATCCTCGTTGTACTCCTAGATTAAGTGTGTGAGAATGCTTTTGCACTCTGTGACGAAAGCCAACTGCAAAAAATGCAAAATTTTAGGCTTGGGAAACTTTGTTTTTTTGGCATACCAAAGAAACACGTGAACGATTACACTCACTACAACATGATCCTTGTCCCTTGGACTGTTAGCAACAATAATTTGATCCCTTGTACTTCCCTCATTGTTTATCAAGAAATGACAATTATATAGGACTCCTACACTTTTAAACTAGCAATCACTGTAAACCTCTATAGTAATCAATCGTTGCGTAATTCTTTGTAGTCAATAGGACTTAACCATCACGACCCTTCAGAAATGAATGTAAGCGAGAATGTCAAAAGCCGCATTAAAGATAATAGAGCGCACCTTCCGCATATGCCGCATGAGCTACTATTTGGAATGCCTTTCGAAGCGAACGCTTTGCATCCTTATTGATTGTAGAATTTTTCAAAAGGTCTAGTTGTTTGGGTGGCTTACTACTAGAGGACAACAACAAAGGTGAGCTGAATCCAACGGGGCATTGATGGTGTTCGTGGCACTTCCTCTACACATGCTGATGAAAATGCAACAATACTTTAACTCTCTTTGCACATGCGTGACAAAAAGGCAGCAATACTTTTAATAGAGCAGTTGTCTAATTACAAAGGCTAGAGTGGTGAATACTGCACACCATTTATCACAGACATCGCATCATCATTGGTTTCCTGAAGAGCCTTCCCAGTAATGCGTTTTACCATTTCTGAAATGTAGACAAGAAGAGAGAAGATGAATTAACCTCTCTGGAAGGTGTTGTTCCTAGTGTCCATAGACTCTGGGGAACCCTCTCTCCTTTGCATGGAATCAACAGATAAAAATAGCTTAGCCTTAGACTCTGCACTACACTCATGCTTTGCCATCACTAAACAAATCGAAGCACCCAAGAGGAATTCTCCAAGTGCAGATGCTTCTCCAAACGTTCTTTTGTAGGCGCACGCAGCATGGAAGACCCCCCTCACTAAATCCAACAATGCATGGCGAATCTGTTCACTGAAAATCCAACATTGAAGGCCGACTTTGTAGCGAACAAAGTTTCTTCATTTCATTGAATACACTAACTATGGTCGAATTTGCAGCAAACTAAGTTTGTTCGTTTCATTGAATACACTAACTACTCGCATCTTAACGCAAGCCCATGAATGGCAAATTGCAAAGATAATGAAGGATTTGGGGGCAGCCGAAAAATCGTGAACGCTATGCAAAGAATCATACACTTGCAGTCCACATGGGCAGCGACTTCAATAAAGTGTACGTGGATCAACCATATAATTTGTTGATCAAGAAGCCAAAGCGAAAATAATTTTGACATCTAAAACTCTAACCTTCGCTAAGGCCTACTTCTCGCAGGCCAAAATCTATTGTGTGAACTTGAGTAGGTGGGCTTGTGGAAAGTCGATTTTTGGCTTGATTAGCCGTGGTAGAAATGTCACAAGGTCCATGGAGATGATGAATTATAATATTGGCATGACTGACTTGTATATAATGAGGCCCATATAAATAACGATTCATCAATATTTGTGTGTGGGGTAAACTTCAAAGGGAAGCCTAGAAGGAGCGAGGTAGCAATAGTAAGTTCGGGAGGGGAACGGTGGGCACACGTGTGGGGACTACGTGGCAGGAGAAGCGAGACGTGGCAGGTTGTGTTAGATGAGGGAGGTTGCCATGCACACGTCCACCTGATCACCGTCTTCGTCGTCGTCTCCAACATCATCTTCTGTTCAACAACAGAATTTCGTGAACATTTTCAGCTGTGTATCCGAACTACCTACCTCCCATTACTTCGCTCAAATCCCAGTGTTTTCCTCTGGTTTTTTCTTCTCGTAGCTTCTCTGTTTGCTCCTCCCTTTCTCCTTTAACATGCCTGTGGTTTCTACCCACTGCTACGCTAACCATCGCGGTGGCGTCGGCAAGACCACACTCACCTTTCAGATCTCTGCGGCGTACGCAGTCGCTCACCCGGACCACAACGTCCTCGTCATCGATGCCACAGACGTCAGTACCTCTACCTCGACCTGGCTACGTACTCTGTTCCAGCTGAGTTCTGTAGCTGCGGCCTGTAGCCTGCATGCGGCTGACTAGCGTGACTGTGTATATGTTTCCAGATTGGCGATGTATCTGAAATGCTCATGGGTGGGCTCTACGAGAATCGAGGTAGAGAGACATTGAGGAACTTAGTCCCGCTTGCCAATACGACTATGCTGTTTTTGCGTGCTTGTGCGGCCTCGACGAGAAGCAAGCTCAAAGATCTCGACATCCATTCATCAATCATTTCCAAAGTAGTCGAGGGGATGCCGAAGGTTGTCTGTATGAATGTAGATGCTGCTTCTGCTTTTGAAAGCACAGATGAATGTCAAGTTCTCATGTGTATTGACAGCAAGGATCGATGTCCAACTGGCAGGCCATTGAAGTTGCTAACGAGATTGACGAGCTGGGCGACCAGAAGAGGCCAGAAGTTGATCTTACCGAGTTTGCCATCCCGCTGAAACATGTGAACCCACGAGTTCCTGGCAATATGTATGTATGTCCCAGCGGGCTGGATATCGATCAACTTATTGCATTCTCTGATTCTCAGAGACGTAATATTATTTCTGGCCTTATCGAGTAAGAATCCTTCTTGCACATTTTGTGCCTCTCGTTGATGAACTGTGACCTGATTATAATTTAGTCCAGCGTGGTCAGGCCTTAAAAAGCTGGGTAGTTTTTTGGTGATTTGAACAGCGCTTCATATGTTTTGTTTGTTGGGCTGCACCTTGGTTCTTGCAGCTCATTCAAGCTGGTAAAGGGAAAATGGAAGATTTTTATAGATACAGACGCGGGAGCAGAAAACGACGTCTACTGCTACATCTCGTTGGGCATTTCGGATTACTGTACCTTACCGCTTCACGCAGATATGACGGATTGGTATCGGGTTTGGTCTTTGCTAGAGGAAATGCGGGAGTTACGGAGTACAGGTGTTCCCAACGTAAAGGTAAGAGAAGCGGTTCTACTCTGCTGCAGTGTTTGAACAATCGTCTGGAGTTTCGTACTTTGATCTCTGTCGTTTTGAAACAACTTCTCAGATTCAAGGAATTCTCTGGAATGGGCTTATGGTGAGGTACACTTACCGATGCTTTACCGCCGGCTCTGCGGGGGCCAGTACAAAATGCACATTCACGCCCACTAAGGCAGAGCAGGTACGTTCCGCCGTTCTGCGTTTTTGTTGCTCTAGAGTCTAGAGCGGAGCTTGCCTTCTGCTCCTTATCGAGATGCCCTCATCGATATTTCTGCACGTGCAGGATGTCATTTTAACCCTCAACACTTTAGTTTTTGAAGAGGCCGAACGGAATCCCGATCTTTTCCTTCATTATAGTGGGGCTGACACGGATGCAAACGAGTTTCGTATGAAGTCTTCGATGTGTGTCAGGAACTTCAGTGTGGTTGGAGTTGCGTCAAAGGACTCTGGAATCCCGATTGCCTGTATATGTCCAGGGACATTCCATGGGGTGCACATGACATACAACTTAAACGAAGCGACGATAGAACACTGCAGGTAGGCTCAATCTTAGTTGAGCAGCTTCTCATCAGAAGAGTTCCTGCGTTGCCTATGTAATTGAGAATCAAACGTGTGTGTGGGTTTCGTTTTCTGCCAGAGCGAATTTGAACGAGATTGTGAGTTCAATAGACGAATCGAACGAACTTGTTTCGTCCGAAAGAGAGACAGACGAGGGTGTAAAACCGCGTGGAAGTGCTGCTGGTGCCGGTGAAGCCAAGAAGAGAGCGCAAACTAAAGCTGGCAAGATGCGGGCTGGAGCAAGGAAAAGGAAGACGCTGAGGAGTTACACGAAGGACAGTTCGTCTCCGACAGCAAGTCTAGGAGGCAAATACAGAATATACAACACCAGGAACAAGTATTCGCTGAGGGATAGGACTCGCAAGATGAGCATTGTAGATGGACTGCTAGAATCTAGCAGCACATCCACTATACAAACAAGATGAGTCGCCTCGATATGATCACATCTTGTATTAACAGGTGTTTTAACAGTGCTGCTTCGTCTTAAGTGTAAAGAAAGGAGGAGCTTTGAAGAGTGTTTCCCACTGTTTATTGTTAAGGGCGTCTTGCTTCTATTTTGCGCCTTGAATAGTTCTTAAGCTTTGAATGGAATGCTTAAAACTTTCTTGATATCCTTATTGCATCAACCATCTTCACAAGATGAATCTAACAGCTCGTGCATAATTCTCCTCCTCTTCATCTTGCACCTAAGGGTTTGTTATTCCATTTCCTAACACATTTTATACCTTAATTTTACGGACCACAAAGTACGGAAATTTCTTAAATATTCAATTAAATAGAAAGTTGCATATCTATACAAGTAATTGAAATTTTCATAAGTGAAATTGGAACATAGACATTTTTCAAGACTACATAGTTGAACATGAATTCATTTTGGGTTTTTGCATTGTGAAATCGTTAGCCTCGAAGTCTGTCCTTAACGACTACAGTTGTGGAGCATGCCCATGATTGGCCATTAGGAGGGATGTTGATTTGCTTGTAAGGGGTCTGGTTATTCATCTTGTAGGAAAGGGAAAGCGGGTAGAATATCAAAAGGTTTTTTGGAACATAAATGTAACACTACAAATCCTTTCACCCCTCGTATCCTGCCTTTCCATCAATAAATACCTACGTGCCCATTGGTTTTTTTTTGCAACATGATACTTCATAATCAATGTTACATTAACGGCTTCCAAGTCTTAACCTTTCACGAATGCCATCTCTATGGACTTCCTATTTGCAGTATGGTGGTTACTATGTGCTCTTGGTTTTTTTTTCTGCAATGCGACATTTCATAATCAGGGTTACATTAGCGGGCTCCAAGTTGTAACCTCACTAGAAGACATGGGTTGCTTTTCGACACCGATATCGATGCTAAATACAAAGAATTTTTTTTAAAACAAGTGAAAGTGTCAGAAAGTCTGTCGGTGTTATCTCGCAAAGAAATCGTCGGTGTGGGTGCTGGTATGGGCATCGGTAAGTTATAGTAGTTAGTGTCGGTATGGGCATCGGTATTATCGTCGATATATAGAGCTATACACTACAGTGTTGGTATAGGCGTTAGTATATATCATCTTAATAGAAGTACAAAAAATCTTAGTGGGGCAAGATGGGGCTTGTTTCAGTCCCATCCTATCCCACAATTTCTTTTTACGTTAGAATCATGATTAAATGTTACAAAAGAGGGGTATAAAATCCTGTTACAATTTTACAAAAAAGGTCTATAAAGTGGCAAAAGTAGTGCCAAAGTTGAGAATGGCAAATATGTCGAAGTAATGTGCGCTACATGGCTCTCTCTTCGTGGGCCTGATCCCTCGCCCTTCTCTTTTGCTAGCCTATCTCCTTCTTCTCCAGATTCAGTCTCTAAGTCCGGATCTCCGGATGGGTCGAACGTGCCTCCCTAAGAATGAAACAAGCTAGGAAAACTAAGAGCATCAATTGTAAGACAACGGTGACACTCAAATGATAACGATGAGGATTAAGGTATACTCACATGACGTGCCTCCATCTTGCACCAATCGATGTCGTGTCCTTCATCGTCGTCCTCCTGAAACCAAGGGTGGGCTCCAATCCTAAATGCCCTTCTGTACTCCTCGTCGGTTGGAGGCCTACCAATCATAGATTCTTGTGGATCCAAATTCAAGGAGTTAGATATGAATGACTAAACATATTAGATATTTAGTAGAAGATAAACGTATACTTACCGACCATTCCTCGTTGCCTAGTCTGCCATCGCTCCCAAGGTGCAAAGGACCTACAATCTCCAAGCGTATCCTCCCTGCCCTCTGTTGAGTAGCGAACACATCTGGATTCTCCTTGAACTCCTTCGCTTTCTTCCATTCTTTTGGATGCGCTCACCCTGGCTTGGGCTTACTTAGCTTAACAGCCCTCCTTAAGTCGTATCTACCAGACTTTAGGAGCTCCCCCATGCGCTTAAGCATGGCACCTTGATCAAGCTCATACTTTGTACGATTGGGAAATTGTCTCATCAGGGCATCTATGACAGTCTCCTTGGCTGTATTGTCCTTTTGACTCCAAGGTTTGAAGATATCCTTGGGGAAGTGGGTGCTCATCAACCTCCTCATGTATCTTATGACCCACTTCTGACATCGTCCTCTATAACTTCCCCAACGTTTCACATGGTAGGATAGGTCCTCATGCAAAACAAAGTCCAAAGGATGTGCCACCGGTGGATGGAGTCGTAGAGCTAGACCACGGAGTGGGAGTAGTGGAGGTAGAGCGAGGGGTGGAGCGAGCTCTTAAGGAGCAAGGAGTAGGGGAGCGAGTGGTGCAGGGGGTGCTCCGGTCTGTGAGAGGGGAGGACAAGGGACTAGACTAGAACTGGGTCTCATGAACAGGGGGAGACTTGGAGTGCTTGGAGTGTGCAGGCTCGTTTACATCTCCTGTGCCACCACAGCTGCCTTGACCCTTACTACTCTTTTTGGACCTACGCTGGTGACCCCTAGGTGATGATCCCTCAGCTCTCCCTCAGAAGGGGCAAGAGGGGACGACTGTCGAGTAGGCGTATCCATCGATGTCCTTGATCCACCCCTAAGGGGTGCAGGAGAGGGAACAATGGAGGTCCTTTGGGATAGAATATAAAAGGATCTCTCTGCCTCTGCGCCGCTTATCATGGCTGTGACAAACTCATCAAGACTTTCAACGAAGCCATGGGCTACTATAGCAAAGGGGTCCCCTGACAGGTAGGTCCCTGAGGAGTCAGCTGAGTGGAATCGAAGTCGTCTGGAGAGTAGAGCCCAAGTCATTGAGCTCTCCTCCTATGAGGAGTCCCATGACCATCGGGAGTCCGCTCTCCAGACGTGCGATGTCATGACATGTCTAACTTAATGGGATTGGACAAACACAAACACAAAATCGGGTAAGAAGCGAAAAAAAAAAAAGATACTTACATTTTATTTAAAAGACAATTTACTACTTAAAACTCAAATTCAATTTACTAAAACTCTGATAAATTCGTATTGATAAATTGATAAACAACATTGGCCTCCATAAAAGACATTATCATATGTAAACAAAATTGGTCTCCAAAAGAGACATTCTCATGCACTTTCTACTACTCTGTATTGCTATCACTTGTACTGTCCTCCTCGTGGTGGCTAGAAGGGTCATTTGGGACCTCATCTTGCACATCTTGTTCTATATATTGATACTCTTCTTGGACGATGTACCCATGGTCCAAGAAGATGTCAACACAATTCATTATATCCTTCATGGTCTCCCATTTATTGATTTTTGGTCCAAACCGGTGGGAGACCGGTGGTTCCTCCATTAAAGCTTGCGGAGGTTCCTCATGTTGGATCTTGTGACCCACAAGAAATGCTCCTCCCTTGAAGATCTATCTTGACCCCACCCACGCACGTGCACTTCCACATTAAACTTCACCCATTCTTCATCATGCTTAATTTTCTCTGCAACATGGGATAGTAGGGTATCCAAATGCCATATGGTGGCAACATGAGGGAGAGGGTTTCGGTTTAGGGAAGGCTGCCTAGGATTTGGGCGGTCCATTAATTTGGTGGAAAACAACAAGCAAGTATGGGAATATAAAACACATTACAAACCAAGATAAGGAGGGGAATAAGGAGAGGAAAAGAGAGGAGAGAGAGAGGGAGAAAAAAAAGAGGAAGAGAGGAAAAGAGAGGAGAGAAAGAAGAGCAGGAGAGAAAGAGAGAAAGAAGAGGAGGGAAATAAGAGAGGAAAGAAAGAGAGGAAAAGAGAGGAAAAGAGAGGAGAGAAAGAAATTAAGAGAGGAAAAGAGATAAGGAGAGGAAAAGAGAGGAGAGAAAGAGAGAAAAAAAGAGAGAAAGAGAGGAAAAGAGAGGAGAGAAAGAAGAGTAGGAGAGAAAGAGAGAAAGAAGAGGAGGCAAATAAGAGAGGAAAGAAAGAGGGAAATATCTACATAGAACCAAATAAATCATCTATATAAAAACTTACGTTACCAAGAAAAGGTTAGAACTCAACCATACCTATTGAATATATAATGTTGATATTTGAAGCACCTTCTTGATATAGATGGTTAACCCTCCCTTAAAACCACAGAATCTAACAACACACTTCATACTAGGCAAAAATGGAATTTGCAAGAGCATTACCACCACCATAGTTCAAGCTCGATGATCCTCTAGAGGAGGACGAGGGTATGGCAGACATGATGGATTCTATTTTTGGAGGCACCACAAGAGATGGGGGCAAGATGTCTGAGCATGAGGCCATAATGCGAGATTTGGCATCAACACGCTTGTATGATGGTGCGAGGATGACAAAACTATGAGCTTGCCTCTCAATCTTGAATTTGCAGGCAAAGTATGACTTGTCAGACATAAGTGTCTCAGCCTTGATGAGGTTAGTGCAAATCATGTTTGGATCCTTGTTCTTAGTATCTTATTCCTAATTGTTTTAATTAGTATCTCATTCATAAGGGTTCTTGGATATGCAAATTGCAATAGGTTGCTCCAAAAGATGTTGCCTGCCCCAAATACCACGCCCAATTCTAGAGACGAAGCAAAGAAGATGTTGACAATGGTTGGGATGGATTATGACACCATCCATGCTTGCCCTAATGATTGTATTTTGTTTCATCATGAGTATGGTGATTTGGTTAATTTTCCGGAGTGTAGAGCACAGTGCTACAGATAGGACTTGTTGGGGGAGACTATCCCAGTGAAGGTCTTGAGACATTTTTCCATCATCCCTAGAATCCAATACATGTTTAGATGCAAGTCCATTGCGTAACTGATGATGTGGCATGCTACACACCACAGTCCACCGATGACACTTTGAGGATCCCTGCAAATTGTGCTGCTTGGAAGCACATACAACATGTGGCCAGACTTTGCGAGGGAGCCATGCAATTTACATCTCAGGCTTGCAATGGATGGCGTGAACCCTTTTGGGTTACGCTCTACATCTTGGTTAACATGGCCCATAGTCTTGGTCAACTACAATATCCCGCCATGGCTAACAATAGAGAAGGGACGCCTCATGCTTGCCCTACTTGTGTCGGGGGAGTACAAGGCCAAAAAACTTGATGTGTACATGGCGCCCTTGATCGAGGAGGTGTAGACCCTATGGAGGGGCATACGTGATATTTCTAGAGCCTCGAGGCGGACCGCATACATTTTCATTAGGGGAATTTTGATGTGGACTATGCATGACTATCCATGATATGGGGAGTGCATAGGTACATTTTAGTGCATGTTTATTGATACCTTTATGCTTTATTGTGCTGTGATCTATGCATGTCTAATGACCTATTTGTGCATGCATATATGTAGGACTTAAAACACAAGGGTACCATGCTTGTGCTATTTGTGGCTCTAGTTTGAATGCACGACACTCCAAACATATGAGGAAGATGGTTTATGAAGGTCATGCTCAATACCTTCCGCTTGATCATCCTGCACGTGAAGGTCAACTTGATCCACCACCGGTCCGTAGAAAGGCAAGTGATTGGATTTGGGAATGGAGAGCTAATAGTGAGGATCCTCCTTCTAGTATGGAATGGCCTCGGAATGGCTGTTGATCTTTCACAAGCCTCCATATTGGGGTGAGTTACAAATCAATCATCTCTTGGATTCCATGCATATCTTCAAGAATGTGGGGGCTTTTAGTTGGGCACACTTGGTTGGTGACAAAGACACAAGGGGAGTTCGAGAAGACTTGCACGAGATGGGTAGCATGCCTCACTTATGGCCCCAAGAGCGAGTGTGTAGAACCTGAGAGCATGGTTCTACAACTCAAGAGGGTGGTTTAGGAACCCAAGAGCATCCTCCTAGAATGATTCTCCCGAAAAAACCATGGATCCTTTCCAAGGTAGAGGAGGCAAGAGTGAAGGCAGACATTGCACCTTTCAGACACCCACAGGTTCATCATTGGCTTAGGGGAGAATTTACAAAGGACAATAAGCTTAGTGGCCTCAAGTCCCATGATTGAAAAAAGGTCTTACATGAATGCTTAGTAGAACTAAGATTGTGATGCTTTCGTGTAACTTATATGATTGTGATACGTTGTTATACTCCTTTCTTGTTATCCTCCCAATTACAATGAGAGGATGCTTTTCGGAAGATGTTAGAAAAGCTATCTACAAGATCAGTGGAATTGTCAAGTATGCTTACTATCATATCACCTTCATTATGTTCATTTTAAATGATTGGTAGAAAATATTGAATCTTACAGGTGCATGTGGAATAGGTGGATCTCACAAAAAGAGATCTCTGTATCGAGCATTGAGAGGGCTAAAGTGGACTCCATTGAAGCTGTGTGCTTGCTTGAGAAGCACTTTCTCTGAAGCATTATGACAACTGAGGTGCACTTGCTTGTACATGTAGTTGATGATGTCGCCATTACAGGAACTGTTCATAGTTGTTGGATGTTTTTCCTTGAACAATTTTTTAAAACTTTAAAGGGATTTGTAAGGCAAAGAGCTAGACCCAAAGCAAGCATGGTAGTTGTGCAAGAGTCATTAGTATACATGACATAGTTTCTTGCATCCATGGATCCCGATATGCCACATGCTTGGAACATCAAGGATGATGATCGTGTCGTTGTGGAGGTTCCCCAAGGTAAAGGGGTTGAAAGAAAGATGAGCGAAGAGCAAAGAGAGAAATTCAATAATTTTTGTGTCCTCGATAGTTCCAGGATGCAAAGATGGGTGGAGAGATATGAAGAGGCCAAGCAAAAAGAATAAATGAGAGGATGATCTATTTAGAGTCATGCAAATGTGAAGGGTGCCATATCCACTGGACCTTGCTCTTCTCCCCAAACACGTCCCGTGATTGGCTACAAGAAGCTCTTTGTGAAGGTGAAGATGATGGAGAGGACGTAACCAATTGAGAGCAAAAGCTTGCAGTCGGATGGATGCAAATGTGGGTGGAGAGATATGAAGAGGCCAAACAAAAATAATAAATGAGAGGACGATATATTTAGAGTCATGCACAAGTGTAGCCTGGTGCCATCCACTGGACCTTGCTCTTCTCCCTAGACACGTGTCCCGTGATTGGCTACAAGAAGCTCTTTGTGAAGCTGAAGATGATGGAGAGGAAATAACCGCCGATCGAGAGCAGGAGCTTGTAGTCGGATGTATGCCATGTGTAAGTTTTTTACCTTTCTACTTAATTTAGGTATATACGATCACAATCGCTACAAAATGCATCCTCATTGTTTTAACCATGTTCTTTTGCAGTACAAAAATTACAGTGCATTATGGTCACATGGACCGCATTTTCATGTGGAATGCATTGATTCAAGGAGAGTGACATATGATTGTGGAGTCATGGCTACCTTTGTACAAGATAGCTGAGCAAAATGTTTTTGATACCACTCTTCTCTCCTCACAGTTAAATTATTGTGGGACCATACGTGACATCTATGAAGTTGATTTTAGAAGATTTAGTATTTTCATTTTTGATGTCAAATGGTTTAGAACTATCTACAATGGTCCCAATGCTACAATCATGAGAGACAACAGTGGTTTCATTGCCATTGAGTCCACCAGACCTTGGACCGATGAAAGTGATACTTTTGTTCTTCCAAAGCATTGTGAATAGGTACATACTAACGAATTGATTAAAAGCTAATATTTTCGTTTTCAAACAAATATTGGTAGATGTATATATATATTTATTTATTTATTTATTTATTTACTTACTTAAGCATAAGTGAATAGAATTACTAGTATCTAATTAGTATCTTCAATGCAGGTGGTCTTTCATTCGGATTGTTCGGATCCAAGGTCGTGGTATGTGGTCCAAGTTGCTCCTCGAAGTGAACATATTTTTGAAGATAGGAATGTGGATATGGAGATGCCAACAAAAGATCCAAATACTAATGCCGATGGATCTAGGGAAGAGGATGAAGATGAAAATATGGGCCAGGAAGAAGGTGAAAATAATGACATTGTAATGCAATAAGGTGGAGATCATGACTTTGGGGAAGAAGAGGGAGAACTAGAGGGTGAACTCGAGGATTAAGTCTTAGGTAGGCGTACAATAAGGGATGATGATATAGGTGATCAATTGTATGTCAACATTGAGATAGACTTAATTGGAACGCAAGAATTGGCTCAAGACAAAGCTATCAATGTAAATGCTACTGATTGATTGTTTTGGCATCAACGAGACTTCCTATGTTTGGTCCTCTCATTTTTCTAGTGACATTTTGTACATTTTTATGTTAAGTTCACTATCAATATATAAATGTTTTGATCTCAATTTTGGTGTACATACTCTTATACTTTTTATCTTTCAAATGACAAACTTGTGGCAAAAGTCCCTTGGAAACAACGTTCTGTAAAAATGTCGGTATGGAAAATTTAACCCAAAAGTCGGTGGAAGCGTCGGTGGAAGGATTGCGAGTCATTGGTATGTACGTCGGTATATATTGACACCTATATAGATGTGCATACCAAAAACCATACCGACAAATTTCATCATCTACACTGGCACTTTCCTTGCCTGCCAACCGTGCCGACCATTTTTGTGCCCGCACCTACGAAGCATCAGTAGATAGCATCGAAAAGAGGCCCGTGTCTTGTAGTGCCTTTCACGAATGCCATCTCTGTGGACACCATTATTGTAGTATGATCATTATCAAGGTAATAATGCACCATGTTGAAGCTGCAGTAGTGTATTGTACCCACTGTGGTAGTTCTTGGCATGGAACACATGGCACCATGCAGGCTTGGATGTGTTACTTGGGTCTTGTTTCCATTATGTGCATTGGTCGGATTCAGAGCATTCAATGGCAAAAATGGATCTAGCAAAATTTTGCAAACTCGTTCTGCTACCTACTTGCCCACACCGCCATCGCACCTGCATGTGTGGAAACATGCCCTTTAAGAAGCCATGGGTGGGGTTGCGAGAGAGGTACATGGTTTTTGTGTAGGTTGCAACTATTAGTGGTAGTACTACCATCGTGGTGGTCACTACTACATGACTTGTCATCATAGTCACTTGTGTTGGTTCTTGTGTTGGGGATGCATGGCAGTATTACTACCATGGTTAGGATTTCTTGCAACCCTTAACCTTAGTTAGCAACTTGCATCTAGAGCCATGTTAATTGCATGTGGAATAAATTGATTTCACCCTATGGTTAGGATTGCTTATAGCCCCTAACCCCACTTGGCAACTTACATGTAGCCCCATGCTAAATGCATGCAGAATACCCTAATTTCACACCATCACATCACGATAAGCTCTCCCATATTAGTACTCCTCAATGCTTGGACATGGTCCCTCAAAGCAAGTTGCTATGGCACATCTTAATGTTTTATCCATCTACTTTGAAACCCTAATAGAGATTTTGGTACATAACACTCAAACATTCATGTTATGCACTTGCCATAAGTATAAGCTATTGAAAGGGTTCCTTTCTATAAAATGGAGGACACGGTCCATCATGGTAGGGTAATATTTCCTCCTTAGGAGAGCCATTTGGAATTTTTGAAAGATTTTGCATAAAAAAGGGGCCTTTATAAAGAAATTTTAGAGGTGCTTTACTCATGACTAAAGGACTTTCTAAAATGACCCAAAAAAGCCATATTTCTCCAAACTCAAATAATGAAAAAATTCCAAGAAATAACATGATTATTGAAATCAAATAGATTCAATGTAATCATGAATCCTAAATGGAAAGGCAACTGTGCTATTATTGGAAGTAAGGATCAAAGAATATATTTTAAATATCAAACAAGCAATTGAAAAGTGATCATTAATAAGTAACAACAAAATGCCTTCTAATACATTTTCAAAATTGACTACTCTTTATGACTTTCTAGAGCATCATTATCATTGGTTGTATTGGTTTCATCCCTAGATTAAATGGAAGAAGCATCTTCCTCTGCAAATCAATAATAACATTTAAATAAATGCCAAACATCAAGTTAGACACTTTTAGAAGTTAAACTTGACATTATTGAAGGAGTTGAAGCTCGAACTCGATGCAAGACATCGACTACAAGTTTAAAGGTGCTATCCAACATCAAGTCAAAGCTTTAACTTGATGTTCGACATCTAGTTTACGGTTGTGCTCAATCTCCGATAGAGTTCAAGATTGAACTCACTATCAAATGATATGCTTCAAAGAAATTTAGATGCACTTATAATATATTGGGGAACTAGTGCCTATGAGTAAAGTTATCCTCTATTTTGATGTTTTGCATTGACACAACAAGTCGCCTCTTCCAAGAAAAAAGCAACAATCACTATTTTGATCATGACTTTTGATCCCAAAATTTGATTGAGAAGTTTTTTGATGTGTTGAAAATCTTGAATTAATATCTACAACTTTATAGAAGAGGTCGAATTCTGAATCCATAAACTATTAGATTGAAATTTAATTTATGAAATCTAAATCTCCTCTCAGATGAAAAAAGCAGTTAGTCACTATTTTGATCATACCTTTTGATCCCAAAATCAGATTTTTGATGCGTTAGAATTATTGAATTACTATCTACAACTTTGTAGAATAGATCAAAACCTAAGTCCATGATCTATTAGGCTGAAAATTTGATTCACGCAATCTCATGAGTCTCCTCTTCAAAGGAAAAGGTAGCAGTATTTTGATCATCACTTTTTCTCCCAAACTTTGATTGGGGATCCTTTTGATGTGATAGAAAGCTTGAATTTCTATCTATAACTTTGTAGAAGAGGCTTAAATCTCAATCCATGATATTTTAGGTTGAAATTATGATTTACACAATCTGCAGATGTGTTTTAGGGGATGTCCTTAAATGAAAATCGGGTGTGAAAGTACTTTATTTTTCACTTTTGCATCAAGTTAACCTCCAACTCGATGTTTTGCATTGAGTTCGAGGTTAACTTGATGCAAAAGTGAAAAATTAAAGTACAATCACATGCGACTTTCACTTAAAGAGAGCTTTTTGCATGCTTTTTACCATCTCCTTCTCCTTCTTGTTGCGCTCTTGGTTGCGCCATCCCCCTTGCCCCTAGCTACGCCATCCCATCCTTTGCTTGGGATGTGACATCCCCTCTTATTTTTTCCATCCCCTCGTTGCCCCTATGCTAGCCTCTCCTCGTTGCACTTGCTTGCCTCTACCCCTACGTCCCGAGGCCCACAACACCCCTGCTCGCCCTATGCCCTTGTGCCCTTGCTTGCCCTATTTCCCTAGGCTCTTGATCACCCTATGCCCCTGCACCCATACCGCCTGTTGCCCCTAGCGATGGCCTTGTTCGCTACCTAGTTACGCCCCTCCACCACGTGATTACACCCCTTTGCTGCGCCCCTAGTTTGATTACAATATAAGCATGGAAAATTGGTAATATCTCTTTGTAAAACAAATTTTGAAACAAAAATTACAATTGAATATTATGTTCATGCTCTAACTTGAGCTTGGACATCAAATTTAAGATTTAACTTGATGTTAAACATCAAATTCAATGTTTTTACATCAAGTCTAGGCTTTAATTGATGCAATTTAACACCAATTAATTAACTTTCAACTTGATGTTTTACATCAAGTCTGAGCTTCAATTTGATGTTTTGCATCAAGTTAAAGCTTCAAAACTTTGATGTTTTTACATGAAGTCGAGGCTTCAAACTTGATGCAAAACATCAAATTCTACCTTCAACTTGATGTTCTACATCAAATTTAAGCTCCAATTTGATGTTTTGCATCGAGTTGAAGCTTCAACTCGATGTGACACATCAAAGCCCTTGTCCCCCTACTCATCTTGCACCTTTGCAATCCTACTCGCCCCTATGCCCCTTTTTCCCTTACACCCCATGTGACTCCAGTCGTCATTGTTCCCTTGTGCCCCTACCTCCTGTGCCCCTTGGTTGTGCTTTTGCACAACCCCTGGATGCACCCCTCCACCCCCTAGTTGCACCCCTTGGCTATGCAACAAGTTTGATTACAATATAACCATGGACAATTGGTAATATTTCCTTGTAAATCAAATTATGATACAAAAATTACAACTGAATAATAATTTCATGCTTGAACTTGACCTTAGACATCAACTTCAATGTTGAACATCAAGTCTAGGCTTCAACTTGATGCAAATCATCAAATTCTCATCAAATTGAACCTTCAACTTGATGTTTACATAAAGTTAAGACCTTAATTTGATGTTTTGCATCAGTTGAAGCTCCAATTCAATGCAAATCATAGAATTGAACCTTCAACTTGATGCAAAACATCGAATTAAAGATTCAGCTTGATGTATAACATCGAATTGAAGCTTTAACTTGATGTTCACCTAGGAATTTGGGAGGGATGGGTGTTTTAAATCGGCTAATTAAAATGTTTTAAATATTTTTTGATCCCCTTGGAGTGATTTAAACCGGCCCCGCCATGTTTTTTTACCAAGACTGGTCGTGCAACCCATCACTGCACAGTAAAACCACTTATCGTGCGGTACAAAGATAGGTATAATGCCCGATTTTTAACTAAAATGTGCAGTGATGTATATACTGCACGATCTAATTCATGTGTCGGTTTGTTGTGCATACCAAGCGGTACTGTGAACATTCTGCACGGTGCAATTTCTTATATATACTTGTGCCCACTTTGTATTGTTTGCATTCCCGAGAATCTAGCTCTACTTGGAGTCTCGAAAAAAAAAAAGAAGGACAAGAGAAAAGGGATAAAGGAAGCTTCCAAACTAATTTGTGAGTTTTTATATCCTTTTAAAAAGTGTCCAGTGTCGGTGGCAGGCTCGCTTAGTCCAGTTGATATCTACCCACACTAGGATGCAAAATGAATAAATGCAAAGCTCTCAGTTTATGGTTTATCATTTGTGATTTGAAAGGATTGTTTTTTAAAGAATGTTTCTAAAAATAAATTTGAAGTTATTTTCACAAAAATATAAGAAAGAAAGTTGTTTTTCGTAGACATTAGCTTTTAAAAATTTGGTGAAATCTTATGGTTTTGGGTATTTACAAACCTATAAATAAATTACTTGTTTAATAGTTATTTGCTATATAGGTTACAAAAAACTAGAAAAAAATATATATGATATTGAATGTAACTATCTACGTGCTAGTAGAGGGTCCGCGTATGCCGACTTGTAACTACTCGCATATTGATACATAATATCTTTGAACCATGTGCCATTGGGTGGTCCCCATATGCTGGCCGGTAACTACTCGCACATGGATGTGAAATTGTAAATGATATACAATACTTGACTTTCGCCGGTTGTAGCTTGCATTTGCCAGCTGATAACAACCCATTGATTCAAGTCTAGCCGGTTGGGTAGCTTGCAATTGCCAGCTTGTATCAACCCATAAATTACATGCTAGAGAACATTACAGACTATACTAGTTTACCTGTAAGATGAAATTTGTGGCATTCTATACTATGCATTTATGTGCATAGATTAATACTATCTTATCAAAACAATTAATTGATCTTATATAGGTATGATATGTATGTCTAAATTTTTGTTAGATATGTCTAACCGAGGTAGCCTCCTTCACTTTGTAGATTCAAACAAAGGGTCTTGATAAGTGCACATGTAGGTATTACTGGCTACTACACTAGTGTGTGTGAAATACTTACATTTGCATATAGAGCATGATGTTGCAAATGATCATAGTGCAGATAGGTGCTTACTCGAGAAAGAGTAGGACATGGGAAAAGGCAACTTGCCATCCCATGCCTATTTCTACAGGCAAATTACCACATCTATAACAATCCAGTTATCTCAGGAGGGGGCAAGATGATTGGATGGTTGCTCTCTCTTGAGGTCTAGCAAACTTACATTGTTTTTCGATGACGTAGACATGGTGCAAGAAATGTACTTAAAGTGTCTCTAAAATTGCTATTTGAATCAACTGCAAAACATTGACTATATCAAGTGCAATCTGAATTGTTGGTGAAGATAGAACGATAATATAAATCCAATCTGTTACAAGGCTTGTGGCAAATGATGCTAAGAATAGCCAAGAGGCTTTACAAGGCTTGAATAAAGTGCACAATGCAAAAAAATAGCCAAATAGGCTTTCCAATGATGGCATATGTGTGTGAAATCAAATAATGTGTAATCTACCAAATGATAAGTCGACCAACACTTTGAAGTTTTCTCACTGAACTGTGGAACATCAGGTTTTAGGTAATGTAATGCTGTGAAACCGCATGTGAGCGAAGGGACTGCTGACTCTGAGTAGGAACTATTTAGGAATTTTTTGGCATGTCTTCGATTGGTTGCTTTGATTGGCATGTCTTCGATTGGCTGCTTTGGAGTTGTCTCCACTATGGATGATCTAATCTACTCTAAACTAGATCTAGTCCAACCGTTGAGCGATGTAAAAGCAGCAAATAATTCCTTTTCTTTGTTCATTTTAAGTACTGGGTCATATGAGTCGATGTAGAGGCTGATGCGCATATGCAAGAAGTGGATTTGTCATGGAGGCTTAAAAGTGTGTGATACTTGTGCCAAAATATGTGCAGAATGTGATGAGCATGTAGAGCACGCAAAATCAAGTGTTTTTCCTTTTTGAAGCACCCTCAAATTCTTCTTGGATTAAGAGATATCGCTTGATCAAGGTGGAGGGAAAAAAGGGTGCTAATGATGATGTGGCACTGAGGGTCACATGCAGGAATATTGCCTGTGGAAAGGTGTGCCAACATAGCACTGGTGAGGTGGTAGCCTGGTTCACATGTAGTGCCTAGTAAGAGTAGGAGATTACTATGCTTGACAGGAGGTCAATGCCACATGGCACATGTTGAGGTGACTGCTGAGGTGGCAGATGGATGATGTGGCTATGTGACATGTGTCAGTTGTATGTGTGGTGATGACATGGCAATGTGGATAAGAGTTGCTGATGTGGCAATGAAGATAAGGGTGCCACATGTCATAAGTCCGTGGTGCCGCCTGTCTCAGTTTTGACCACACTTCTCTATGGTGACCCAATCGGGGTTAGCCTGATTGGGTTAACCTAACCTTGGGTTAAAGTTGACCCTAGTTCTAACCAACCCTATTTGTGGCTATGTGGGGTGAAGAAGATGGATGTCAGCGGCGAGCTCGTGGAACTGCCTTGCTCATGGAGCTTGGAGCCTCGCCTTTCTCGTGGCCTTGATGTTGTCATGATCATCTGTGTAGGAAACCTTTTCATTGTAGGAACTTGAAGGTGTAGTTGAGGTTGATCAAGATGTCTGCTGCAGTGTTGAGGTCATTGGAAAGCCGTCCATTGAGGTGGAGGTCTAACAAGTTGTGGGAGGTAGGGCATCACATTGCTAGGAGCGATTGGTTGGTCGGGTTAGCTGGGAGGCTATGTGGTCATTGGCATGTAGATGGAGTTATAGCTTTGACCAAATGGGTTGCCTGCTATGAGGAGTATCACTTGGCACTGACAAAGATTCCTTTGTTCTACAGTTAGGTTGCAATGGAGTGTTGAAGGCCATCGTTACGTTAGAGCAAGTTATGAGCTCGTAGGAGGCTTTAACGGTCCCTACCCTAGTGCTTCAGCTTGTGTGAATGGCATGCTATAGATGGTTGGTGTCGCGAGATGTTTGGGCTTCACGGCATAGGCGAGGTTGCTAGAGCTGCTTTATTACAAACGGTTGATGGTGACGTGATGACGAGGAGATAAGGTGCCGTGAGGTTGTCGCTTCGGAGATGCTGGCTAGGCCCTTGGGCTATTGTCAGATTATTTGTTGCACTTTAGAGTGGTCATTTAAGCTGCATCTGTGCCACTCATTTGGCTATCATTGGCTAAGCTACGTGTTCAGTGAAGTGGCTAGCTATGGAAGCTATAAGCTTCTAGGATTCGTAGGATTCCATGATGGAGGAGAGTTGTTTGCATGGTCTAGGTGCTAGAAAGAGCCGTGGAGCTACGAGGCAACTTGTTACAATTGATGGCAGTGCTAGAGGATGTAGTGCTCTATCTCTCTCCCACTGAACAGAGAGTAGAAACTCTCTCTCTCTTGCAAGAATGTAGGACTAAAAAACTTTCTCTCATTCTCTAGAACAACACAAAGATCTCTCTCAATCTACCTTTCTTTCTCTCCCTATCTCTTTCTCAGAAAAACAATGGACGAAAAATCTCTCTTTCTAGATCGGATCTATCCCGAACTCTCGAAAGAGATTAATGGAAATTCTCTTTCATCAACGGAATGAAAGGATGCTCACTCAATCGGTCTCAATCTCTCAATCGATCTCTCTTGCTCTCACAAGAAGAATGGCGCCTCACGGAAGGAAGAACCATGCTTTGATACCATGACAAAATATGAAGAGGGGAGAGGAGAAGAGTGGAGATGAGGAGAGAGGGAATAGCTAGAGAGCACACCACAAGTGACTAACTGTTCACCAGAGTTAGTTGAAAATGTAGAATATATGCAAAACCTTTTAGGGTTAGGGTTAGGGCATCTAACCCGTTCCTTTATAGCACTCTCTATGTGTTAGTGCTATGCACATATGATCACATGATGTTGAGATGGTTTGTCAACAATTTCTTGGATGTTAGAAGGGAGATTCTGAATGATGAATTGTTGGATGAAGAGTTTGCATTCTTAACGCCTAGTGGAAGTATCCTTTGCTCCAAACAAGAATAAAAAAGGCCCATTGAGGATGATGTACTTTTGAAATTAATACAAGGTAATGTGGAGAATACAAAACGACCATGCATTAGTTTCTAGTGAAGATGATGATTGTATTATTAATGATGTGGTAGAAATAAGTCATTCAAAATTTGAAGGATAATGATGTGCTTCTTAAAAGCAAGTTGGCATCTAAAGAAGAATTAAAAAGGTGGGAAAAATAAGTATTTCTTCTAAGAGAAAAGATTTTGAATTTGGGACGTGTAGATGAATTTTCATTGATGTCCAAAGATGATAGAGGGAAAGTAGTTTTCCATCTATGGTGCTATGAATACTCTTTTGCTTATGGAAGAGGTGGGACAACATATGACACATTAAATAACTATGTGCGGTCCCATATTACCTCTACAAACCCATTGCGATGGTATTCTAGTCACCTTCATGGCATGGATGGAGTAGAAAAGTGAAACCAGAATCTTGACAAAGAGATGTCTATTGCTCTTAATATGTCAAAAGTAGATGTAGCAATGAAGATTGTTGAGGCATTTTGTGAAAAGCATGAGAATGCAAAGATTGAGCTTGTAAGAGGTACAGTTGGAGATGATACAATGTTTGGCATGCATTAGTATTGCATGCACATATCATGGTAAATGATTGAAATTATGTCCAAAAACTGGTTCTTTGGAGGTATCAATGGATCAACACATGAAGTCTAAGCTAAACATTGTTGGAGATTTTTTTATTGTATGAACTACACTCTGTGGAAGTTTAAAATTATTGCTATTCTGAATTGATATGAGCTTCTAGAGATAGTACTGGGGACTGTTGACCCAGAACCACAAGGAACCCCTGACCCAGCAAATCCGAGGAGTATGATACCTCCTAATGCCAACCTTCTACAAGCTTGGAAACACAAGAATGCAGATGCTCTGTGTGCCCTAGTTACAAGTACTATTGATAGTGTTTTGACCTTGATTCAGACCTTGATTCAGCATACATCTAAGGCAACTGTAGCCTGGAACATATTGAAGAGTCAGTATGAGATGCGGAATCAGACAAGGACCCAAAACCTGGAGAATCAGCTTGAGCTGAGAAGTTTAATGAAGGAGAGATAGCGGAGGCATTCATAACCCGAATAAAAAATCTACGTGACCAGATGGCTGGTGCTAGGATACAAAAGACAAAGCGAAGAGCTAGCTCGGTGGTGTCTCCGGATATGTCCACCAAGGTTTGATGGACTGGTAACAAGCTTAACACTCAGGTGAGACCCAACCATTGTCATTTGAGGAGTTCTGTGCTTTACTTATGGAGGAGGAATTGAGGCTTAAAGCTCGAGATGGAGGTAGCAATGGGGATGCTACATTCTCTGCCACTGCGAAGGGCAAAGATGGTTCCTCCACCAAAGGTGAGTCCTCCACTAGTGGTGACAAAAAGAAGAAGGGTGATAAGAAGAAGTTTCAGGGAGAATGCTTCTATTGCAAGAAGAAGGGCCATGTGATTGCAGATTGCCGAGTCAAGAAAGCAGATGAAAAGAATGCTATCCTGAAGAAGACAGATAAGGGAAAAGAGACAGCTAACACAGCAGAAGCATGGATCTATTTCTGGCCATTGAGGAAGAGTGTTCCTTAGTTCATGAAGCTTCAACCATTGATTCATGGGTGTAGGATAGTAGTGCCTCCCATCACATGACCTGCAAGAAGGGTCTATATTGTTCCATGCAGCCATTACAAGAACCCATCATCGTGACAGTTGGTAATAACGCAAAATGCCCTGTTGAGGGTACAGGTACGGTTTCACTTGTTTTTGTAAATGGAGATGTTAAGAAACTATCTAATGTGCTGTATGTTCCACAAATCAAGAGAAATTTGCAATCAGTTGCTTCCATAACTAATCTTGACCATGAGGTGAGGTTCAACAAGACAGGAGCAAAAATTCTGGATAGTGCTGGTATAGAAGTAAGGAGGAACAACTTATATGAGCTAAGTGCTCTTACAGTCACCGCCAGAGTGGGCACAAGCAGACTTTGGCACGAAAGATTTGGCCACGTCGGATTTGCAGTGCTGAAGGAGATGCAGAAGCAAGGTATGGTTGCGCTCTTACTTATAGTAGTAGAAATCAAAGAACCGTGTGAAGTTTGCATGATGGGCAAGCAACAGAGAGAGGCATTCCCATAAGAAAGCAAGAATAGAGCAAACGCTCCTCTAGAGTTGGTGCATGTTGACTTGTGCAGTAAGATGCCTATAGAGGCCTTGGGGGGATCTTCCTATTTTTTATTGATTGTCAACGACTATAGTAGGAAGATGTGGGTGTACTTTCTTGGCGAAAAGGCCCAAGCTTTTGGTAAATTGAAAGAATGGCTACAGCTTGTTGAAAATGAAACAAGGAGAAAAGTGAAGAAAATCAGATCGAATGGTGGTGGTGAGTTTGTTTCTACAGAGTTTGGAGATTTTTGCAAGAGCAAAGGGATAAAGCGACAAACGACGACACCACATACACCTCAGCAAAATTCAGTTGTTGAACGTCGAATGCGGACCACCATGGAGATGGGGAGGTGTATGTTGAAAGGTGCTGGAGTGCCAAACCACTTTTGGGCTGAGGCTATCAATACTACGGTTTAACATCCTTAATCGCAGAGCTATACAAAAGCACTCAAAGGTAAAACACCACATTAGGCTTACAGCAGTAAGAAGCCATCTGTCTCTCATTTCAAAATGTTTGGGTGTGAATGCTATGCACATGTCCCAGACAAAGAGAGAAACAAGCTACAACCAAAAAGCACCAAATGTATCTTTTTAGGCTATTGTGATGAGAAGAAAGCCTATAAGTTGTATGATCAAGAGGCAAAGAAGTCATAGCGAGCCGCGATGTGGTGTTTAGGGAGCAGCCACATGCAGTGGAGGTAGAGAAGATCTCTTTCACTTTATCATCAAGCGAAGAGGTAATTCACTATGGACGTATCCCAGGAGCTATAAAGGAGGAGGAAATATCAGATGATGAAGTTATAAGTCACCAACCTGCTGTTACACCATCGAAAAAGCCATTGCCGCGATGGGTAAGGCAACTCTATGACCATGATAACCAGATGCCTATGTCTGTTGAGCAGCATGCAGATGGACCAAGGTGGTCTCAGGGAATCGAGGAGCAAAGGAGGGCTTCTGCTCACATAGTCAATATGGCCTTGATGGCTGAGATTATTGTAGAAGTAAAGGAGCCTGTGAGTTTGGAGGAAGCACTTGCAGACCCAGATTGGAAAAACGCTATGCAAGTTGGGAGCTGGTAGATCGACCACCTAACAAAAAGGTTATTGGCACCACGTGGGTTTGAAAAGTAAAGTACAAGGCTGATGGGACTTTGGAAAAGTACAAAGCCAGATTGGTTGCACAAGGATTTTTGCAGGTTGAAGGATTCGATTTTCAAGAATCTTTCGCTTCGACTGCTAGAATGACCACTATTCGCACAGTATTACCAGTGGCTGCTCACATAAAAAGTGGCCAGTTTATCAAATGGATGTTAAATCAACATTCTTGAATGGTGACCTCAAGGAGGAGGTGTACATGGTTCAGCCACTAGGGTTTGAGGCCCCCCATTCTGAGAACAAGGTATGTAAGCTCAAGAAGGCTTTGTACGGGTTGAAATAGGCCCCAAGAGCATGGTATTAACAGATAGACAAATTTTTTCATAAATGAAACTTCAAAAGATGTGCCTCAAATGCTAACTTGCATGTGTACAGGAAAAGTGGAAAATCTACTATTATTGTTCTATATGTGGATGATCTCCTTATTACAGGTGACTATGAAGACATGATCCAATAGACAAGAAAGGCGTTGAGCAATGAGTTTGAGATGACAGACTTAGGCTTGATGAACTATTGTTTGGGGATTGAAGTCTGGCAAGAGCTGGGTAAGATCTTCATCTCTCAATAGAAATATGCAAGGGAGATCTTGAAGGCATTTGTTATGTCTGAGTGCAAGGAGATAGCTACACCTATGGAGGTAAATGTGAGGTTGTCTATGGAGGATGCCTCACCACCAGCAGACATCAGGAGGTACAGGAAGTTGGTCGGCAGTCTCATCTATCTGTGCAACACCAAACCGGACATCAGTATTGTTGTTGGCGTTTTGAGCAGGTTCTCCAATAAGCCCCAGGAGAATCATTGGAATGCAAGGATGCGGGTGCGTAGGTATGTGAAGGGCACTCTGGATTATGGCATCACTTATGGTACGGGCACTTCCTTGGTTGGTCATTGTGACTCGAATTGGGCTAGAGATGTTGATTCCAGGAAATCAATTTCTGGATATTGTTTCTCTTTAGGTTCAGGTATCTTCTCTTGGATCAGTAAGAAACAACCAACAGTGGCATTGTCTTCTACCGAGGCTGAGTACAAGGCAACATGTTTTACTGCTTGTGAAGCAATGTGGTTGAGGAGGATCTTATGGCGCATGGGAGTGCAAGAGGATGAGGCAACTGTGCTGAGGTGTGGCAATCAAATTTGCATGGCCATTGCTAAAAATCCAGTGTCTCATGCACGCACAAAACATATAGAGATTCAGTATCACTATGTGCGTGATTTGATCGAGGATGCAGGATAGTGGAATTGGTCTACTGTCCAACCGAGCAAAATGGAGTAGATATCTTCACCAAGGCACTCGAGAAGGATCAGCTTCAGGATCATCTTCAGAGACTTGGCATTGGGCCAAGAAGGTAGTTCACCTAGAGGTGGACATTGAGGGGGGGTGTTAGATATGCTCAATGCCCCACCCTCCTGGTAACCACTAGTGGTTCAAGGTGCTGAAGTTGTAAGGCCCCCATATGAGGAGAAGCCATGTGTGAGCTCGGAACACTGGATGGTCCTGACTTGCATGTCAGATGAGGTCTATCAATGAGATCGTTGATGGTAGAAAGGTGATTGTGTGGGAGCCTCTTATTCTTACAAACAACGACTAGTCGGTTCCATCGACTAGGTTGACTAGTCGGCTCCACCGACTAGGTTGACTAGTTGGTTCCACCGACTACGTTGATCTGACTACTGCCCTCATAGCTATAAAGAGGCGACCTCCTCAGTCCATTGTATCAGATTAGTTCAGATTAGATTAGATCTTCCAACTAGTAGCACTTCACCTAGTATCTGTCTAGATCGCCATCTAAGCTCCACTGTGGGAGCACATGGGTGGATGGAGCCATCATCTATACTACATTAGTATTGAAGGAAAATTTTATTCCTCTCCAGTTTGCTGTGTACTCTCTATTCTTTGTTCAGTTTTTGTTCCGCTGCGCCGTGTAATTGAACAGTTTTTTCATCATTTGCTTGAATTATTAAGAGTAAATTATTTATTTCCTTTATATTATTTTATGATAGGGTTGAGCATGAAGCCATCTATTTTATGTTGGGGATTGTGGAGCACGTCTTGGAAATATGGAAAGGATGTATTGAATTTGAAGAATTTCTTAGATGACATCAAACCTGGAAAGAAATGGTGGGCAGAGCCTCATGTAAAAGAAAGAGTTAAAATCTTTGAAGGAGAATCTATTTTAGGTGAAGGGACATTTTGACATAAGAATTGCAAGAGGATTGCATTAGATGGAAAGCATTTTGAGAACTTGAAATGTTCTTATTGCTCCTTTTTTCCATTTGAGGATGATTTTCACACGAGGTTATATAGATCTAAGAGTATAACTTGTACAGGTTATATAGATCTAAGAGTATAACTTGTAGAGGGAAAAGAGATACTGGTGGAGGCATAAAATTCGAGTACATGACTCTCTGATAAGTTTTAAATCAAACTAAAAAGAGAGGTCGTCTTGAACGATCTTTGAGAAGAGAGATATGGTATCTTGATACAAAAGTCATAACACTACAAATTCAGACATGGAATCTCTTAGAAAGCTCAATTGGATCCATTGCAAGAGGAGATGAGTTACAATTTTGTAGAAATATCATTGAGGTTCATAAGAATGGGCAATTTGAATGCAGAGAAGCTTTATGGATTTTTTTTGAAAGATGTTTCTAGGAACATAAATAGTGCAAAAAAAGGGAAAAGCTATTTTGAGCATAGTAAAGAAATAGTTGAGGCTATTAAATTTTGGGGTGGTCCACGCTTACATTTCTTTTATAGTAACTTATGTGGTCCATCACTCGACACAACTCATCGTGCTGCAAGGAATGCTTTTGTGTACAAGGTTGGAGATATATGAAGGTATGATGGAAAAACATGGATTAAATCTTGGTTCAATTCCTACTATGGGTGCAGAGGGTGAATATTATTAAGAAAATGGTTAGGTTGGTTGATATCTTGCTCAAATTCGAAGTTCAGCACTATTGCAAATCGGATTTCATTAATTGAGGTTGGCAATGAGGAGAAGAGTTATGATATAGTAGTGAGTGCTTTTGAAGATTGCATCATTGGTCATCATGCAAGAGTATTAATTGCTAATCCCTTGCATGGAAAGTTGCCAAGAATTGTGCTTAAATTGTGCAAATTACTTGTAATAAGTTTGACTTTGAGTTTGTAAAAGTGCAATCGGCTAATGTGGATTCTCTTTGGAATAAGCATTTGAGATATATTGTGGGTCCCATCTTAGGGCACGCTTATGATGGAGATTTGCAAAGATGAAGGCTCTGTTGGAAGATTATTATGATAGCGGTGGAAAATTTCAAAGTTTTTCTATTCATTGGGATAGGTGGACTTTTAATGGTCTCTATAAAGATGGAGTTGCATGAATATGCACGATCAAGACTTTATTCATAATGGCAAGAAATTGGTCAATGCATTAGATAATCCTTCTAGACAACTAATTTTAGGAAGTTAAACTATGACCTTTAATCATGTGCTTTTGGTATTTACCTCCTTTCACATCTCACAACATGGATTACAAGAAGGTGACGTTAAAAGAATTAATAGAGAAAATTGTGTTGCAGCACAATGGATTGCCTCTAGAAAGGTTCAAGCTTGCTTGAGAGAGTTAATATTGGGTCTTATTGGTCCTTTTGAAAAAATGCTTTATACAAAAACATACATGCAGGTAGTATCTAGCTACGTTGATGTATTTCTATATTCAAAATTTGATCTTTATTCAAGAGTGAAATTTTCATCAAAATTTTCTTTCTTTTATCAACTGTGGAGAATTGAGGTTCACCATCATCCCAAGATTACATTACAGAGGAATTTTATAAGCAGAGAATCTTTTTTTGATATTCAAATTTCTTGTCATTATGTTATTCTACTTGTCAAGTTTTGCAGTATATATACACAAGAGCACATTGGTTTGAATGGAAATCTTAAACTTTCTAAGGATAGACTAACACGAGTCCAAAGTGGAGTTCATGATCACTTGAAAGAAAAAGAGGTCTTTTGAAAGCAAGATATGATGCTTGGCATTGGATAAGATTGTGCTATATTTGTTGAATGCCTCTCAAATGAGTTTTTATGCTCTAATAAAGGAAAGAGGAATGTAAATACCAAAACAAGTTTGAAAAGAAAGGGCACGTGGTATTTGGGACGTGTTCAAAGAATGAAGAAGAGAACGGAAAACCGATGGGTTGAATATTGATACCCAATCGATATTTAGATAGACTATCTCAAGCAGACTTGTTGCCATATTGGCATAATAGAAGAGGTTGTAGCTGAAAAGCTCAAGGCAATTCACATATGACTTGACCGATCACAAAATGGTTAGTCTTGATCCTATGATATCTTTAGCTAACTTGACATACAATCCAAAGATAGACATTTATGAGCTTGATCCCAAGTAATGACGCATCCTTCAATGAATTCTTAAAGTCAACAAAATTATGATGCGATGCATTAGGAAAGGGAGCTCGTTTTGGGGCCTTGAGAGAAATTCACGATTTCTTCATTTTTCTTTCCTCTAAAACAATGAAATATGACATGCACCAGGGCCCCTCGGGCACTTTTTTTGTTTTTTTTGGGGGGGATGCATCCCCTATCACATACTAGTTACTATCCATAGAATGTAATGATTATTTGCCATCAATAAACAATTACATTCTACCATGATTATTGATGTACATACATCATATATGGAACTAAATAATACACTGCAAGATTCCATTCGAAAATGAAAGCTCAAAGTTGAAAATCTACAAGAAACATAATTTCCAAAGGTATTCTATCACAAAAAATATTTACAACCATCTTTGCACAAAATTGCTTTTGACAACCAAAATTGGTGCCCATAGTGAATACAACAAAAAAGCTAATCTATGGCCTAAGTTGTGGGTCTTCTCTGATCCACCTTGCCAGCTGCATGTCTTTTGCCATGATCGTAACCCTCTTGGCATGGATTGCACACAAGTTTGTGTCCTCAAGAAGGATTATTATAGCCACTTTTGCTGCTTCTTGTATGGCGGCTAGTGCGTTGATTGAATACGATAGTCGTCCCTGTAGGACTGCATAATCTCTTTCACCAATGGAGCGAACGGAGATCTTGGGATTAGAAGGTTCACGCTACTTTGATACTTTCTTATCTCTTGAAGTGCCTTCCTTCCAGGCTTTATGCGGTGTCTTCTAGGGACTCCACCTCCTCCACCTCCACCTCCGTGCCTCCACCTCGCCTACTGCCAATTTTGCCTTTTCCTTTTGCTATGCGATGCAATTCTGGCAATGATTTTCCACCCTGTCTAGAATGTGGAAAGTTCTGAGTGGCATTGTGCCATGTGGGTCATCGTTGTTGGCTCTCCAATCGTGCCCTTTGTGGTTGAACCAATTGAATCCGCATTTGCCTAGCATCTTCTTGTCCTCTGGCCCATTTTTCCAATCTACGTCTTTTGCGCTCTTATTCTTCTGGTCTGCTTTCTCGCTCTTGAGGTGCCTCATGCTGACTTTGAGGACTTGATTGCTCCCCATGATCTTCTTCGTCGTCATCTGTTTGCTCATTGGTTTTTGTCCTCTTCTCCTCCTCCTCCTCCTCCTCCTCCTCCTCCTCCTCCTGCCTCCTCTTTCTTCTATCTTCGATCATTGCATTGTATACATCGAGAGGGATTGGTTTTTGTCCTCTTCTCCTCCTCCTCCTCCTCCTGCCTCCTCTTTCTTCTCTCTTCGATCATTGCATTGTCTACATCGGGAGGGATTGGGAGCTTTGTTCTAGAATCAATCGATCTTCCAGTCTTCTTTGTTCTTGCCATGTCAGTGATGGTGGGGCTATGGAAGATGTGACGGTAGGAAGGAATGTACTAGTATGAGAGAGTACTGGTGGTACTGAGAAAATGAAGGTATTTGCATATATATAGGGGTACATTTATTTTGTGCATCATTATTAGTTACCCCCCTCAACCCCTCCTCCCCCCCCCTATTTGTCATCGCCCCCTCGGGGGTTAACCTCACAAAATTTTAGTGTACCACGTGCATTGTAAAGAAGGGATATTTCTCAAAAAAATTACTTAGTTCATTTAAACATTGGGTTTTTTCATTCAAATTTAGTTTGGGGGAAAAAACTTATTTAAGGGGTTTTTGAAATTCCCCTTGAACTCCCGTGAGGTCGCTCCCCCAAGCTTTTCTCATCACCCACCCTTGTTGGGTCCACAAGTACAAAATTTAATGCTTGTTTTTTTAAAAAAAGAGCCAATTAATCAAATGTCCACAAGAAATATTGAAGTGCAATTTTAATTAACATCAAAGTACATTTGGTTTAGCGATCCAACGCTTTCCAACATATCCAACTTCTATGTTTTTAGGAAGCTTGTGAAGATATCCAGGAATGCCTTCTTTTACTCGTTTGAGTTTGATGAATTGCTTGGGCTAACTCTGTTTGCAAAGCTTTATTCCTTGCATAGGAGGACCCGACTATACCATGATAGAACCGCTCATGAAGAGCATTACTTCCATTAATCCCCCCTCCATGTCGCATACTCTTGAAATAAGCACCTCGAGCTCTATAACGAGACTTTTCCATCCCTTGAGCACTCCAAGCCCTCAAGGAACCATATTGTGGCGAAGAAACCATGGACCATGAGCATAAAGAATGTGCCGCATACATAGAAAAAACACACGAGGTAAAGAAGAATAAATTGATTGCAATTAAAATTTAAAAAAAAGCAAAGACCAAACACACCATGTAGTGAGTAATGTGTCATTCACCCCATCCATCTACCATGGCTTCAATGAACTCTTTCACGATGACTTTATATAGTTGCACATCGTCATCGTCTATGGAAGGCTTCCTCAAGATCTTTACCAGATTATCCAATTCTTTCCAAACACGTATTCTCAAGGTTCTGACATGAGGATTAGCTTCCAATTAGTGGTGCAATCACATAACTTTTTCCAATAATTTCAATGCAGATTTAATCGATGTTTTCCATGATTGGACAAAAACCTTTGTGCCTTAGAGTCTCCCATGGACACGTTATTTGGAAGATTTTCTAATTTTCTTGACAATTGTGCGTCTTTGATTAGCTTTACATTCCCCCCATGTAGACCCATGCTCGAGAGTAAAGCTTCGACCCTTGCTATACATGATGCCGCTCTCTTCTCCGGTTTCATGTTCCATACATATACAATGTGCAAGTAAAGCAATTTATCAATGAGCCGCATCTCCGCATGTAACACACAGAAATGCACTCTTTGTAATGGAATGTTTAAAACTGGATCCCAATTTTTATCATTCTGATCTCTGTTGGGTGCAGCATCCTGATTGCAGCTCATTACTCCATTGCTCCAATACATCCGTTTGTTAGCATCATCATCTGTGATGTCATTCATTACATCTTTAGCATTCCCAAAGGCTTTTCCTCTTTTTATTTGCTCTTTCCCTCTATGTATTCCTATGTTACTGTCTCAAAGTTGGTGTGAGTGTATACAATAAAGACATGGATATGTCACATTTGCACTCAATTCTGTTCCAAACATACACTTCAATGTCTTAAGATCTCCTGTCATGTGCCATTCAACTTTAAATGATCTGAACCCTTCAACTTGAAGCAACTCTCCTTTCGTTTGTGCATCTATGACACTTGGAATTGGAGATCTATCAAATACCCATTTCAAGAATGAGTGTGTCTCTTTAGGAAGTTCAAATGCGGCAAGCCACCAAATGTGCTTTTCCGATTGCACACTAAAATCTTCCCTAATTTCCTTATCTTTGGAATGTCCGAGGGCTTTATTCATCAAAGCAATACTAACCCTCTCCAACTTGTGGCCTTTTACAACCTCACACTCATCCAATTTGATAACGAATACTAACTTTCCTTCACAATCTAAAAGATTAAAAGATTGACATGATTAGAAAAGATTTCGATAAAAATTATAGCTCTCTAAACAATATAATTTTAACCTACCCCTTGCTTTCATGTTGTAAAACTCTACCATTGCAACTTGGACCGTACGTATATCCAAAAAAACATTATTATGCTCTGTGTACTCAAAGTTCTTGGTTCTTACTTTGCACCTTTGGTAGTTGGTCCTCCTTTCTTTTTGCTATGTTGGACATTTGTCTTGTTTGTGCCTTCCAATGTTATGCTTTCTGAGATGTGTATAAATCCACCCAACAAATCTTGAACAGTAGAATTTATTTCCTTGCATTTCTAATGTATACTGGTCTCGACAATAGAGGATTCTTAATGCCTTGACCTCAAAGTGCATTTATAAAGACATTATACACAGCAAAGTACCCTTGCCAACTAATGCCAGCAACATCACATGCATGGACAACTTCTGATGAATCTACAAGATTCTCTAAATCACTTACAACCTCTTGTAATATTGCATGTCGCAATGCACACCGACGAGGGTCCCTAAGAATAAAAATGATTTCTTTCTTCTTAACTGCACTCTTTACGGCATAAAGTTTGTCAGAGGGATTTCTTCCAATAACCTCCTCCATAAACTTTTTGCAAAAATCATGATAACATTAGAAAAATAAATGACTCATTTGTAAGTAATGCTTCATAATTACAAAATAGTCCAAATATACATACCTGGTAGCTTTCACCCTGTGCTTCCTTGCTCCACCACCATATGGCAAGCTCTCCATTGGTTGCACGGGCTTGATCCTATGCTTGTAACCTAGAAGGGTTATTTTTTATCCTTTCTAATCTCCTAGTCAATGTAGCAAGCTCTTGTTGGATACACCAAGTCTTTTTCAACAGTTTGTTCTTCTCATCTATTAATCTTGTGACTGTCTCTTGTGACCTCTCTTTTGCAATTTCTGAGTCAGCAAGTTTTTTTTATTCTGGGGTTAGTTGTTCTTGGAGGTTATGCATGGTATCTCTAAGTATCTTTGTCTCTCCTTCCATTCTCAAAACAAGTGAACCTTCGCAAAGTGTGCTTCAGCATTGGAATAGCCGATGCGTTTATAATATCCTAGTAAGCCTTGAAGACCATCTCCTACGTATTGAATAAACTTGTCACATTTTCAAACAAAGGTGGAGCACATGTCAAAGGATCCATTGGATAGAGTCCACTAACACTCCAAGTCGACATGCTTTGTTCCTTGTTGTCATAATTGATCTAGTGTATCTTTGCCGGCAACCTTGTGGCCATAACTTGTGGCATACTCTGGTGCAACTTCAATGTGCAAGGTGCTTTTTCGTGCCTTGTTGGTGCGATCTTCCAATGGAGCCATGAGAGGCATTTAGAAATAAGGCCTTGGATCAGTTCAAGAATAGAATAGAATCAATGGAAACAAGTCTAGGACAATGGAAAGATATAATAGGATCAATGGAAGCAAGTTTGGGACAAAATGATGAGAAGAAATTGGATTTGGGTGTTGCAAAGTGCTTATGATAGAAGGAGTATGAATGTGGGATTGGAAGATGATTACAGTGAGAAGGAGTAGGATTTAGATGTTGAAAAGTGATTTGGGTGCATAGGCATGGTTTGGGGGAAAGTTTTGAAGAGTTTTGGGCCATTTTGGGCACTTTTGAAAAATTTCAAAATTTTGGACTAGGGTGTACCCACGAGATACTTTTTGGGAATGTGGACCACCTAAAGGTTGTAAAGAGAGTTAACTTTTTGAGAGTGGGGGGGGCCTCCAACTTGGGAGAGGGAGGTGCACTTTTGGGGACCACCAAGGGCCTAGGGAGATGTGATTTTTTGTCCCCATATGGGGTGATGGGACCCTTTGTAGGCCTTACTAGTTCTTAATCCATTTTGCTAATCCACTCCTTATGAGGCCCTTTTTGAGTCCAAAATTCCCCTAATGTATCAACAACCGCTAAGTCCACCAGTTGTGCATCTTTGCCTTTAACCACACCATTTCCATGACTCAACCAATAGATTGTGTGGCTCCAATACACGACTCAACAACAATAGGAAGAGGAGGATAAGGGTGCAAGAACGTAGAGGAAGAAGATGAGATTTGGACATCGCTGTTACTGCTGTTGCTGCTAGCTGTCTGGTTGGTCCTTATATTTTGCCTCGGCAAGGCTTCTTTCTGGGGAAGAAGGATTCATCACGTAGCACAAGATGCTCTGCCAGGTTCAAGGAAGAAGCGAATTAAGGACAAGAACCTTGCTTTTCATAACTTTAGCTTTCCCTAGTCTAGGCTTTTTTTTTTGCTTTTCTTTTGAGCCTTTCAAATTTTCTAATGTCAACCAAATTTGGAAGGCCTCTTTTAAACCTTTAGGTCAATCTAGAACCTTGCTTTTCATAACTTTAGCTTTCCCTAGTCTAGGCTTTTGTTTTCGCCTTTCTTTTGAGCCTTTCAAACTTTCTAATGTGAAAAATTTGGAACCCTCTTTTAAACATTTAGATCAATTTAGAATCAAGGACTCAAAATTATACACTTGGCTCAATGAGAGCTCAAAAGAACCAAACTTTCTCCTATGCTACTTGCCGTAAAGACAATTATGCACTCGGTGAACTGCAATGCCCTTGTGACAGTATACGGAGTCTCGTCACCTCTAGATCTAGCGGCTGACTCTCTTTCTTGATCATCCGCCTTTGTCTTCTCTCCATGGTTTTCTCAACTACTTCTTCAGCTACAACTCGTTTCTTACTATGCATGGAGAACCACGGGGGATAATGCTGGACCACTCTCGCAAGACTACCTAGACCACCGCACCATTCGACAATCCATCATACATTGAATTGCCTAGTAACATCAGTGCCTTACCTCTTTTGGATGCCACTAAGGAAGCCGCTACCTCCGCTTGTTGCAGTAATTGCTGGTGTTGTTGGTGAGATCCAGTCTGCTTGGAGATTTTGAGCCGCCATAGTCTCAAGACGGGATTGATACAAATTGTAAAATTTGCCCCCTGAGATGGGAGGATCGATCGGAACGAGATCGGAACACTACCATTTATATCAGCCACCTGGGCAATCAATCCTCTAAAACAGATGCATTCACACACATGTGAATCCATCCTCTAAAACAGATTTGTAACCGTCATGGTTCTACTTAAGGAACTATCTTGAGCAATACAATAAATTCGTACCTTTCATGATCTGTCTTCATCTTCTCTCGCCCTCGTCTGTCTCGCTTCTTGCCTCTTGCCGTCATGCATGGCTTTGTCTCTTTCCTTGCATAGTCTCTATTCTGACACTTTTCATGAATCTCATTCACCACATCTACATTATTCCTACTAAGCGCCATTTATCGCATGTATTGAGAATACTAATTTGGAAGAGAGTAGAATGACAATTAAACTGCATAGTGGAAAGAAAGAAATTGTAGGACCAAGGATTTCACAAATCATCTCTCCTTTTGTAAATGTCAAATATAAGGATCAAATTGAGACCAACTTAAATCCTTTGAAGCCATGAGGCCCTATATGTGAAAGCTTTGGGCATAAAAGTAAAACCTTTTTTAATATTGGAACTATTTTAATCCCATTAGTATGGCAAGTGTGGTTGTGGAAAACTTTCATCAATAAACTATTTGAATTCTAGAAATGGCCTTGATATTGTGGTGTTCCTCGACTCCACCATGGTGTTGCTCAACTCCACCATGATAGAAGCATAAAAGTAGGATGCAAGAAGCATGATTTGAAACGTAGGAAGCTCTTTGATTTTTTTGAAACATTAAAATAGTCACCAATGCAATCCTCATTTCTTGAGAACCATTCCAATCATTAGGCACTTGGTATATGCACGTCTTTAAATCAAAGTTTAAATCATGTGGAACATTTAATAAAAGTTGTTATGTAAGGCTTGAGGTTTTGATTGTGGATGGAAGAAATCTCACTCGCATTTTATTATTACTTATATCACTTATTGCTAATTCATTTCGAGCCACCACTGGAGTGATGCTCTCTGTACCTACATCAATCTTTGCCACAAAATAATGATCTTTGCACTTGCTTGAAATTGCATTACTGTACCAATGCATCCTATATTTTCTCTTCTCCCTCATGATGCAACATGCTTTACCGGTCTTTCAGTGCTGAGTTCGAATTTTAATTTTGGTGGACGATCATGATGAATTTCCTATGAGAAAGACAGCTTTCTTGCTGTAGTTGACTATGGTCACAATGGGATTGGACATTGCAATAGTGATTAGCATGATCTCATATGTAGAAGCACTCAATCGAAAAGAAACTTCGGCCATAAGCACAGACCAATCATCATGAGGGACAAACGATTTGAATCTCAATGCGCATTGGATGCAATAGAGAGGTTGCAATGTGAAGGGTGATCACTAGGTTGCCACGTTTGATTAACTTGGCAAGCATCTAGGTGAGAAGTCTTAATTGGTTAGAGGATTGAGCTATATTGAGGCTACACTCCAACTAGCATAATATTTCCCATCCTCTTGCAAATCCATCAATGTCTAACAGCATTTCGTAAGCCTAATCCCACATCTTGGATCTAAGCTTGATGATACAACATGGCTTGCAAGTTGCATGGTAGGTCCCTCCTCCATAATCGAAGTGCAATCAATTACATAAGTAGGATGGAGGATGGAGGATGCAGAAACTGGAACTTAAGAAGTTAGTTAGATTTTTGTAAAACGATTAAAATAAGTGTCGCCCATGCATGTAAATTGTGCACCAACGTGCACACACAGATAAACCTAGACAGGCACATGTATAGAGACACATGTATAGCAACACTACATGCACACATACATAGAGATGCACTCACTCACATATGTCCAAGTAATCAACACATACACATGTTAAATACATTTTTCATTTTTGAGCGCTTATCCCCCTTCTCTAGCTATATTCTTGTTCTTGCTCCCATTGGATGATGGCTTTGCCTCCAAACATGATGAATTTCTTGCATCCGATAGCATAGAAAAGTAAGCTTGAAACCCATGGTTACTGCTTGAGGCATTCAAAAGTCTACTAAACCATGACACATAACACGTTAATCTTCCAAGCTAAAGGTCTCAATAACTACTCTAAATTTTGTCTTCCTCTATTTTCTAAGTAGCACCACAATGAGATTGATACTAAAGTTATGGCACAATCACTACATTCTCAAGTGGCAAATTGAAGAGATGGAGGAGTCTTGAAACTTGAAATTTTAATTTCTTAAAATTCACCTTGAGCCGCGTACTACATGGGTCATGCAACCATCGTACTAGGTCATGCTACGTTATAATTATAATGGATTCCTTGAAGGGACACATCGAAGAATTTATCCTTCAAAACAGTAAAGATTCCAAACTCTAACGTATCGTAAACTGGGCATGTGCATCAGTCGTAAGTACTGGTGAATCTTGATGCAGTTGTGAGACACTGCCTCAATGGATTCTCTCTAGCTACTTGGTTTGGAGCAATAGATTCTTACAGCGAATCGAATTTAACTCCAAGAGTCGTTAGGATTGTAAAAACCTGAATGAAGGGACGATAAACCCGGAAGGAGCTCGTTGATGCACAAGCTTGGACCCTGCCATTTGCCCAATGCTTCGAATCTGTGGTTGCAGGATGTGGCACTGCTTTTTTGCAGTGCACCTGATCTTCCACTTGCGCCGCAGCTTCATGTTTTTACAATTGTAAGGTTTGCAAGACGACTTTCATGACCTTTAAGCCGTTCTCATCGGACCTCTTGTTCTTTTGTCCTTTCATATATGTAGTTGGAATCATTGAGGAAATGAAGACATATTGTTGAATATATTTTAGCTTGACCCATATGATCGCACTTTGATTGCCAAAGTTGTAATGTCTTTGAATTATACACGTGGATTTAAAAATTAGGACCACATGTATCTTTAAAACAAATGTAACAATTTGCGAGAGTTTGCCCTTTCTATTTATACAATTTAATCGATCGTGGTCAATCCATGATCCTATTAGTTGGATAAATTCTTAGATGGTGTAATTTGCATGAGCATGTTATAATTAAAAGTTTCAATAACACGTCGCTCACTCGATTTTTGCATGGTTGTTAGATCTCCTCTAGCTCTCTCACTCGCCATGGCATCCGCGTCATTCACAACAATCAATGCAAGTTGCATACGCATCCCAGGATCCAAATGTGAGGGGAAATCAAGCAATGAAGCACATAATGAACATGGTTGATGCTACCCTCCTACCGATAAGAAGAGATGAGGCACGCGCAATTGCCAACGCAAGCATCTTTCATGATTCAAACGGTTGGAAGTACGACCACGTCAATGTAGTGGTCTCCAACACCAGCAGCTGTGTGGGATTGCGGCGATGCCTCGCATTGACGATGGCCCATCAAGAACTGTCACCACCCAACTATGAGGCAGAATGCCTATTATATTCATTGCATGATCAAATATGATAAGCCTCATAGTGGAGTCATGCCACTTTACTTTGCAAAGATGTTATATGCAAAGTTCATGCTCGACGTGCCTGTAGACTTTGCCTCCCAACCTAGGACACGGAGCAAAAAGCCTGCATAACCAAGGATAGCCAATGCCACTGCTGTCCTCATTGAACCACTTCTTGCATCTCCTCTTTCATCCTATTGTAGTATGCATCCAACCTGCTATTACGGACGGCATCATAACTAGGCATTGTCAAACTCAGGCCAGCTTTAGCAACAGAGGCCATGGCTTTTTTCCAATATGGGCTTTGCACCATGCTTAACGGATATCTCGTGCAACAAATAGATTCAAACACATCTTGTTGCGCCTTCTCGATATGTTGTGCTTTGAAGGAAGCTTCCAAGGATTGTTGTTGCACACATACATGCGCATTCGAACAAGGCACATTACTGCATTATCCTCTTTCCATATGCACATTTGAGCAGCTTGCCAACTATGCAAGGGATCCCGCGCCACTACTCTGCAGGGTTGCACTTTGTGAACAACTTTCCATAGTCTCCGATTGCTCGCATGGGGTTTCAAGACCCATGGTTCTTTTTTCAATTACAACTTGAGATAGGTGGCGTGCAACTATTTCATCCACAATCGTGTCTGCACTTGCGGATATCCAACCACTCAAAATGGCTACCACCCTTTCCACTCCCAGACCCTTGCACTTTCCAATCTATCTTTGAGGGTCGCCTAGGAAATGTTTGCGCATACGAGTTCGTGAACCCGTGTACTCATGGCAGATGTTAACATCTCCACTTTGTGGCAGTTACAAGAGTAACATAATCACGGGCTTTTGCAAGGTTTTGGCCTCATTTCTCTAGAGCCATGTTAACGTCTGTATGCACATACTAATAGATCAATAATGTGCAAAAGTTTTTGAAGCAAAATTTTTAGTTGCCACATATCAAAAACATTTCTCCAGTCTCATTTTCCAACATCATGCTCTGTACGCAAAAGTTGGTATTGCACACATGGTAGTGTAGTAGCTAGCACTGCTTACATGCACATGGCGGCTCTTTCTCTCACACCCTCTACTTTCCAATTCCAACCATTTGACACAATTATTCAAAATATTTAAATGCATTCGTTCATGGTACAGGTAGTCTAAAATATCTAGACTCAAATAAATACGTAAGGAACTAGCAATTGATTGATTAACAACATCCATAGTCTAAATCAATGTCAAATTCGATTAGAATAGCTCCACATAGTAAATGTTCACTCATTTACATCTTCAGCTTGTACACGGGTAACTCTACTCTCTGCATGGTTAATGCCTTGTAGGATGCCAGGAGGATAATTTTAATTTTATTTATTGCAAAAAGTTATTTAAATTTCTTGTAGACCCATTTACATGGCAATGCTTTCTTTCCATGTGGTAAAGAAACCAAGTCCCAAGTCTTATTTTTCATGAGTGAATTCATCTCTGATTGCATAGCATACTCCCACTTGTGTTGATCCTCGCCCATCATAGCCTCTCTGTAGTAGCAAGAAGGCTTCCTGCAATCAATAAGCATCACATAGTCTGCCCCTAGAACAAATATCTCAGGCGGTCTAGACACTCAAGATGTTCTTCTCAAGGGCATTACAGCTTGCTGTCCCGCCTGCATATCAGCCACATTTGGCTCATCATTGCCACCAATAGAGGATCCATCATCTACCCTTGATTGTGTACCTGTGGGAGTACTTGGTGGCACCATTTCCTGCACATTCGGTGTATGGACAGCTTGCTATCTATCAACATATGCGGGTGGATTTACATCTTGGAAAGTGATTCTCCTCATTTCCACATCCCTCGTGGGCGTCTTATGCATCTTCTTCTCATTGAAGACCACATCATGGCTTTGTATGATTTTCTTTGCTTCTGGATCCTAGAGATGATAGCCCCTCTCTCCACTTTCACCATAATCCAGAAAGATGCATTTTCTAGACTTAGGATCTAGCTTCTTTCGAAGCTTTTTTGGCACATGTGCATATGCCTCACACCCAAATATACGCAAATGAGAGTAAGAGGGCTTCTTGCCACTTCATGCCTCTTCATGAATACCACCATCCAAACTCTATAGGTGCGCTTGGTCACTGCAAGAACGGAATGACAGGCCCCTAGAAACATTTGCAGAAACAATATTGTGATAGTTCTTGCAGATGCTTCCGGCATCGTTTGCACCAAACGCAGCAAGTGTTCTTTGTGGTCTTGCCACCACACGCCATAAGCGCGCTTGCGTTTTTTAGGGTGAAGCGGAGATATCTCTGCAAGGCAGCATAGCTCATCCACAATTAAGGTGTGAGGGGTTTGGTTTAGCTGGCCGATGGAGAAGAGAATGCGCACACCTGCGGCGCCTTTCCAAATCAATCTAAAACAACATTGGAAAGCGGTGCCGATGCGAAAAAGACAGCCTCGGAGTAGTGCTCGTGAGTTTGACGCATTTGAGACGATTGAGATGACGTGTTTGATCGGTGTGCTAGTGGGTTTAGACACGTGCAAGTTGTCGAACAACTCTTTCCAAGGCGATGCGATAGGAGTTGCTTGTTGGAGTATCAAGTCGCAAAGTGCTCGTGCAAGAACATTGTATGTGCACGAAGGCAAAAACTCTAGCACACACAAAAGCAAGTCATGGTTTGCTAGATTTTTTGTCTTGAACGCTTGCCACTTAGCATTGTTGTATTGGTCTATGTCAACATCGTTGATCATTTTGACAAGCCGTGCTACTCTGAAGAAAGTCACGAACCAATCATCTTGTGGCCTTTTTTTTTGGAAGGAGGCTAATAAACAAACTTCATTAACAACTACAAGTAGAAACTACAAAGGCGTTCAAGCTTTCATACATTCGGCTTGAAGGCCACCAAGTGACCTGAACTATTGATAGTGAAACTACCACTAGGCTTCAGGTCAAGGAGCATAGACTTAACACCAAGGACACTTTCTTTGTACAAGTCCACGAACGATGTAGGGGCACCAAGCAGAGTGTCAACACGTGCGCCATGAATGGCCACTGACACGTCGGGACCGTCACGATGGCAAATGCGGCCTTTCAACAAGGGAACCTTCGAGATGTATTGGACACTAGCATACGCGTAGCAATAGGGATGTGATGGGTCGCGATTAACGTGTGTGCCACCGCATGAACCACATCGAGGTTGGTGAAATGCAAGACGCTAGCAACCTGCTCAAGAAAGATAAGAGAAAGGAAGATCAGAGCATTGTATGAAGAAAGAGCAAGGGGGGAGAAATAAGGAGCTTACTCTTTGACCGTAGCCAAGCCTAGAAACTTGTGCCATGAACACTTGCTACAATTCTGATTTCTTTGGGCCATCGGGAACATCTACAAGGATGCTAAAGTCGTAGAAACCAAGAGCTTTCTTTGCGATCATGTAGGAGACATTCTTTAGCATGTACATGATGATCCCATCGTCATTGTACTGTTGAATCAATCGCGTGAGGACACTCTTGAGCTCAACCACGAATGAAAGCTGCAAAGACAATTGGCTTAGTGGCAGCCTGGACGAATCGTTATAAACATCCACAAGCAAAGGGAAAGACACTCATAGTTGCATGGTCTTGGTCGCACGGCACATCAGCCACAATCACCTGGTCTGTGACTCTGCCATCAGTGTCAACTTTTATAATGACAATGCTTAGTGTGTTTACTATAGTGGAGATTGTGCCTTGCTTCATTGGCAGTGCCCAATCAGGAAAGGGTACAAACTCAACTATGGTTGACTTCAACACAAAGGTCACATTTCCTTCGAACTCTTCGCCTTTGACCACCAAGGTTGTCACATCAGCAAGCAGTGAAAAGTAGCAAGTTCCTCCCTCTCCAAGATTTCTCTTGCGTGGTGTTGCCCCCTCTGAAGAGCAAAAACAGTAGAAACTCAACAAAATCAGATACAGTAGCTTGCCATCCTGCGGACAGACGATCGCTAGATTTATAGAGGCCGTCCTCAACGAGTATCTCCTCCACGAAGGCTGCATGCACGAGGAAAACGTCCTCTTGCACAACACGCAGGTAAGTGGATTTGTTAGCCATCCTCGTATCTCAGGTTTCCTAATAATTGCGATGCGTAAGAATGGATAGAGAATAGGTCTCACGCCTAAGAATGGCTAGAGAATCGAAGCTAGAAGGTCTCGCATGCCTAACAAACAAAAATCCATGCTAAGGATGGGGTCACCACGTAAGGTCCACCTTACAACAGCACGTGGACCAATTACAAAAAAACAAAAACAAGGTGAATGATAATAAATCATTCATATGGCTTGCCTGAGATCCAAATAGCGAGAGAGAGAGAGAGGCCTAAAAATGTGGAGGATTTCTAGAGGCAAGTGGATCAATAAAAAATCTAGATTTTTTGAAAATAAACAAGGTGAGATACCACTCTGGCCTTGCTTGGAACCTTCACCTTCATCACTCACCATCTACTACTGTTGCTCCTGCTGCTCTTCTACTGCTTGCTGTGCAAGGCTAAGGGGGTAGGTACTAAGTACTTCCAAAAAAAGAACTTGCTAAAACAAATTTAGTAAGATCGAGATTAGTTCCTATGTGGGTCAAACAAATTTAGTAAGATGTGGGTTAGTTCCTATTTGGGTCAAACATTCCTAACTACATCATTAACCTAAGACCTAACCCTAGTCCCCACTAACTCGATCAACTTGACTGACTACTCACAAACCCCCACTTTCCCAACCCACCTCCCAAAAATCCACTCATCCCTAAGACCCACCTCCCAAAAATCCACTCATCCCTAAGACGGCCAAAAAATGGCCATTTTGGCTTTTGTTGAATAAGACCCACCTATGGCAGGCCAAAAATATAAAATAAGGATGATTTATGCCATCTCGAACGGGCAGGCCAACAACAATTTGAAAAAACAAAATCCAAACAAAAACAAGGCTGTAGCTGGCTACTTAAAGCGATTCAAGAGACGAAGCGAAGCAGCGATTAGGGTTTTGCAAGATGGAGAGTGAGGGCGAAGAAGAAGAGCAGACGGCGTTCGAGGCCTTCCCTTCCAGTGGCGTGCAGGAGTTTGATGCTCGCGCCTCCTCGCAGCTCAAGTTCCAAAAGAAGCTCAAGAAGAAATCCAAGTCCGGTGGCTTCGAATCCCTTGGCCTCAGTCCCCCCGTCTTTCGAGCTATCAAGAAACAAGGCTACCAAGTTCCCACTCCTATCCAACGCAAGACTTTGCCCCTCATCCTTGCCGGCTACGATGTCGTTGCCATGGCTCGCACTGGGTCCGGGAAAACGGCCGCATTCCTCATCCCTATGCTCGAGCGATTGAAAAGTCACTCCTCCAAAGCAGGAGCGCGCGCTGTTATCCTGTCGCCTACAAGGGAGTTGGCTCTTCAAACGTTCAAGTTCTGCAAGGAGCTAGGTCGTTTCACAGGTATTGTGATTTCACCGCTCGATTGCTTTGCTTTCGAGACAAGGGCGAATGTGATGGAACCTTTTGTTTACGATAGCTGGACTGTGAGTTAAGGCTCGAAACAAGGAGGACTAAAGTTTGTTTGATTTCAGAGTTACGATTTGCTGTACTGGTCGGAGGCGACAGTATGGAATCTCAATTTGAGGACCTAGCAAACAACCCGGACGTCATCGTGGCAACACCCGGCCGACTCATGCACCATCTCTCTGAAGTGGAGGGAATGTCCCTTCGGACTGTAGAGTACATCGTATTTGATGAAGCAGACCGACTATTTGAAATGGGCTTCGCAGAACAATTGAGACAGATCCTCAGCCACTTGGGAGAAACCAGACAAACACTTCTTTTCAGTGCAACACTTCCTCGCTTGCTTGCAGATTTCGCAAAGGCGGGTCTCAGGGATCCTCACATGGTTCGCCTTGACGTTGATGGCAAGATTAGTCCTGATTTGAAACTCGCGTTTTACACTCTGAGGCACGACGAGAAACCTGCAGCATTGGTTTATTTGGTTCGGGAGCACATACGGTCGGACCAGCAAACCTTGATCTTTGTTTCTACGAAACATCATGTCGAGTTCTTACAAGAACTTCTGCAGAGGGAGGGCCTTGACCTATCCGTGGTTTATGGGGCCATGGATCAGACGGCCAGGAAAATTCACCTTGCCAAGTTTAGAGCAAGAAAGACAATGCTACTTCTTGTAACAGACGTCGCGGCCCGTGGCATCGATATCCCTCTACTTGATAATGTCTTGAACTATGATTTTCCTTCCAAACCCAAGCTTTTCGTTCACAGAGTAGGTCGTGCTGCACGGGCTGGCAGAGTTGGCACAGCTTTTTCATTCGTTACCTCAGATGAGATGCCCTATCTTCTAGATCTTCATCTTTTTCTCTCGAAGCCAATTCAAGCGTCTCCCACAGAAGAGGAACTGGCTGCAAATGGTCAGGAATTGTTGAAGAGGTTTAATGAAGCAATGGGGAGGGGCGATACCGTATATGGGCGATTGCCTCAGTCAGTGCTGGACTACACAGGTGAGAAGCTGAGGGGATTTGTTGAGCACAACACGGAGCTCTCTGCGCTTCAAAAGGCTTGTGTTAATGCATTCCGTCTTTACTCCAAAACAAGGCCCTCTCCATCTTTAGAGTCTACAAGAAGAGCAAAGCGCTTGCCCAGGGAGGGGTTGCATCTAGCGTTCAGGGAGGGAGTTGGAAGCCTAGAGTCAGCGGCTTTGGTGTTTACTGACAGCTTGAAGAAGTTCAGGTACAAAAACAATCTCAACATACATTCTAGAAGAAGGCTTTTAAAGCTCTTTGAAGAAGTGAACAATTAAAATTTGGAGTTATTGTCAATATGTGTCGCTCTTAGCCACGTGCACTGTACAGTCTATACGAGTCATTCAAACACAGAACTCCTTGTGTTATAGAAGGAAAACGTTGAAGGCATCCTTCAAGTCCAGTCAATACACCCCTGTATCTCCATAGCCAGCTCTCTTAATGACGTGGTACATGAGTCAGGTTGGGTTGGCTACCCTCTGCGTAACAGCCCTTTGATCAGCGTTGAAGCTCTACAATACAGCTCCATGTGCCCCAATTAATTTTGGAGCCCCTGGTCATATGGAATCTGCACCTCATTGTCAGTTGCTCCATCTGAGCCATGCTGGGTTATTGTCCATGATGTCGCCCTCTAATTGGCGTCAACCATCAGCTGGTGTTATATCTTGATGTTGATCAGCCTACAAAGGTTTTAGTGAATGCTCCAAGTAGATCCCCTCCACCAACGTGTGAGAGAATGGAGAGTGAGAGAGAGCAAGAGAGTGAGAGCTGAAAGCTTGGAAGCTGAAAGCTGAGTTGCAATAGAAGAGTGTGAAGAGTACAACTCAATGAGTGAGAGATAAGGTTTTGTCCTAATGACAAAACCTTAGTAGTCACTAACCATAGTTAGTGAACTAACTGCGGTTAGGGGGAAAAACTTCTTAAAGAGGGAAAAGTGCCCCTAACTAGCTTATTAAATTACATTGGTCACTGCTGAATTATATCTATAATTCTAACACCCCCCTGCAGTGCCAATGTCATGTACAAGGCTGATCAATCACCAAACGGATATAAGTTCAGGGCATTGCGAAATGCCTCAAACTTTTCACGTGGTAGTGCTTTGGTGAAAATATCTGCAACGTTGTCATGTGTGGACACAAAGATCATACTGATCTCTCCTGCATGCAACTTCTCTCTGACGTAGTGATAGTGAACCTCAATGTGCTTCGTGCGAGCATGAAACACTGGATTCTTTGCCACTGCAATGGCACTCTGACTATCAGTGAGAATTGGAGAAGGACCCTCCAAAGACAGATGAAGATCAGCAAATAGACGTCGCAGCCAGACACATTCAACTGTTGCCGTGAAAACTGCCTTGTACTCAGCTTCACATGATGAGGTAGCCATTGTAGATTGTTTCTTGCTCAGCTAGGAAATGCAAGATTCACCCAAAAAGAAACAATTGCCACTAGTGGACTGTCTAGTATCATAATCACCAGCCCAATCTGAATCACTGTAGGCATGCATCTGCAAGTCACCCCCCCTGGGAAATAGCAAGCCAAAAGACTTCGTGCTCTGCAAATAACGGAAGATGCGCTTAACTGCCTGCCAATGCATAGTTTTTGGGCTGTGCATGTACCTGCTCACCTGAGATACTGCAAACTGAATATCAGGTCTAGGGTTGCAGAGATATATGAGGCATCCAATAGCGTGACTGTAAAGTGTGGCATCAACTAATTCTCCTGCATCATGGATTGTGAGTTTCAGCCCCGGCTCCATGGGAGTGGCTATGGGCTTACACTCATGCATGTTAAATCTGTCCAAGAGTTTATGAACATACTTGGACTGAGACATAACAGTGCCACGTCTCTCATGAGAGAACTGGATCTCCAAATAAAAGTGAAGCAGCCCCAAATCTGACATGTCAAAGTTGGTCTGCAAATCAGCTTTGAAATCTGCAATTTTGTCTTCATTGGACCCTGTGAGCAGTAAGTCATCGACATAAAGAAGGATGACTAAAATTTCCCCCCCATCCATCTTGATGTAGAGGGTGCTCTCAGTAGGACTATTGTGCAGCCCCTTGCTGGTCAAAAAGGCATGGATTTTGGCATACCATGCACGAGGGGCCTGTTTCAGCCCATATAAAGCTTTGTTGAGCTTGCATACTTGAAGTGCATTTGCTGTAATTGCAAAGCCCGGAGGTTGTTTGACATACACCTCTTCCAGCAAGTCCCCATTTAAGAAGGCTGTTTTTATGTCCAACTGATGAACATTCCACTCAAAATGTGCAGCCATTGCAATAACTGATCGGATGGTGGTCATCTGGGATGTAGGAGCGAATGTCTCCTCATAATCTATGCCCTTTTTCTGAGCATAGCCTTTAGCAACCAGCCTTGCCTTATATCTGTCAATGGAGCCATTTGGCTTCTGTTTGACCTTGAAAACCCATCGTGTGCCAATGGCATGTTTACCATGTGGCAAGTCTACAACATCCCAAGTCTGATTTTTTGCAATGGACTGCAACTCATCGTGCATGGCATTCATCCAATGCACATTGTCCTTTGCCTCTTCGAATATGGCAGGCTCCTCCTCATCAAGAAGAGTATCTGCATATGCTGATTCCACTGAATTAGCACCTTCCATGTGCCTTGCGGCACTGCGAGTCTTGCCAGGTAACGGATCATCAATTTTACTCTCCCTGAGAGTCTGTAACAGCCAGTTTGGGACTGTTTTTGCTGCATGTATGTCTGCAATTTCTTGCTGCACCACCTGTTTCACTGCCTGTGGAGGGGGCAAGACATCCTGTGGCGGAAGCATCTGGAGGTTGCTGTAAATTCTGATTTGCATCAGAAAAATCAGCAGGGGAACCCAAGGCAATGGGTAGCAACCCCTTAAAGACATCCTTTGAAGACGAAGGCATTTGAAATTCAGCCTGAGTGTGAGCTGAATTTTTAGAAAATATCACATCTCTACTGACTATGATCTTGCGTGTAGCAGGATTGTAGAGACGGTACCCCTTGCTTTCTGCACTGTACCCAATAAATATGCACTTAATGGCTTTATCAGACAATTTGTGCCTAAATTCAACTGGCACATGAGCATAAGCAAGGCATCCAAAGACTCGGAAGTGATCCACTGAAGGCTTCCTGTCATTCCAGACCTCATAAGGAGTTTTTGTTTTTAAAGCCTTAGTGGGAGCCCGATTTAAAATGTAATTGGCACACATCAAGCCCTCAAGCCAGAATTTGTGAGGCATGTGTTTGCTTTTGAGCATACATCTGTCCATCTCCATGAGAGTTCTATTTTTCCTCTCAGCTTTGCCATTTTGCTGAGGGGTCAGCCTGACTGTGAGCTGATGCACAATACCCTTGCCTTTCAGAAAAGCATCAAATTCTGCAGACAAGTATTCCCCACCTCTATCTGTGCGCAATGTCTGTATCGTGAGTCCGGTCTCATTTTCAACCATGGCTGAAAAGTGTTTAAACACCGTGAACACTTCTGATTTGCGTTTCAGCCCAAAAACCCGAGTGAAATTGGAGTAGTCATCAATAAATGTAACAAAGTAGAGATGACCACCCAACGATGGAGTCCTCATGGGACCACAGACATCACTGTGTATAAGCTGCAATTTGCGGACAGCTTTAACTGAACCATCCTTCTTGAAGGGAAATCGATGCATCTTGCCCAAAATGCACCCTTCACAGGCATGTGGAGGAGGTATCTCAAGAGGTGGCAATGCATCAACCATGGAATACTTCTGAAGTGTCATCAAGCTGTTGTAATGCATGTGGCCATATCAGGCATGCCATAATTCTGCATTCTGCATGGCAGCTGTAGGGGTAGAAACTGCAAGAGCATGGGCTGCTCTTTTCTCAAAAAGATCAAGCTGAAAAAGCCCACGCAGCAGAGTACCAGATAACCTTAAGGCATAGTCATCTTCCCTGTCTCGGACAGCACATTTGTCATCCTCAAAGATGACTTGAAATCCAGCTCTGTTAAGAGTGGACACTGAAAGAAGATTTTTGGTTATACCAGGCACATATAAGACATCTGAAAGTCTGAAAATTGAGCCATCAATGGCAGTGAGCTCAACATCTCCTGTGCTACGTACTGAATATGATGAGTTGTTGGCACAAGTGACTTTCTTACCAACGGGAGGTGGATGCAAGGAAGTAAAAAGACACTTCTTAGACGTGATGTGCTTGGATGCACTGCTGTCAAAATACCAAGTGTTCAGTGTTTCATTGACACTGAAAGCAGATGCATCTGTAGAAGAGTCATAACTGCAAGTCAAAAATGCATATGTATCATCACTGCAAGTGGCTGTACTATCCCGAGCATCTAGAACAGCCAGCCTAGAAGCTGAAATGCAAGATAAAAAGGCATAATCCTGTCCAACAAAGTTGGCTGCAGCATCCCCACTGTCAGATGCATGAGGAGCTGAATCTGAAACAGCCATACCGGAGCTGTTTTTCTTCTCTTTTGCAAGCTTTTTCCTGCATTCTGCAATGTGATGACTTGGCTTTTTGCAGTAGTGACAAAAACCCTTCTTCTTGGGCTTACTTGCATCATTTTTAGCCTTTTGTGAAGGCTGTCCTGACCCACTGGAAGGCTGATTTACTGATGTCTTTGCCTGTCCCTTTGTTTTTGATTTAAACTTTGAGAGCATGGCTTGTTCACCTGCACGTGAAGCCAAGTTTTTCCTGGTCTGCTCTTCCTGAAGCAGAAGTCCTATCAACTCATGAAAAGTGAGAGGATTTGCACCCCCCCTCAATGATAAGTTCAGCGAGGTATGAAAGCTGAGATAATTCAGAGTGGTTGTAATCATCTCTGAATCAGGAATAATTTCATCTATATTTAACAATTGCTCTCTGAGATCCTGTAGCTTTGTGAGGTGGACTGACATGGAGTTACCCTCTTCCATATGTAAATTACTTAACTCTCTTTTCAAGAAAGATACCCTTGCATCATTCCGGGCTGCATACATGCTTTCTAAAATATCCCACACTGCCTTGGAGGTCTTACACGACCGGATATGCGGAATGATAAATCTTTTCACTGAAAGAGAGATGCATGACAAAGCTAAGGCATCCCGTGAATCCCATCTCTTCTGATCTGGAGTAGTGGCTATTGTTGCACCAACAACTTGTTCTGCAGCTGCCCCTTGTGCACGACCTCTTCCACCTCCTTGCTGAGGAGGGGTATTAGGTGCCATACCTGTTGGTCGGATCTCACCCCCATTCACATAATCCCATAAATTGCGAGAAATCAGAATATTGCGTACCATAAAACTCCAGAGGCAGTAGTTGGTACCATCCAACCTGTCTTCCTGTAAAAGACCACCGAACTGGAAGTCATTTTGATTTTGCTGGGCCATATCTGAGAAAGAGATTGAAGCAGATACAAAACTGAATTCCCTTACTGGGAATGAAATGCACAACTCCCAAAAAACACAGCCAAGCACGGGCTGTAAATGCAACTCAGATTTCTGTACTTGCACTATCAGAAACCTGTCCAAGCATAAAAAAACTCTCCAGAATCTGCCAAAAGTGCTGCAAAACACTCCAAGAAAGGCAGTATGAACTGAAAACTCGAGAAATTGCTCTCCCAACACAAAAGCCCCAAAATAGGCCTGAAATTGCAACCGGAAAGGGGCAAATTGATCAAAAGCCCCAAATGTTGCAAGAATTGCGCTCTGTCTGCAAAAGCCCCAAATTTTCTGCAAAATTGCAGTGTAATCACAAAATCCCCAAATTTCTCCAAGAAATTGTACTGCAGAACTGAAAGCCCCAAATTTCGAGCTTGAAATTGCAACCAGAAAGGGGCAGAAGTACTGAAAGCCCCAAATTTTGCAATTTCAGCAGAAAGCCCCAAATTTCAGACCAAATCTGCAATTTTTGCTCCAAGTGTAGCTCCGAAACTACAAAATGATTGCAATGTCTGCAACAAACAAAATGCCCCAAATTCTTCCAAAAAAACTGAGCCAAACAATGGCCGTCTGCAAAATGTGCTTGCCAAAGATCACCTGCGAATTTCTCCTGTAAGAAATCAAAGGACTACCTGCTGTACGGAAGCAGATCCAGTACGGAAGTACTGTACGGAAAACAGTACAGAAGTGTTGTACGGTTGGTACGGCACTGTACGGCTGGTACGGTTGGTATGGCACTATACGGTTGGTACGGTTGGTACGGCGAGCAGGTACGAAGACAGGTACGGTACGCGATGTACTGCACTGTACGACGAACCGTACAGTTTGATGACGAACTGCACGGTCGCGATGTACGGACGACTTTTGCGACCTGTACGGACGGTACGGTACGGTAGAAACCAAGTGCAGGTTCCGTACAGGTCGTACGGACTGTACGGACGAGGTGTAGCAGCGAAGCTGAGTTGCAGCTGGAGCTCAACGGGGAAGTCGTAGGGAGCTGGATCTAATGCTCTGATACCAAATGTGAGAGAATGGAGAGAGAGAGAGCAAGAGAGTGAGAGCTGAAAGCTTGGAAGCTGAAAGCTGACTTGCAATAGAAGAGTGTGAAGAGTACAACTCAATGAGTGAGAGATAAGGTTTTGTCCTAATGACAAAACCTTAGTAGTCACTAACCATAGTTAGTGAACTAACTGCGGTTAGGGGGAAAAATCTCTTAAAGAGGGAAAAGTGCCCCTAACTAGCTTATTAAATTACATTGGTCACTGCTGAATTATATCTATAATTCTAACACAATGTTCCATCCAGTCTTTGACAGTAAGTGTAACGGGCAAGGGGCCTGGAACACAGTCTGACTAACTGTGCCTGCCTTAACTACCGAGTGCAGGAGTGTGGAATGCTGACTGTAGATAGATAGATAGAGAGAGAGAGAGAGAGAGAGAGAGAGAGAGAGAGAGAGAGAGAGAGAGAGAGAGAGAGAGGCTGGATTCAAGCGTAATGCTAACCACTATATTCATTCTTATGTGGGTGCCTGGCAATCACCAGTAATGCTCCTTTGTATAACTGTTTGCCTTCCTCATTGAAGAGGGCTTGTCTGAGTCCCCACTGTCCTGCGCCTGTTGCCTGCTGTACTTCTGCTGTTGACTGTGCAGCATTTTTGGCTGTCCTGCTGCTGCTCTGGGCTGTAGTGAGCTGTTGATGCACATAACAGGAAGTCTTACTGTGCAAATCTCCAATATACTGCGATTGGATCCATGAAACAGTCTTTCAGACAGCTGACTAGGTCAACATCTATCAGAGGTTGACAGTGTTGCGCATATGTCCTCTAATTAACTTTGAATCTCAATAAATAGTTTCCCAGAAGATATTAAAGAAAATAACTTAGTTTTTTTGAACTTTTTGGGCTGCGTGTTTTGGTTAGGGCTTGGCTCAGCAAGCAAGTCCCTTTCCTAGGGTAGTCTCTAACAAGATGGTCACTCCAGGATTATATTGCTTCTCATGTAAGAATCAGTCCAATTAATACCACCTAACTGTTAAATAACGCAATATATATTTGTAAAATTGTGCTTCTTTAATCTCCGAGTCTCAATGAGCTAAGACTCAGGCTAAAATAGATTGCACAAACTTGAATCTACAATGAAAGTGAGGATTTTATAAGAAATTGTTAACCCAACTATGATAAATCCTAGAGTGATGCATCTTTTGCCATATTTGCCTACCCAAGCTGGACGGCTGTAGTACATTAAATGAACTTTGATGTCACATTCTAGATCAGATCCATCAATACAGGGTAAGGAGACGTTGAACACTGCAACTTAGTAAGACATAAATACCTAAGTCTTGAGGCACATGTGCATTGTTCAGAGCATACCTAGGTGCACAAGTTACTTGCATGGCTGGGTGTAGTCATTAGTAGCAGGGACGTCATCAAGGGTCTTGTTCTTGAAATATTGAAAATCCTTAAGTATGGTACCAATAAAAAACTCACGAAAAGACTGTAAGGGGTTTGAGTCATGAAGAATTGGCTGCAGGGAGGAGGAGGCCTTATGGAAGGGAGTAAAAGAATCTGGGGATGGTCAAGAGTTGAAGTAGCCTTTGGCATGGGTAAAATTGTCTATGAAAAACTATATCCTAACTGTCTTATTTTATTCGAGCATAGCAGCACAATGTTTAAAGAAAAAGGCAGGATCTCATAACCTGCTCTAGCTCGTTCCAATGGACGTTCTACTAGAGCATCATAGCAATATTCTATCATATAGAAAAGATGCTTTCTAAGAATACATAAGCTTATGTGTGAAGAAATTTTAATATAACTTACTCTTCCAAGATATGTGAATGAAATTACAAGCTATTATTCCTTTCAATGTCTTTCTGCAAGGGAACACATTTGTATATCATCTTTGGCTGTCTCAGGTGCATGGTGATAACTTATTTTTTATCTTGCACCTAGGAATTCGCAGGCCAAAGCAAACCGTCTTGGAGGCTGAAGGCGAGGCTGCTCGGTCAAAGAATATGCAGGTGTGTGTGTGTGCTCTCTCTCTCTCTCTATATATATACATACATACTCACATACATGTATGTATGTATGTGGGTGCGTGCTTGTGGGTGTCCGTATGTATGTATGTATGTGGGTGCGTGCACGTGGGTGTCCATATATACGTACATAGATGGATATTGGTATGCATGCATGTGCGTATCTGTGTCGGTGTGCGTGCGTGTCTCTGTGTGTGTGTGTGTGTGTACGCCTATCTGTTCGACTTTAATCTCATCCATTCTCCTAAAATTTAATATAGTCATCAGTCAACTGCCTAAATACTATTGCAGCAAAATTTGTCCCAAGTGATTCTTTGAAGTTTACCTGTAAGACCTTGTGACGTTGAAAGTCATACTGTACCGTTGTTATAAGATACCTGATTACATGGGGTTTTCAAAGCTTCCTTGTATATCTTTGTTATCAGAGTATTCATTGTCTCACAATTGCAATGAAGGAATTCTGGTTCACCGCTTGCAGACTTGGAAAAAATATTCTCCATCATTTTGTTATTTGCACAAGCTCATCGATTTCAAACCAGAGCACGTTTTTTCTCATCAATTTCAAATTCTTTACTGGTTTCCAAGTCGGTCTTGAGGTCTTGAGTATCTGTTCCGACTCCCAAAGGCGTTTATGTGATGCTATTTTAGTGTAGGATTTATAGAACGTTTTGGATCACTCTTTTTGGACATACCCCTTGTTTGTACCTTGTCCAGCTATTTAGAGACTCTGTTGTTGCTCTCATGCGTTCTCTTTGGCCTTTGCCTCACTTCCAGCTCATGTGTTTGTGTTCTATTCTTAGGGTTTTGTCATTTTAGTGATTCACCCTCTCTCTGCTGTAGTTATCGTTCGTTAGACACTTAATTTGACCACTGTCTGCTGTTGTGCTGAAATTAAGTGGTGGGAACGGGTTCCACAGCCCCTCTAACATTGTCACTCTTTCAGACACCAATTGCGCAAGTAGTTGAGGTGATGAAGAGAAAGAGAGCAGTACATGAGCCAGTGATAAGTGCAACACAACAACAGAAAGCATCCCTTTTTGTTGCTGCAGAAAAGGTCCATCTTTTAAACCTGGATGCTTTATGGCTTCTTGTTTACATATGTATATACAGATATTCTGCCATATTTTTATGGCCATTTTGATGCATCCAAATTATTTGGCCATTTTCATGCAGTCCAGTTTTAATATGCTCTCGTATTGAGTGCTTTTTAAATAGAATTTTTGATCTTGACAGTTCTATGTAGAAGATGGACCTGGAGCTTCCACAGATATACCCAAAGAAAAAAGGAGGAAAAAAGGTGTTTTGATCGTCAATCTCCTGCATATCTCCTCCTTTGATTAAATAGTAAGAGGAGGGGAAAGCCTCATAAGTTGAAAGCATAAGTTGTGTCCCTTTGTAGTGTAGCCAGAAGTACCATTAAAAGCAAGTGCAGAAAACAGATGTGGATGTTACCTCTGCAAGGTTTGCCTTGAGATCCCTAGCTAAAAGAGCTAGCTGAGTAACAGCTAAATTGAGGAATACAATACACTTAGTGTGCTTTGATGTCATCGGATGTTCAGTTCTGACCGTTTGCTTTGTGCATATGACTTGCTATCTGATTGTGCTGTAATTTTCTTCCACCTAGGTATTATCTTCCCTTTTCCATTTTGACCAAGTGGGGTCCACTATAGGTTATCCTCTTCTTACTCTCTGTACCGCACTTTATAACTTTCTTATACTGCAGCAATAGAGTGCTTGCTGATCAACAAACCAACCAACCTTCTTTGGAATGTTAGTAAATTATTGGCATGGGGCTCTGCTTGAAATTGCAGGACCTGCAAATTTGAGCTTTAGTTACCTATGTTCCCCTTCTCTAAATAAAGTGGGGACCCCAATTGTTCATGGCAAGCACTGCCATGTCTTTAATATTTGGGTTAGGGTTGTGATGGTTCATCATTACACCATGCAAAGAATGGAAAGGGCATATCCATATGGGCATGCGATAGGTTGAGTACCAAACTCAGCTAGATGCACATGTGTCAGCCATGTTTGCTTGTTGAATGCTTGGTATGCTTTTAAGGCATGGGTTGTGCATCGTGAAACGTTGTTTTATGCAAGCAAGACGATGGACGGTGTATAAGAGATGAGACATGATTACTCATGATATCATGGCTGCATGAAATTGTACGCTTCAAATTAACTGTTAATCATGGATGGTCCCTTGCTGATGGAGGAAGACCTATATTTGATGTAAACAGGTTTTGTTTCCATACTGTCTTTGTTAACATTGTAATCATTACTGCACAATTCCATCCTGTTATACTTTCTCATGTGAAAAGAAAAATGGCCATTGGATAAGTTTCAGCTATGCAAAAAGGCACTGCTGGCAGTGCTGGAATACGATTAGAGAGGAGGTGGACAGCTCAGATAATGGCAGTGAGCATAATAAATGGCATGTTGTCCAACCATGCAATAACTGTTGCAACCATGTTTTGTTTTGCAGTACACGGTCTTTAGAGACATTGAGTGGATTTGTTTGTTCTGTTTCCATCTTTGAGTGCTTGTATTTTGGAATAATTTGTGTGCTCTGTGTAATGCATTTGTATGCCTTATGTTTGAGCTCCCATATCCTTGAGTAATCTATGTGCGACGTTTCTGATCATTTGGCAGAGATATCCTCGAGCTTCATTTTCTGTAGTTCACTTTGTGGTTTATCTTCACACCTGCCTCAATGGCTGATCTACCTCTGCCTATGCTAACGGCCATAATTCTAAGTGGTGCTGGAACAAGATGTACAATGAGCAAATAATTAAGGGGGCAAATCTCACCAAGGAATATAACTCAGGTGTTTAACCATCGGCAAACTAACTCAGGTGTTTAACCATCGGCAAACTCCAAGTATGTGACCAAAGGACCTGCTGTGGCCAATGTGAAGTTTGTCAATTTGCTACAGCACTAGTCGTTAGTGCTTTTGCCAATACTGCAACTGTGGTATTCGATTCTGTTAGTGGAGCTGCGTTTTGGTTTTAGGATTTTGTTAATAATTTCCTACATCATATGATGGTAGATCATTGGGTTATCGCAGTGACCTGTTGATGGTGGTGAGGTTTTTTGGCTGTACTAGTGTGTGTCTATTCTTTGCAGATCTGAAGTGTTTCTTTATCTACGTGTGTGCACATTTGTGAAGCAAGATAAGGTAGTTTGTAGTATCATGTCAATTTAACTTCCGCATTAGATGTCTTGCAATCAAGGTTGGCGATTGATGCAAGGTCATTGTTGTGCTTACATGGTGTTTGAGTTGAGAACTAGAGATGTCGTATCTGAGCCAGTGGGATAGTATTATCGCGTGTTCAATATGGCATCAGAGAGAGTGTTTTGAGCTAATGATACATAATTGGCTTCTCCAACATCTACAATATACAAAAGCTCCACCATTGTCACTGATCAAGGTAGAAGGGTTTTAATTTTCATGCCAAAGGTCTCAGTCGTCTTATCATTGCCATGCTTCTTCTTTAGTCCCAATAACAGTGAAACGTTAGTTACCGTCCCAATATAGATGAGCTGCAATGGATTCTCCTCATGAGATGTGGAACCATTGTTTGTCCAGAGCCTGCATACTTCGAAATCTTGTGATTCTGAATCAATATTAATAGTGCATAGGCAAATGAGTGTATGTCCAGAGCCTGCATACTTCGAAATCTTGTGATTCTGAATCAATATTAATAGTGCATAGGCAAACGAGCGTATTGGGCTGTCAAATTTATTTGATAACAAGGTACTCAATTGTCTAGTTGTACGCTTGTATCTGTGATAGCCATCCCATGTGTGCCATCGTTGAGCTGCTTTCAAGTGAGGGAATACTGCTTTCAAAATTCATTATTGTGTTTTGGATGCTGTTCTATACATCCAATTTCTGTCTCAAAAATCTGGAGAATGGGTCTAGACAAGGAAGGTGATTTTGACATTCCCTGAACTCAGCACATTCGTCTCTCATAAGCCTCCCTTCAGAAGGGAGCTTGCCCATTCTTGGATCCTCACAACTCTCTCTTTTCATACCCATAGTCATGAGATTGTCACCCATGTATCCTCTCTTTATATATGCACATATCCTGCTGTCCTGGATGATCCATCAAACAATATCTTATGATGTAACTTTACAAGAAATTTCTGCGGTTATCCTACTATGTAACAACTGTTGTGCAGTAGTATATGGTTGAAGTGAAAGCCTAGGAGGGTGAGATGCTCCTTGTATGCTGAGCAAGAGCTGTGGGTTTCATCTACTGTGGACACTTAGACATGCGGTTATATGGTAGGTTCTATTTTGGGGCTTTGCACAATTCAATAACTGGAACTTAAAAGTTTCTATACTTGCTCAGGTTGATGCATTCCGATATCATCTTTTGTTTTGTTGTAAATTGATGGTTTTATGTGCAGAGCTTAAGCTGGGTAGTCCTCTCATAACATAAAGAAGAGCAATCCTCTGATATAATTGGAAGAACTTTGGACTTAAGGTCTAGAGTCCATCATGCTGTGATAGTTTGTGACTTTGCAATTGTTGGAACGTCTGTTGCTTTACCCTTAATGCACCCATTTTGGAAGCCACAAACTTCACCCAACCCTGAGACTGGTTGCAAAAATGCACCCATTTTGGAAGCCACAAACTTCACCCAACCCTGAGACTGGTTGCAAAGTCTTGCTACGCTGCTTGTGTTTGACTAAATTTAGCAACCCGTCTAGTTTCGATGTTTATATGCCGCATATCAATGTTGTACCTACACACGTTCAAAAGATTTTTGTTGCCTATAAGGTAGATCATTCACTAAGGCTTGCAAAGGTATTGTTTTTGACCATTGAGGTAGATCTTATTGTAAGATGTTCCTTTCACCCCTCTATTTGAATCCCTTTGATGCAACTAAGACTTGTCTGCAACATTGGTCTATTACTATTGATCAATGGAAAGGAGTGCCCTGTTTTGGGAGAGAGGGGCCGTGGGGTGTGTACGCGTACGCTTGCAGTAATAACTATGGACACACTTTCTTGGTATATATTTTGAGTGCTATATAACTTTAACTATCTCAAGGGTTCTGTCTTGAACACACCAAAGGTCTTTCAGGTTCTGATGTTTCTTTGAAATTCTCTGAAAGAGCATCTGTAGTACAGTTTTTCGGTCTAATTTTCTTTTGCCTTGTTTATGGACGTGGAAATACTAAAAAATAGCAACAAAATTGCTTTGTGGTTGCAGACTCTGTTGGCTCCATGAAGCTTCCCAAAAGCTATAGAGATGATAATTTTTATATCAGCAGTGTACCTTCCAACCGGGTGAGTATCTTTCTTAAAAATAGAGCCACCTTTCTGTAAGTGGATCATTGTGCGTGTATATGTGCATATGCAGGGACAATTTTGACAGACACTGAGAATGAAGACTGTGTATAAAGGATGTTTTGTGTGTGCATTGAGGACACCCATCGTTGCATGCTGGAGACATTGGTTGTGTTGTTGTAGTAGCGATTCCTTAATATGCGTGATGGAGTGAATGGTTTCGAGCCTTGTGATTGATTACTATGAGGTTGGAACTTGATAGGATATTAAATGATGAGTTTCGGCATACATATATAGGATGAGTTTGTGTAGTCCCTAATTTGTTTAAGTTAATGGTTTTCAACCTTGTGAGTGACTATGACGAGATTGAAACTGCACTATCAGTTGTGTTTGAAGAGGGTGAGGTTGGGCATGTTCTTGGATTCACACACACGCATGCATATATGGATGTATATGTATGTGTGCGCGCGCGTGTTTCTTGGTACAACAGGGGATCACGTTAGAGCATATTGTCTTTATGTCATCACTGCTGCCATGTAATCTTCCTCCTTTTTCTTTTATCTTGACATCTTTTCTTTTTTGATAGGGGTTGCTTTTGTACTTTTTCCTTTTGTACTTCATGTTTTACCTTGTTTGAGGTTTCCCACACAGTAATATCAAGTATTAAAAAAAGAGAGTATGTGTATATATAGTATATGTATATGATTCTCGCAGAAATCTTGCAAGGCTGTGAGGTCCCTCTGTAATCCCTTTGGTGTGCCTGATATTAGCACTACAGCGTCTGCATAAAGCAAGATGGATATGATGTGCTGTGCCAAAGTCCAGACTCCGCCGTCGAGTGTGTCTACAAAGGAGGCTAGCTGGTCTATGTGTAGACCAAAGGGGGTGGGTGGGACGGGGCATTGCTGCTTCACCACCATGGTGCAGCTCACCTCCTCAAATACTCCCGTGGTGTGCAATTTGCTTGTAACCTTCATATAAGCCATGACTGCCCATATAAACATCATGGTCCATATCCAAGGCTCGAAGGCATGCCATGAGTCGAGCTCGAGGCATAGAATGGCCTTTTGGTAATCGACAAAGCAACGATATAATCATTGTTGTCGAAAGCGTGCCTCTTCTATAATGACTCGTAAGGTAAAGATGTGGTCGAGTGTGGAGTGGTCCTATCTAAACATTGCTTGCCTTTATTGTTCGCATGCTCGCTCTCTCCGCATGCTGGCTGATGTGCATTTGAAGAGCCGATCCATATACCTTGGCCATAAGTGGCTGACCATAATGACCTTCTTGCCACCATGGGATCCCCTACTTTGTGAATGGGCATGATGGTTTTGTTGTCCAGACGCATATGTAAAAAGCTTCATTAGAGAAAGAAAGAAAGAAAATTTATTAGAGTCTTCGGAAGACCGATGGGTCTATGAGACTGAAAGAAAACTTGATACAAATCATAGTAAGGGTGGAGCTACTAAACGAGCATCATCACCGTGCTGAGTCCTAAGTCTGATCATACATAATCAAATACATCTGGGTGTGACAATGAAAAGAAAAAAAGACTGGAGCGGAGCGGAATCCTCCGTATGTCATGTCGCCCTAGCTGGTGCATAGTCGGTGATGGGACGCTGGCGTCCGTCAAGGGGTGTTGTGTGTCTTGGTCTTTTGGAGGAGGCTCAACGTAAGACCAGAGCCACCGTGACTCTCGTGGGACATGTCCCGGGTCTAAACAATGACGGGAGGTCCCCTAGAGTGATCTGTGTGTCCCCTCGATGCCTCGCATGTCGTGCTGCGGTTGTCAGGTCGGGGTCTCTGTCACGTCCACGGCTAGAGACTGGATGATCAATATCACTCGATGGGAAGAACTCTGTGATCTTGCTCTGAGAGGTGTCTGACGGTGTGGCCAAGCCTCGTCGCCTGAGTAAGTACTCTCTGTGTCGGATCCCCTCGTGAATGAAGGCTGCGAGGCATCTCTGATCTGGGTAGGCGAGGAATCTGGAAAGGAGCTCGGAGCCGTGTCTGAAGGGACAGTGGTAGCGACCTCGGATCTTGTAGTACACTGGGCACCTGAAAATAAAATGCTCCTCCGACTCAACCTCCTGACAGTTGAACAATGTGCATATGCGATGCTCCCTAGGGATCCCCTTTGCTCTGCCGCTCTCTATGTGGAGGCGGTGTGATGATACCCGAAACTGTCCGATGGAGATCCGTAGTGAGTGAGGCATATGAAGCTCAGTGTATCGCGGTGGTGTGATGAATTCCTCCTCCGGAATACGAAGACAATGATTTTTGTAGAAGCTCATCTTCATTGGAAGCTACCTCGGCTCCAACCTGTACCTATAGGAGATCCTCTCGAATGACTTGGTTGGGGTGCGGCCTGATCGGGATGGTGGGTGGGAGTACCGGAGGGGCATCCAAACTGTATTGAAAAGGAGGTATCCTATCGATGTGAAACTCTAGTCTCACAAACCATCTGTGAGTTCGTGCATACTAGCATCGCTCGTCTCCCTCTGTTGCCAACCTCATGGAGGAATCGAGAGCCAACCATGGCAACCTCTATCTCCTTGATGTGCAGTCCCCATATGATCTAACCCGGTGTAGATATGTGATGGTCTGAAAGGCTGCATCTAGCTGGAGTGGAGAAGCACCAAACTCGGCCTGAATGATATGATGTGGTACAGATGGTTCTCCTCGGATCATCCGTGAGAGCATAAGGATCTACAGGTGCTCTACCTGTGTCCACTCTATCTCTGACATGTCAGGTCCCCAACAAGGGTTGCCATACATATCGGTTGGTCGGACCAAGGAGTCGAAGAGAAGAGCCTTGGTCTGAGGGTCCTGGAAGTGTGAGTGGAAGCATTGTCTCTCTAGCCGAGCCAATGAGGTGTATTCCCTGCTCAGTCTGGCCTGCATCGCTGGTCTCATCGTGAAGATCGAGCCGGAGAAGATGACCCCCAAGTAAGTGTATGAGGATACGATCTCAATTGGTGACCCACCGAAAGTGAACTGCTTCTGGTGCATATTTGCTCGAGAGGTGTTAAAGATCATGACCTTGGTCTTGCCAAGGTTGAGCTCCAAATCATGGGATAAACAAAAAGCCTGCAGTGCATCCAGATGTCGCTGGAGCCCCTCGGGTGTGGACGACAAGAGTGCCACGTCATCTGCATAAAGAAGAATCCTGATGATGATCTCGGCAAGTGAGTAACCGGTCCCTCCGGAAGCCCCCATGAAAGTCTCAAGCTCATCGATGTAGAGGCCAAACAGGGTTGGTGATAAGGGACAACTCTGTTTGACCCCTATGGTACTCAAGCTCTCATCTGTCCAACCTGCGGCTGTCCGAACTTGGCGTGAGACTCTCTCATAAAGTGCCATGACTGCCCAGATGATCTCCTGATCAAATCCCAGTGTCTGTAGGCATGTGATGAGTCGAGCTTGAGGTACTGTGTCAAAGGCTTTGCGGAAATCCACAAAGCAGCCCTCTCCTTTCGTGATTTGGCCTCCTCTATGACACTCCTGAGTGTGAGTATGTGATCCATAGTCCCATGGTCTCACTTGAAACCAGCTTGACCCTCTGCTCTGAGCTCTCTCATCTCTGCGGACAGGCTGACCGATGCATCTGATATTGCTGCATAGATCTTGGACATCACATGTCCAATCATGATAGTCTTGTAGTTACTCGGGTCCATGGGATCCCGTGCCTTGTGGATGGGGGTGATGGTGTTGAGTGTCCAAGTGCGGAGGAAGCCAAGGCAAACAGCGTCATTGAATAGATTTGCTAGGATCGGGGCTAATGTGTCGATCCCATATGCGATAAACTCAGTGCATAGCCCCTCGTGGTCCTTAGCTCGACCATTGTGCAGTTTCAATGTTACGTCCTTGACTCCCCCTTTGGTGAACAACGTGCAAGTGGTGGGGCGAGGTGTGTGTGAGATCTAGAATAGGCTGGTGTGGGACATCATAAAGATGGCATGCATATGTGTGCCAAACTCTCGTGTCAGTGAGGGGTGATGGAGACCTACGCTCAAGGAATCTCCGCGAAAATTCCTTAGAGTTGTTGCTGTACAAGATGTTCAGCAGCTCCTCCTCATTTCGACGAAGAAATGCTTGCTTCTTTCGACGTACGAGACGTCGGTACTTGTGTACCATGTTTGGTGTGTTCGAGAGGTGACACCTGGTTTCAAGTCAGAGTTGTCGGCGATAAGCCTTGCACTCCGCATCGTACCAGTTGTTGCAGGGTACAAAACCAAGAGGTGGTGGTCTAGTGGACCGTGTGGTGTGGGGAAAGACTTGGAGGGCAGCCTCGTGACTAATCAGGGCAGCACGGTCCTCTATGAGTGGTATGTGATCGATGTAGGTTAGGAGTCTATTTAGGCGTCCAGAGTAGGTAGGGGAGAGGCTGTGATCAAAGTGTATGTCGTGGTAGGTGTCGTGCTTCATATGTCGTGTGTGTGGTGTGGCTAAGCGTGAGGTGGTGATAGTGAAGAATAGGTACGTGTGATCAGCTCCTGGAGGGAGTGGTGCTACGGTGAAGTCGGTGATACGTGAGGTGAAGGTAGGGGATCCCATGATGTAATCTACTACACTAGTGCCCCCCCATGTGGGAAGCAAGTAAAACCACCTGAGGAGGGCCATAGGTCAAGCTCGTTGTAGATAATGAGATCATGCATCTTGCCCAGATCAAGGAGCGCGTGTCCATATGGTGTAACATGCCCGTGTCGGTCCGATGAGATCCTGGTCATACTTGCTCCGTCTAGGTCCATGTCTAGTAGCATGATAGAGTCGTCTCGGAAGTCCAGGAGTGGTGCCTTGCTCGTGCTCGTCTTGGCGTTGAAGTCCCCAACAACGAGGACTTCCCGTTGATGGGGCTACTAGGGAGGAGGCTTGTGATGATGATGCAGGAGAGGGGGAGGAGAGAGGCGGCGTAGATGATGCGGTGGATGCGGATGATAGTGGCGCAATAGTGGTTGCTGCGTTTGTTGAAGTCCTCCAAGTTGCATTGCTTTTGTGTTTTCCCCTTGTCACCGTTCCCCTTCCCCATCTCCTCGTGTATGTAAATTTGGATCGAAGGGTCTCCCGCCTAGTCCTTTGTCCTCATCCCCCTTTGTCCTTCATTATGGGGGAGAGGAGGCAGCGGGCGGAGGGGCTGCAGGCGGGGAGGCAGCAGCGGGTGAAGGAGCTGCAGGCGGGGGAGGGGTTGCAGGAGACGGAGCTGCAGGCGGGTGGGCGGAGCAGCAGGAGCAGAGGGTCGGAAAAGGCAGCGGGCGGGGGAGGCAGCGGGCGGGTAGGGAGGAAGTTGTAAGCGGCGAGGCTAGGCGTGTAGGGAGGGAGGCCAATCTTTAAACACTTTTGCACTTAATTATAGCTCACATAGCATTTATTACAGCCATTAACCATTGCATCACCATTGTAAAACATTCACCCATTTGATAATAAAAGAAATAATTGAAATTGATGGAGGCTAGAATGCCCCTACTCAGCAAAGCATACACAAGTGCACATGATTGGCCCCAAATCCTGTGGCGTCCCTTTCAGTATTTCTTTATATTTCACTGTGAATCTTTTACAAGTTGCATCTGGGAGACCTTCTTTGCAACACTGAAACCGTAGTTTGATTCACTAAGCCTTCACAAGGCTTCTGACATCCAATACCATCACATACATGCACATAATCCATAGGCATATACCAAAGGCATTCTTGTCTCTGAGTGCATTCCAATGGTTGTCCAGATGCATAAACACTTTGCACCCCAGCTGCACTCAATGAGTGGCATCCATAGGCAACCAATAGTGCTCACCAAAGCATCAAGAGAGAAAAATCAGCACAATACCCAATCACAGAGTGACCATTGTGACACTACCAGGGTACCCGGGAGCCAAAGAAAGGGCTGCACACGAGGCCAGCCAAAAGATTGCAATAACCAAAATACCACTCACCAAGCACTGAAAGCTTGAACCAAATCTTCAAACATGAAAAGGATGCTGTAGCCAATGTCCATTTGCATTCTCAGCCAGAGAGAGAAGTTCAAATACTTGAAGAGGGAGCATTCACAGGCGAGAAAGCCAAATAGGAACACTTCTGTCGCAAAGAAGTTTTTCAGGTTCGGCATGGTCTTCAGCAATTAGATTGGGATGGTTCTTCTCTTGTTCGCCTCAACATGTCTTTTTCTCTTGCAAAACCTGCAAATAATATTGTTGTTGGTCTTCCATTTGCTTGTGGAAGCAAATGCATGATCACCAACAGAGGCAAGAATGGCTTCTTTATTACGACGGTCCTTCTCAATGAGTAGAGCCACCATATCATCAAACGTGGTAGTGGCAAGTGTTGAAAATGGGGAGAAGGTGAGAGACACATGATTGGAGACGAGCTGAGGCACGAACTGATGTGGATTGATTGATTTCTTCACAGCAAGTACATAGCCTCTTTTATAGGCTGGGCAAGCCTTATCTTCCCACACAGACACCTCATAGATGAGGTCACACACAAGAGAATCTAGATCCTATAATCTAAGGGAGGAATCACACCTACCACATGAGGTGGCATAAGTGGCCTCAAGACTCTTCACACTCACACAACTGTAGGACACTCCTAGGACTCTAGGACCACACACACACACTAGGACTCCGATTTCAACAAACCCCCCTTCGGAGCTAGGGTGAGAGACTATGACATCATTCAGACTGTGCATCCTAGGCAATCTCAGAGGCTAACAGCTGAGCATAATTCAGAGGTTGAACCAAGCACTCTCATGGCTTAGGTGTCAACGTGATCAGAGACTCAAATCTGAGCATGGATGCATGACCAACTCATCGGTCTAGGGAGTACACCAACATCCTGGAACTCGGCCAGGCTTGATAAAGGAAAGACATAACAACCCCCCTTGTCTCCTAACTGGGTACATGGAAATAAGTGGAGCCTTTTATAGGACAAGGCACACAAAATGACAAATTATTACATCATTTTACACACATGACTTCTAGAAAGCCCACTCTTCATCTATCACCTCATGAAGGGATAGACTAGGAATAGCAGCAGTGCAGGCTTGTTCCTCAGGTCGAGAAGGTGTAGCTTCATCGTCTTCGTCCTCACTCTGCTCCGCAACCAGATTGGCATGTTCTTTGGCTTGTACCTTTGCCATTTTCTTGAAGCAACGATCCTCTGGATGGCCAAGTTTCTGACAATAATTACATTTAAGAGGTTTTCCGTTCTTCTTGGGCTTATTCTTGAGAAAGAATGCTTTGCCAGATTCGAAGGAAGATTCTGCTTTCTCTGTAAGCCTACGGTCCTCATCAATGAGATGCGCTACCATATCCTTAAAGCTCATATTGCGGCTGACTCTTAGGACAGCAAGGATCTCATTGTACTTGGAAATGTCTTCAATACTGGAGAGAAGTACAGCAACTTGATCATCATCTTCAACAATGGCTTGGATGGCAGATAATTGTTGGAGAATTGACCCAAGATTGCTCAAGTGTTCATTGAGGGTTTCAGTTTCCTTCATCTTGAGCTTGAAGAGTTTTTGTTTGAGAAATACTTTGGAATTATTGATCTTATTTCCAAACAAATTCTGTAACTTTTCCCAAACGTCGTTTGCTGTCTTATCAAAATCCACATGGTGGATAAGGTTGTCAAGGCCAATGATAGCCATTGCTTTATCATTTTGGTTCTCCCACCAATTGATTCTAGCATCATCTCTTTGTGGTTTTGGCTCCTTGCCATTGGTGATATTCCATATGCCTTCTCGCATAAGAAGAAGCCGGAGTTTTGTGTGCCAAGTTGGGAAATTGTTCCTTGAGAATTTCTCGATGAACGAGGAGTTTTTTATGCTATCCATTGGTGGGAAGGTCTTAGCTGTTATTACAGCCAGTGTCTAAATCCCTTACAATGTTTACTCAAATTTCAAGAAAGGCCCAAATTTTACATGGTAGAAGCTTCAATTATGCCAAAGGAAGACATAGGACAGAAAAGCCCTAAATTTTTGGGTTAGGGTTGTACGGAAGATTGTATGCTGCAGTTACAGTCGTACGGCAGGCAAGCCGTACAGGCTGTACGGCTGATTTGCAGTGGGCTGTGCGATCTTCTTGTAGGTCGATGAAGGGGCTTCTGGGCTGACTAAAGGATTGGCCGTTGGTGAGGCATTTGGAGCGGGGAGAGGAGAATCAGGGCAGTAGCATCCGAGTGGCGCAGATTTCGAGGCTGTTTGGTACGGGCCTGCTGTACGGCAAATCGTACGTCAGTACGGTAGATCGTACGGCAGATTGTATGGCAGATCATACAACAGCTGCAGAGGTCAGGTTGTATGGCGCAACAGTCCAGCCGTAGCACATGTCGATGTAGATCAGCTCCTTCATGCAGTTGCGGGCATCTTCTCAGCCAGCAGCTCACCACGCTTCTGCTGGAGGTAGTGTAAACTGAAGGTCCGGAGTTCGAGGCACCATCAGCGTTGAGCGAGGGAGCAGTTGCGAGAGAGGCTAAAGGTAGCGGGCAGAATGGTGCAGCATAGGAGATAGCGGGCAGAATGGCGCAGCGTAGAGCAGAAGCGGGAGCAGCAGCGTGGGCTAGTAGAAGAGCGAACAGAGGCGGTAGCAGAGTGGCGCAGCAGAGTGGAGACATGGCAGCGAAGGATGGGCAGGATGCTTCAGCATGGCTCTGATACCAACTGTTGAAAATGGGGAGAAGGTGAGAGACACATGATTGGAGACGAGCTGAGGCACGAACTGATGTGGATTGATTGATTTCTTCACAGCAAGTACATAGCCTCTTTTATAGGCTGGGCAAGCCTTATCTTCCCACACAAACACCTCATAGATGAGGTCACACACAAGAGAATCTAGATCCTATAATCTAAGGGAGGAATCACACCTACCACATGAGGTGGCATAAGTAGCCTCAAGACTCTTCACACTCACACAACTGTAGGACACTCCTAGGACTCTAGGACCACACACACACACTAGGACTCCGATCTCAACAGCAAGGCGTAGAACAGAGTTTGCTCAAAACGAGGCATCCAATGCATACTCTTCATAAGGACAGCCATCTTATCCTCATCATTAGGCGTGCTTTTCAAGCTTGAGAGTTGTTGAACAAGGGATTGAAACCTTGCTAGATGATCACTCAACTCTTCACTCTCTTCCATTTTCAAATCATAGAACTTGAGCTTCGAAAGGACTTTGGAGTTGGTGATTTTATCACCAAATAGGTCTCAAGGTGATCCCAAATCCCTTTAGTATTCGACTTGAAGTCCACATGATGAATGAGAGAGTGGGCTGAGCAAAGACCAATGAGAGCAATGGCTCTTGCATTCTGTTGCTTCCATAACTTGCGTTGTTGCTGATCAAGTGTATCCATCTTGGTTTGCCATGTTGGAAAGCCTTCCCCGTTGAACTTCTCCATGAGCAAGAAACTAGCAGACAAGGAAGTCGTGATGGAAAATGGCTTTGTGGAGGCGGGCAGCAAGCTGAAATGAATAACCAGCAAGTGAGGTGGAGCTTTGAAATGGAACAACAATCTCCATGTGTGCAAGGTGGTGGATGAAGTGCTGCTGTAGCCGTCTCCAGCAACTAGTCGATGGCCTGTGGTACTCCAAAATGCAGAGATAGGTCCGAAATGTGGAAGGCGGCTCACCAAGGCACTCTGAAGTGCCGCAGCAGGTCACTGCACTGAAAGTAGGCGGATATAGGTGTGCTAGAAGCCTCAAAACAGCTCGAAAATGGCTCTGATGTAGGCGGCTATGCAGCAGCAAAATGCTGATTTTGGCGATGAAATGCTAGGAAATGACCTCGAGGGTCCACACATGCAGGCGTGCCTTGATAAATGCACCGTCCATCAAGCAAGGAGGCCACAAAAAGAGCCTAGAGTACTTGGGGAAGTCCGGATGAAGTCGGCAGGCTGTGAAGACTCAGAATTGATGCCAATGGCTGCAAGAGGAGAGGTTAAATGGGGCGGTTGCATAGGAGAGGGCTGAGCAGAGTGGAGGAGGAGATGGAGGAGCTGCTCGGTGAGCTCCCCCCCCTCTGCCCGTGTCGGCCTGTAGGCTGCCCGTGGCGGCCTGTTTGCTCCCCTGCTGCCCGCCCTGCCTCCTTGCCTCACCCTCGCTCCGCCTCGCCCCTCCCCCCTCTCCGCTCCACTCTGTCTTCCCTGCTCCACCTCTGCCCCCAGCCCTGCCTTCTCCCCCGCCTCCCCTTGCTGCCATCTCCCCCGCCTCCCCTTGCTGCCATCTCCCCCGCTCCACCTCTGCCTCCCGCCCTGCTTTCTCCCCCGCTCCACCTCCGCCCCCCCGCCCGCTACCTTCCTTGCTCCGCCTCCCCCTTGCTGCTCCTCTGCCCCGCCCCCGCTCCCTCCCTCCTTCCGCCTCCTCGTCTCCCCTCCTTGCCGCCTCGCACCTCCTCTCGCCCTTTTGCCCTCCTGCCAGCGCACCCCCCGCCATTCTGCCTCCCCCTGCCTCCTTCATTTTCTTCATTCCTTCCTCCTCCTCCTTCCCTTGCTCCCTCCTTCCTCCCCTGCCCTCTCCTTCTCTCTCCTCCGCCTCTGCGCTTCGTTCTTTTTCATTTGCCTCCCTGCAGCGGGAGCATGTGTTTGTTACGGTGAAAGAAAATCTTGGTGGTGACCTTTGGTTTGGCCAGAGGGGCTCTATGGTAGCACCCTCGACTCCCACAGCTGTTAAGGTTCTTCTTTCCCCAGTTGACAAGCAACAGGTACAGCAGGCAGTCCAGTCCCTCCAAGACAAGGCGGTCGTGGGTAGAATTGTGGGCCTCACGCCTACACGAAGACAGGTGCGCGCCGACCACATCCAAGAGGTCACCATCTATGGACGAGGCGTTTTCCTCATCGAGTTGAGCTCCCCTGACACCGCCTCGACACTTGTGGAGCAGAGCCCCATTCTCCTTGGCCCACATCTTGCCTACCTCTTTCCTTGGTATCACGTGTTCATAGTGGAGGACATGGATACGACACACCATGTTCCACGGTTTTCGGTTACACTCCGCTTCTCAGGGCTCCCCAAGGAGTATCGAGCCATCCTCCCTTCCATTGGTCGGGCATTTGGCACAGTGCTCGAGTCCCAGCCAAAGACGGTCACCTCCGTTCTAGTAGATGATGGAGTTCCTAGGATCAGACTGGTGGTGGAGAGCTCGGAGTCCTTCCCAGAGCTGATCCTTCTCGATACCTTGGAAGGGGGTACACTTCACCAGAGGGTGGAGATCTCTGGGTTACCAGGCCAGTGTCTTCGACGTAGACAGACGGGTCAGCTCGCCAGAGATTGCTCCTGTGGCCTCCCTCGTGCGCCTCCCCCTCCTCCTTCACAGAGTGGGCAGAGTCAGCAGAATCGAGTTCAACGCCCTCTCAGGTAGGAGCAGCAGGAGTCTTAGACCCCATGGGTTACCCCCTCGGAAGAGAACTGGACACATGTTAAAAAGAAAAAGAAACCAAGCAAGCAGGCACGCAAATGCTGCAGAGAGAGGGCCAACCGCAGGGAGAGGGACAGGGTTGACCAAGAGGCCTCGAAAGAGGAATAACAGGAGCCACCTTTCCCAGCAGCAGAGGCCACTGTCCATCCAGTCGATCCTTCAGCTTCAGAAGTTCAGCCTCCGCACCCACCCTTGCAGCAACAGAGAGCCCCACGAGCTCCAGATGCGGCGATGGCGGAAGCCACAGACGCTAGCCCGACAAGGGCCGTGGAGGAGCCGATCTAGAGCCCGACGAGCCTGATCAGCAGGGGGGCCTATGGTGGTCTTTTTCCCTCCCCTTCCCCCTCCCCCCCCTCCTCTAGACCCCTCCTACTCCTCCTCTTCACTTCCCCCTTTCCCCCCAGGATTCCCCCCGTCCCCTCCCTTCCCCTCAGTCCCCCTTGCTATGGTCACCCTCATCGCTCGCCCCTCGCCCTTTGTCTCCCACGTCCCTACCTCTCACTCTTTCGCCGTCCCTCTCTCTGCTTCAGTAGGAGCTTCTTTCGCTTCGACACCCCTGTCATCATGCAAGGGAAGGACGGCGCCCCCTTCTACTTCCTCATCGTAGCAGCAGGTCCGCTCAGAGAGGAATCCTGAGGGACGAGGGTCATCTTCTCGGTCAGCAGCTCCCAACTTTCAGCCTGGGCGTCCCTTACGGCGGGACTTTTGGAGGTTAGGATCTTGGAACTATTTGGAGATTTCAGACTCATACCCTCTACCATTGGAGGTCACGCTCATGGTCGTTTAGCTCCGAAAGGGGGGTTTGATCAGTGCAGTGGGATCTCAGACACACCCCGTTTGAAGATTTTCGTTTGCCTCCACAGGGTTGGAGAAGTGATCCCCGGAGGTGTTTGATGCTATTTTAGGTAATGAGATTATGCTTATGATGGATGAGTGGATGGGACCACAGGGACTAGATCTTTGGTACGCCCATGGCGCGGAGGTGAACTTTCAGCTGAGCTTCACGTGCGAGGAGCTGGTGCGTGGTTTGGCGATCAGAGTTATCAGATTGTCGATGGAGGTCAAGGTGGAGCAGGCACACTTCTGACCCCTCCAGTTGTGCGCGGAGTTGTTCGGGGTGGAAGCCTCCTTCATGATGAAGTGGGCACGGAAGATCGGTATTGAGCCGGTATCCACCCTAGTATGACGCCGCACAGACACTAACTACTCGTCCTCCAAACCCTCGGCAAAATCATACAAGGTAGTCTTTTTAGGACATGCACCCACTCATAGGATAGCCTTGTTCTCGACTCCCCCGTCCTCATGAGCTGGACCATAGTGAGCTAGAACGTACACGGGCTCCACGATTGTGTTCGTAGTTAACCGTAGTACTTGATGCTCCGGCAAGAGTTGCAGAGAGCAGTGGTAGGGCGGGCAGTGGACATCCTTATGATCCAAGAGCACATGTTTTCAACAGCAGACATCAGACGACACCATTATCTTCTCCAAGGGAGAGGTCCACAGGAGTGGTCTCCCGCAGTAGGACGGAGCGGAGGGGTCTGCATCTCAGTCTCACAGACTTTGGCTTCAGAGGTCTACGATCAAGGCGAGCTCATTCCAGGACGGGTAGTTTGGATGAGAGTTCGGACGGGAGAGTCTAGGATTGGAATCCTGAATGTGTATGCCCTAGCGTGTAGACAGCACCGCACGGCCTTTTGGAGGAGGTTGTCAGAGTGTCTTCCGGATGTTGACTCCTGGATTGTTGGAGGGGACTTCAACAACTTGGAGTTTGGGGAAGAGAAGCAAGGCGGCGCCTCGTTCTCAGACATGCCAGCAGAGCGTAATACTTGGGAGCAGTTCATTTTCATGATCAGTGGCAGAGACCCGTGGAGAGAGCTAGAGTTCAGTAGAACTCCTAGCAGCCTTCTCTTCTCCTTTGGATAGAGGAGACACAATGGATTGCTCGAGAGATTAGACCGCTTCTATGTTGGGGATTTGACATTACATAGAGGCGGTTCTATCGGGATTCTGGCAGTTACCACAATGTCCGACCACTCTCGAGTGGTACTTCACTTGGATCAGTCCCGCCGAGGTCTTCCTCGAAGGCGGTCCGCATTCCAGAGGACCTCTTGTAGGACGAGGAGATTTAGTAGGTTATGGTAGAGATCCGGGAGCACTCATAGTGGCACCGAGTGAGGGCTGGGCTGCGTGGGTGGCCGATGCGATTCAGAGGAGCAGTGTGGAGCTGCAGGCTCACGCCCTTAGGCGGAGGAGGATCCTTTAGGAGTGCGAGCGGGCTTTGAGGAGAGACCTCGCCTCCATTGAGAGGCTCAGGGAGCAGGACTCAGTTTCGCAGTGGCTTAGTGACAGATTGGAGAGCGCTCATCTCGCGCTTTTGGACACAGAGATATGGCAGGCTAAGTTCTCCTATCATTTCTCCCGGGCTCGATGGGTACAACGGGGAGATAGGATGACAAAGCAGTTCTTTCAAACCACTAGGTCCCGATCGACCAGCACAGAGCTATAGCGTCTTCAGGCCTCGGAGGGCATCATGCACACTGACCCGCAGGAGATTCTAGATGGCGCCTCTGGCTATGCGAGGGTAGACCCATGAGGAGGTCCAGTGGGACCCGATGGAGTGGTTCTGGCCCTCCAGGGGCAGCCTAGCTGAGACGATAGATGAGGTGCCTTTCTTTTCCTACACCACACGGATTAGCAGGAGACTTCAAATGGACTTGTCAAGATGGACTCCCTCGAGGGAGAGACACCGGGTGACCCAGAGAGTGCCCCGGGATGTTCGCTCCAAGTTTTGGACGCGGTTGTGGTCCAGCTTGCCGCTGAGGAAGATTTCATACTTCTTCTGGCTAGCAATCCACGGAGGCTTGCTCATCAGCCCGTGGTTGGAGTAGATGCGAGTGGAGGGGCAGTGCCATTGCTGATCAGATGGTGTCTTGGAGACTATCCCACATTGCCTATGGAGCTGTTGTAGCGCAGCGAGGATCTGGATGAGAGCCCTCAGGATCATGACACGTATGCAGAGTCTTCACAAAGACTACACCTGGGGGATGGTGGCTTGGTCGACAGAGGGAGGACACGTGTTTCAGATTGATGAGATCTCCCCAGCCTACTGGATACATGGTCAGAGCATCCAGAGGATTGCACTCCACGAGGTAGCCCCCCCTGACGCCCTAGCTCCTCCTTCTCCTAGGGAAGACAGTGTTTGGGAGGTGGTAGCTAGCATCACAGCTTGGAACATTTGGGTGGCTCGCTGCAATCTTGTGATGGGAGAGCACCCGGCTCCACCCTCGGCTATCTTGGTTGCCATCTGGCAAGATATCATTTACACTGTACGGTCCACCTGCCACCTGGGAGCATGGGATTCCAGGCTCCAGGGCGACTATTGAGAGGCGTGCTCGTTTCTGCAAGGCTTGGCTTGCAGGTGTTTTATACATCTTCACTCCGCGAGGGATTCGCTGGCTGTATAGTCCTCCCACTTGGCTGTTAGCCCCAGTTCCCGAGATCCCCTAGGCAGTAAGCTGGGCTTCTCTGGAACAGGCCGGTTTTTTCATACTCAGCACCTTCGGGGCTGTTGTTTTGTATGAAATCTTAAGCATTAATAGAAGGTTCCTTTCTTTGAAAAAAAAATTAAAAAAAATAGGAGAGGGTTGAGGAGAGTTAGGGTTACGGCTTGAAGAGGCTGATGACGTGGTAGGGCCGATTAGGAAAGGGCTGACTTGCTCTGATACCATGAAGGAAACATGGTGTGTGATATATATATATATATATATATATATATATAGAGAGAGAGAGAGAGAGAGAGAGAGAGAGAGAGAGAGAGTTTTTTTTTAACTTCGTAGGAACAATCCCAAGACGCACACACTAGGCGTATCCGAAGTCGACCACAAGGATCGAACACACACACACAACGACATGAACCAGAGCCTCAACCACCAAGACCCACGCGGGTTTTACTAAACTTGATGGGGAACATAGTTGCACGAAACGCCCGTTTCGTGGGCAGAAACGGAAACGCCGAAACGGAAATGGCGTTTCGTCAAGAAACGCCGTTTTGTAATTTTTGTTTTTTCACCTAACCCTAAAAACGGGATTTCGGCGCTTCTCTTCGTCTTTCGCCGCCTCCCGCCTGTTCTACTCCTCTTGTGCATCCTTCCTCCTCTCTCCACCTTCTTCAAGCTCTCTCCATCCCATCCTTTGCTCTTGGACCTACCCTCACCTCCATCCTTCTCTGAGCTCTCTCCATCCTCTTCATCCTTTGCTCCATCTTCTCCATCCTGCAAGCTGCAGCCTGCAGCTTGGCAGCCTGCTCTCTTGACTCCATCCCTCCATCCTTCTTCTCTCCATCCTCTCTTTAATCTTACCTTCTACCTCTCCATCCTCCTCCTCTCCATCCTCCTTCACTTCTACCTCTCCATCCTCTCCATCCTCTTTTACCTCTATCTCTCCATCCTCCTTCTACGGTCTACCTCCCATCCTTTCTCACGAGTCACTTGTGACCTCTCCATCCTCCTTCTCACCTCTCCATCCTCCTCAATGCCGAGAGATGCTTATTGGGTCCATGTCTCCCTCCTGGATAGCTATAAAGGAGGCGATGGCTCCAAGAAGTGGAGATGCAACTATTGCGGCATAAGCAAGACGGGGTCTGTCACACGGGTGAAAGACCATCTAGCAGGTGTTCCCAGCAAGGATGTAGGACCTTGTGAGTTCGTGCCTACTGCAATGAAAGGTGGCCTAACAGAATGGAAGCGTGCGCGTATGGCAGCCTTGGCTGCAAAAAGTGGAGGACAAGGGCTGCAAGATGAAGAAGAGGCTGCTGACACTGAGCCATTGGATGATGCCAGCACATTGGGTTCTGCAAAGAGAAGTAGAGGGGCATCAACTACATTGAGCGCGGGTCCTAGTGCCACAAGAACACCCTTGCCACATGGATCAATTAGTGTGGATGCTAGTGCGGGGAAAAGAGGATCACTGCAAAGGTCTAGCATTCAAGCACGCTTGCAAAAGCAAGCAGTGAAGGAGGCCACTAGTGAGCTCACAAAGCTCTTCATACAATGTGCAATACCCTTTCATGTGGCGAAGACTACACGATGGAGGAAGGCCATGAGAGCCATAAGCCGCATTGGGTATGAATGGGAAGGGCCTACATATGAGGCCTTGCGGACAAGAGAGCTAAGAAGAGAGAGGGAATGTGTGGAAGACCAAATGAAGCCCTTGAAAGAGACTTGGAAAAAATATGGATGCACACTCTTATGCGATGGATGGTCAGATGCACGCAAGAGGAATGTGTACAATATTTTAGTGTCTTCTTGCAAGGGAACCATGTTCTTGAGAGCCATAGACGCTTCCACTGCAGGTACAGTGATTACAGGGCTGTATATTTGGGAGCATTTACGGGCAGCCATTATGGAGATAGGTGTTGAGTATGTGGTGCAGGTGGTGACAGATAATGGCAACAATTGTGTGTCAATGGGTGCCATGTTAGAAGATGAGTTCCCTAAGATTGTGTGGACACCCTGTGCCTCACATTGCCTTGATCTTTTGATCGAGGACCTAGGGAAGATACCTTGGATTGATGCCATCTTCTCCACAGCCCGCAGTATCGTGAAGTTTGTCACGAAGAGACCCAAAGTCCTCAGCATCTATCGGGCTTACAGTGACCTTGAGCTATTGAAACCTCCAACCACAAGGTTTGCTTACATGTTCATAGTGGTGGAGAGGCTTGTGCGAGTGCGCTAGGGCTTGTTGCGCACGGTTGTGTCTCGGGAGTGGGGAGATTGGGATGATAGAGGCCAAGCAAAGTCTATCAAATTTTTTCGCATGATCATGGATGAGTCTTGGTGGAATCAGGCGGAGGCATTAATCAAATCGATTAATCCTATCTACATGGTGCTTCGCATCACAGACATGGAGGGAAGCACATTAGGGCTCTTGTACGAGTTTATGGACAAGATTGGAGAGGCCCTCAACAGAAACACTTCCCTATCGCCTGATAAGTAAGACTTTTTACTTTTGTAATATGTATAATTGTTGCAGTTACTAAATGGCAATTTGTTATCATGAAGCCTGGAATTTTCAGATATATATTATGTATGTATTATTATCTATAGTCTATGAATTTTGCATGCATAATGCATTCTAATTTCTTGTGGCATGATTTAGGGTTGAGTCCATCCGTGCTATATGGAATAAGCGGTGGAATTGGTTCCACCGCCCAATCCATGCGGTGGCACATGTATTGCATCCGCTCTGGCGCAGTCAAGAGCAATATGAGAATGACGAGTTGGAGGAGGGGATGCAACAGTATCTACAAAATTGGACGGGTGGTGACTTGGAGATGCAACGAAGACTGGAGGATGAACTTCTATTGTTCCGCAATCACAGCCTCTCCTTTGGTCGACCTACGGCTAGGCTCCGAGAGACATAGTTGCAACCTGTCTCCTGGTGGGAGAGATATGGCAACTGTACTCCTAGAGAGAGGGATAGGGATAGGGATAGGGATCGGGCTCAAGAGGGACAGGGACAGGGACAGGAAGAGAGAGAGAGAGAGAGAGAGAGATGTACGGATGACGGGAGCTGTATGGATGGCGACTGTATGGACGAGTTGTAGCTTGTACGGCGTACAGACTCCACGTGTGGTACAGAAGAGGCTGGCAGGTTGAAGCGTACGGAAGCATCAGCGATGCACGGATTGTAAGGGATGGTATTGATTGTATGGACTGGTGCACGTAGCAGTGTTGAGACTGACATCTCCAGGATGCACCCCAGCCCCCACGCAGCAGGGCCAGAGGGGGGTAGACTGGCCGACCAGCTCCCACGCAGCAGGGGGCCAAAGGGGGTAGACTGGCCGACCAGCCTCTGGCCGACCAGGTCCTGGCCGACCAGCCCCTGGCCGACCAGCTGGTCGGCCCAGTTGGCTGACCGACCAGGCTGGTCAGTCTAGGCCAACTAGACCGACCCTCGTGGCCTTCCCTATATAAGGGCCCTCCCCCTTCCTCATTTCTTCACTCACTCCAGCAGCTCCTCGAGGCTCCAGTCATTGCCTGCTCCTGGCTGTCCCTACCAGAGCCCCTCAGCTCCCCTGTTGGCTGCCCACGCTCCCTCTGCAGATCCCTCCTCTTTCCCAGGCTCCTGCCTCCTTGCTCCAGGCTTCTTCAGTCTCCTTGTTCCCAGGTTCCTGCCTCTTCGCTCCAGGCTCATTCAGCCTCCTCATTCCCAGGCTCCTGCCTCCTCGGTTCAGGCTCCTCTAGCCTTCTCGCTCCCAGGCTCCTGCCTCCTCGCTTCAGGCTCCTCCAGCCTCCGTGCTCTCAGGCTGCAGCCTCCTTGTGCCCCTTTCCTCTGCTTCAGTTCAGCCCCTTCTGCAGCTCCTGTTTCTCAGCCTGTTCAGGACAATTTGTATTTCAGTTGCTGCCCTGGTTTATGGGCTGAGTTATAGCAGATCTGTTTGTGGCACATCTTGTTGGCTCTAGTGTACTCTGTGTGATTCTGTAGCTTCAGTTTGTTTGCATCTTCCGCTGCCACTTTTAATATGGTATCAGAGCCCCAGAATACTCTCTGATCTTGGAGCTCCTGTATTGATGAAGTTGAAGAAGCTTGTCCTTGTCAGCAACTCTCTTTCCCGCTGAATACAGAGCTCTCCTCTTCCCCTATATATATATATATTTTTTGCTGCCTGTCGGCAGCTCCGTTCTAGATTTCGATCTGCTCACCAGCCCCGTTCTCTTCAGCCCTTGGTTGCTGTCCACTCCCTGGTTTCAGTCATGGCTGATGAAACAAAGGATTCTGCTCAGGATCTTCGCGTTCCCCCTATGTCCAGCTTCTTTCAAGAGTCTGACAAGCCTGTACGCATCCCCACTCTTCCTACATTTCCAGATGCTCGGCAGTTAGATGGGACCAACTATTCCCTTTGGAAAATTCAGATGGCGTCTGTATTGGAATCTTATGATCTTGCCGAGTTTGTTGATCCCGGGATCCCTCGTCCGTCTCCTGAGGAGGATCCTCATGCTTCTCTTATCTGGGACAAATTGAATGCTCGTGTACGCTCGTTCATTTTTCTCAATTGTCAACCAGGGGTTCTCAATCATATCAAGCACCTTACTTCTTCACGTGCTATCTGGGAATTCCTTGATGGCTTGTACCTTCGCGTCACTCCCATGAAACGTATCTCCTTGGAAGTTCAGCTTCGTCGCCTCGATCCGGCTACTTCCCCTTCCATACGGGACCACATCAATAAAATGCAGAGCATGCATCAGGACATCCTCCATGCAGGCAAGGCTATCTCCTCCGAAGATATGGCTATTACTCTCTTATCTCATGTTATTACTGACAGTCGATACGCAGCATTCTATTCTTCTCTTATTACCTCTGGCCGCCTCAGCACCATCACTTGGGAGGAACTTGTCCCCATGATGATGGATCAGGAGGAACAGTTCATTAAAACCTCTGATGGTTCTTCTGAGGCTCTTGTGGCCCACCGTCCCAAACCTCGATCCAAGAATGCTCCGTCCTCTGCCACTAACTCATCTTCTTCAGAGCCCTCCAGTGATCGTCCTGCTCCCAAAGGTAATTGCAATCACTGTGGCACTCCTGGCCATTATTGGCGCAATTGTCCCTACCGCAAACACAGACGAGCTGACGCACCCATGGCCGCTGCGGCTGATGCTTCCCTTACCCCCACCCCTGCATTTATTCACCTTGAGCTCTTGAATTCGGTACCCCTTCCTGCAGTAGAGTCATTGGCTCTCCATAGTTCCGATGCTCATGAATGGATCGTTGATAGTGGGGCCTCTCGGCATATGACCCCCTCCTCCTCGCTGCTCCAGGATCTCACCCCTCATTCTGGTCGTGTCTGCATCGGCGACAAGCACTCTATTCCTGTTCATTCAGAGGGCTCTCTTGATATTATTCCTGATGGCAAAGGGGGTAAACACTCCTCTCGTGTTCTTTATGTTCCGTCTCGGCTTTCATCTCCTTTCGGTTCATCAGATTTGTCAAAACAATATGAAGGTTGAGTTTGAAGCGGCCTCTGTTACCATCCGCGATCGTGCTACCGGACAGCCGGTTTGGACCGGCCATTCTACCAATGGTATCTACAAGCTTGTCGCCCTTCCCTCCCTTACAGGCACCTCTCTTGGCGACCTTTGGCACTATCGGTTTGGTCATCTACGCATTGATGCTCTCCATCGTGCTTTCCGTGACCAGCTTGTCCTCGGCCTCCCTAACGTCGGCGCTCGCCAAGGTCTCTGTCCCTCTTGTATATTGGGCAAACAACATCGCGAGCCGTTCGCCCATCATGCCTCTCGCCGTGCCACCGTTCCCCTTGGTCTTGTTCACCTCGACCTATGTGGCCCTATGCAGGTTATGTCACTCGGGGGAGCCTCGTACTACATGCTCCTTGTTGATGACTTCAGTCGCTATTCTTGGATCTATTTTCTTTCCCACAAGGATCTGGCTTTCAGTCGTTTCCAGACCTGGCTGGCCCTGGTCAAAAAAGAATCCAACCACTCGCTCAAAATTCTTCGTGCTGATAAGGGTGGTGAGTTCACCTCTCTCGAGTTTGATCGGTTCTTGAGTAGTCATGGTGTCAAACGGGAATTTGCCAACACAGGTACCCCTTCTGATAATGGTGTGGTTGAACGTAAACATCGTACCGGCGTTGAAATGGCTCGGACAATGTTGACTCACAGTCAACTCCCTCAGTCCCTCTGGGCCGAGGCCATGATGACAGCAATCCATACTCTTAACCGCTCTCCGACATCAGCGGTTCCAGACATGACCCCTTATCAGGCTTACTATGGATCTAAGCCCGATGTTTCCCATTTTCGGGTATTTGACTGTGATGCTTATGTTCATATTCCTAAATCTGATCGTGGAAAGCTTGATCCTAAGTCCCACAAGCTCTTGTTCGTAGGCTACAACTCCGTCTCCACTGGATATCGCCTATATGATCCTCGCCGCCGCATTATCTCCGTGAGCAGGGATGTCCTTTTCGACGAGCAGGTCTTTCCGCCATCCTCCGACTCTCCTCCTGTTCTTGGAGATCCGTCCGATGCCCCGGAGCCCTCTATCCCTCCACCTGCCTCGTCCCCCGTTACATCACCTCCTATTCTCTTCTCCGCCTCCTTCTCCGGCTCCACCCTCGTCTGCTCCTCCCTTGGAACCCCGCTCGGTACATGTTCCGCGATGGCTCATTGATACTCTCCGCTCATCCGGCCTTGAGGATCCCTACTCCGAACCACACCCTGATGATGGGCCTCGTCGCTCTCATCGCCACCCCCCACCGTCCTCTTCTAATCCCCTCCATGTCAATTACGCCCTTATGTCTCGCATCCTCGCCACTCGCGAGCCCACTACCGTTGCTCAGGCTCTGGCCCAGCCTCATTGGAAACAGGCTATGGAAGCGGAAATTCATGCTCTTCTTCGGAACCATACCTGGGACCTTGTTCCTCGTCCCTCACACCGTTCCGTAATCGGTGTCCGGTGGATATTCAAAACAAAGTACGCCTCTGATGGTTCTGTCGACAAGTATAAAGCTCGGCTGGTGGCTAAAGGCTATGCCCAACGACCCGGCATCGACTATGGGGAGACCTTTGCACCTACCGCCCGGATGAGCACCATCCCAACGATCCTTGCTCTTGCGGCCCACCATCAGTGGCCCATTTTTCAAATGGACGTCAAATCTGCGTTTTTGAATGGTGATCTTCAAGAAGAGGTATATGTGGATCAGCCACCCGGCTTCATTGATTCTCGTTCTCCTTCCATGGTCTGTCGCCTTCGCAAGGCCCTCTACGGTCTCAAGCAAGCTCCTAGGGCCTGGAATCAGCGTATTGATACCTTCTTCTGCCGCCAAGGGCTTCATCGCTCTCTGGCTGATCCCAATCTATATCTCTTTCATGAAGGACAGCTTCATACCTTCATCATTCTTTATGTGGATGATCTAATACTTACTGGGAGTCATACCAATCATATCCTTGCCATTAAAGTTGCTTTCAAACTGAATTTGAGATGACGGATATGGGCCTCCTCCATTTTTTCTTGGGTCTTGAGATTTGGCAGACCAAGAGGGGATATTTTGTCTCTCAGCAGCGCTATATTCACGAGCTCCTCGAAACTTTCCACATGGCTGACTGTCGGCCCATCACTTCTCCCATGGATCCCAACTCTAAACTCTTTGCTTCTGGGTCCACTGCTTATCCTGATGCCTCCCTCTACCGCCAGCTTGTTGGTTCTCTTATCTGGCTACTTAACACTCGACTGGATCTCGGCTTCTCTGTCGGCACCCTCAGTACCTTCATGCAAACCCCTTCGCTTTCTCATTGGCAGGCTGCTCGACGTCTCCTCTGCTATCTTCAGGGGACCTCTACTTTCGGGCTCCTATATACTGCCGGTGGTTCCTCTCCTTCCCCGCTCACTCTCCGAGGTTGGAGTGACTCTGATTGGGCTGGCGACCCCGATTCTCGCCGCTCTACCACGGGCTATGTTTTCTCCTTTGGCTCTGCGGCTATCTCTTGGTCCAGTAAACGCCAACCCACGGTCGCCCTATCCTCCATCGAGGCTGAGTATCGTGCTATGTGTAGTGCCACCTGTGAGGCTGTATGGCTTCGGCGCCTTCTTCTCGATTGTGGTTGTCAGCAACCCGCTCCTACCACACTTTTTTGTGACAATCAAAGCTGTATTGCCCTTGCTCGCAATCCGGTTTTCCATGCTTGGACAAAACACATCGAAATTCAGTACCACTACACGCGAGAGAAGGTTCTTGATGGTACCATTTTGCTCCTCTTCAGCACCACTACCGACAACGTCGCTGACATTTTTACCAAACCTGTTTCCTCTCCCCTTCTCCGGCATCATGCTAGCTCTCTGGGTCTTGTGCCACACCCTGGAGCTGAGAGGAGGTGTTGAGACTGACATCTCCAGGATGCACCCCAGCCCCCACGCAGCAGGGCCAGAGGGGGTAGACTGGCCGACCAGCTCCCACGCAGCAGGGGGCCAGAGGGGGTAGACTGGCCGACCAGCCTCTGGCAGACCAGGTCCTGGCCGACCAGTTGGTCGGCCCAGTTGGCTGACCGACCAGGCTGGTCGGTCTAGGCCAACTAGACCGACCCTCCTGGCCTTCCCTATATAAGGGCCCTCCCCCTTCCTCATTTCTTCACTCACTCCAGCAGCTCCTCGAGGCTCCAGTCATTGCCTGCTCCTGGCTGTCCCTACCAGAGCCCCTCAGCTCCCCTGTTGGCTGCCCACGCTCCCTCTGCAGATCCCTCCTCTTTCCCAGGCTCCTGCCTCCTTGCTCCAGGCCTCTTTAGTCTCCTTGTTCCCAGGTTCCTGCCTCTTCGCTCCAGGCTCATTCAGCCTCCTCATTCCCAGGCTCCTGCCTCCTCGGTTCAGGCTCCTCTAGCCTTCTCGCTCCCAGGCTCCTGCCTCCACGCTTTAGGCTCCTCCAGCCTCCGTGCTCTCAAGCTGCAGCCTCCTTGTGCCCCTTTCCTCTGCTTCAGTTCAGCCCCTTCTGCAGCTCCTGTTTCTCAGCCTGTTCAGGACAATTTGTATTTCAGTTGCTACCTTGGTTTATGGGCTGAGTTATAGCAGATCTGTTTGTGGCACATCTTGTTGGCTCTAGTGTACTCTGTGTGATTCTGTAGCTTCAGTTTGTTTGCATCTTCCGCTGCCACTTTTAATAAGCAGTAGCAGGAGCACGAGTAGCAGGCACGAACGGAAGGAGCTTGGGTTGGAGGCAGGAGCTCAACGAGGCTCTGATAGCATATGTTGAAGAGCAAGAAGCAAGCAAGAGAGCAGAGAGCAAAACGTTGAATTGGATTAGAGAACTACAAGTGTGTGAAACCGGCCTCTAATCACTCAGAGGGCAGTGGAACTAAACCTTTAATCACTTCAGTACTTATTTACAGCTCACAAAGCATATATCACAACCATTAACCATTGCATGATCACCATTTGGCATTTACCCATTTGTTCACAAACAAAACCACTGAAAAAGGGATGGAGGCTAGAATGCCTCTGCTCAACAAACATAGACAAGTGCACCCGATTGGCCCCAAACACCGTGGCGCCCCTTTCGGTATTTCTTTATATTTCACAGTTAAATGATTACAAGTTGCATCTGGGAGACCTTCCCTGCAACTCTAAGCACGCAGTCCCAATTCACTAAGCCTTCGCAAGGCTTTCAAGCATAGAACACCATCACATAAGTGTACTTAACCCATAGGCTCAACCCAAAGGCATTCTCTTTTCCGAGTGCAATTCCATTGGCTGTCCCGATGCAATCACACAAGCCCTGAAAACTCGAACCAAGTCCTTAATCGCCAAGAGGACATAGTAGCCAATGCCCAATTGCAGTCTCAGCCAAAGAGGAGTGCAAAGGCATGAAGAAAGAGCATTTACAAGAGCCGACCAGCACGAATTCCACTGAAAAATGCGAAAAGAAGCACTTCTGTCGCGAAGAAATGGGAGTTCTTGGGCTCAAAAGAAGCGCGCTTCAGAGAGGAATGCATTGAGAAGGTTTTGGAGAAGTTTCATCGCCAAAAAGTCCTCCAAACTGAGAAAAACCAGTCAACTAGCGCGTGGGACCACTCAAAATTCAAAAGAAAACTGTAGTTTTGCAAGAGGAGAGCCCCAGGAGGCGGTAGAAGCAAAAAGGTCTAGAAAAAGCCACTTTTGCAAATTCGACCAGCAATAGAAGTGCTCAGCTCTGCCCGTTTTGCCAAACGCACGGAGGGAAAAGCATATCACTATGAAGGGGAGGCAGAGGGGAAGCCATTGGGCCAAACAGAAGTCGAGGAATCCAAACGGGTGAGGAGTTATGAAAAAAAACGGAATTCAGCTGAAGGAGGCTGAAAAACCAGTCCAAAATCTCAACAAAGGGAGAAGATGAGAGAGAAAACCACACATGTGAAGTTTAGAAGGCCCAGGAAGGTCCATGAATGGCAAAGGAGCATGTAGAAGGCACTAGAGCCACCTGGAACTCTAGGGGGGCCACTGAAGGTACATGGTCCTTTAGGGGGGCCCATTAAAACTGCAGTATCTCTAGGGGGGCCCATTAAAACTGCCACATCATCATTTCCCAACAACCACTCTTTTAATTTCTAAGAATGCCTTTGGGCCTAGGGATTAATTGCTAGGCACCATGCCGCGTTTAATTACACATTATTAAGCCCATGCTTGGACTTTTAAAACCAAAGTTGTCACGGTCTTGTAGTACATTCACGTGACAGTGTGGATGTGACAAAACCACACTAACGCACTAATTGTGGTTAAGGGCAATTGATTCACCGGCATCATGCATTGTAAGCTTCAGCCTTGGCTCCATGGGAGTGGACATAGGCTTGCAATCATGCATGTTGAATCTGTCCAAGAGCTTTTGAACATACTTGGACTAAAACATAGCAATGCCACGTTTCTCTTGAATAAACTGGATCCCCAAAAAGAAATGTAACAAGCCCAAGTCTGACATATCAAATGTAGCTTTCAATTGGACTTTGAAATCTGCAATTACTTCCTCATTTGATCCGATGAGTAGCATGTCATCTACATAAAGAATGATGACCAAAATATCCCCCCCATCCTTCTTGATGTAGAGGGTGCTCTTAGTTGGACTATTGTGCAGCCCCTTGTTGGTTAGAAAGGCATCAATTTTTGCATACCATGCACGTGGGGCTTGTTTCAGCCCATACAAAGCTTTATTCAGCTTGCATACCTGATGTGCATTTCCTAAAATTTCAAAGCCCGGAGGTTGTTTGACATAAACCTCTTCCAACAAGTCTCCATTAAGGAAAGTTGTTTTAATGTCCAACTGATGAACATTCCATTCAAAATTTGCAGCCATTGCTATAACTAACCTGATGGTGGTCATCCTGGATGTAGGAGCAAAAGTCTCCTCATAATCTATGCCCTTTTTCTGAGCATATCCTTTTGCAACCAGCCTTGCCTTGTACCGATCAATGGACCCATCTGGCTTTCTTTTGTCTTTGAAAACCCAACGTGTATCTATGGCATTTTTACATGGTGGCAAATCCACGACATCCCAAGTCTGATTTTTATGAATGGATTGCAATTCATCGTGCATGGCATTCATCCAATGCACATTATCCTTTGCTTCTTCAAATGTCTTAGGTTCTTCCTCATCAAGAAGAGTACCTGCATAAGTTGATTCAACTGAAAGAGCCCTCCTCGTGTGCCTTACTGCACTACGAGTCCTACCAGGCAATGGAGCCTCAAGCTTACTCTCCCTGAGAGTCTGAAGCAACCAATTCGGGACTGTTTTGGCTGCGTGTATCTCTTGAATTTCTTGCCTAACAACTTCATCCACACCCTGAGGTTGTACTAAATCAGCTGGGGGCTGAATCTGTACATGTGGATCTGGCGGAGGTTGCTGTAAATTTTGAGTTTCAGTGGGGCAACCAAATGCTATAGGATGCTAGCATCCCCTCAAACACATTATCCGAAGAGGCTGGAATCTGTAATTCAGCATGTGTATGCAGAATTTTCAGAGAATATAACATCTCTAATAACAAAAATCTTACGTGTAGCAGGATTGTAGAGACGACAGCCTTTGCTTTGTGAACTATATCCTACAAAAATGCATTTGAATGCCTTATTTAAACTTGTGTGTGAACTCCACAGGCACGCGGGCATATGCAACACAACCAAAAACTCTGAAATGGTCCACTGAAGGCTTTCTCCCATGCCATGCCTCATAGGGAGTGATTGTCTTCAAAGCCTTTGTAGGAGTCCGATTTAAAATATAGTTGGCACACATGAGGCCTTCTAGCCAAAGCCTGTGAGGCAACTTCTTACTTGTGAGCATGCATCTATCCATTTCCATGGCGGTGCGATTCTTTCGCTCAGCTTTGCCATTCTGTTGAGGTGTAAGCCTCACTGTAAGTTGATGCATGATGCCTTTTTCTTTCAAAAATGTCTCAAATTTATGAGACATATACTCCCCCCCTTGATCTTTTTCGAAGTGTTTGCACCTTGAGTCCTGTCTCATTCTCAACCATAGCCACAAAGTGTTAGAAATGCATAAACACTTTTGATTTTGCCTTGAGACCATAGACCCAAGTGTAGTTGGTAAAGTCATCTATGAATGTAACAAAATAGAGATAACCCCCAAAAGCAAGTGTCCTCATGGGACCGCAGACATCATTGTGAATAAGCTGTAATTTTCGTGTAGCTTTCATTGCACCATCCTTTTTGAAGGGAAGTCCGTGCATTTTGCCAAGTATGCAGCCTTCACATGCATGAGGAGGAGGCAACTCCAAGGGAGGCAATGCATCAACCATATCATGCCTCTGAAGTGTCATTAAGCTACCATAGTTCATGTGTCCATACCTGGCGTGCCATAACTCGGCATACTGCATCGCAGCAGTGGGAGTGCTAACTGATAATGCAAGATGGGATCTTTTTTCATATAGATCAAGCTAAAAAAGACCCCGATACAAAGTGCCAGACAACATCAAAGCATAGTCATTTTCTTTGTCTCTGACTACACACTTATCATCATAAAAAACAACCTGAAATCCTCCTCTATTGAGTGAGGACACTGAAAGCAAATTCTTCTTTATCCCTGGCACATATAGTACATCTGAAATTCTGAAATATGTGCCATCAGTGGAACCATGAAACTCCACAAGGAGTAGTTGGTGCCATCCAACTTATCCTCCTGTGTGAGAATCCGGAACACCTCATTTGAGTTGTTCTGAGCCATTTTCACGAGATAATCTCAAAAAATACAGCAGACTGACCAAGTGAAATCCCTTCTTGGGATATAAAATGCACAAGTAAAATCTGCAAAGAAAAATCTGCCCACAGTGACAAATACTGTCACAGCCTATCAAAGGCTCAGAATGCACTTCAATTATCCTGCAAATGCTCTCCAATGTCACTCAAAAATACCTGCTACAGTCCCAAAATGCTTGTACACTGCCAAATTGCATCAGAATGCCAAAAGCCCCAAAATTTTCAGGGAAATTGCATCCAAAAGAGGGCAAATTGCTTGAAAGCCCCAAAAATGCAAGAAATTGCTGTTCAAAGCAAAAAGCTCCAAATTTTTGCAAGAAATTGCAACTCAAAAAGGGGCAAATTGTCTGAAAGCCCCAATTTGCAATTTATTTGCAAAAGAAGTAAATTCTACTGCCAATGTGTCCCAATGAAAATTCCCAAGTGCTCAGATGTGGCTCAAACTGAGTCCAAAAAATTCTGCAAAAATCCCAAATTGCTTGTACACTACCAAAATGCATCCGAATGCCAAAAGCCCCAAATGTTGAGCTGAAATTGAGCCAAATTTCACCCAAAAAGCAATTCTGTGTTCCAGAATGCTCACAAGTCCCAAATTTCTGCTAAAAAGCTTGACTGCAAATGAAAAACGAATTTGTAGATACCACTTTACGTCAAATGAACCTGTGCATCAACGAAATCCAATTAATGGATTGAGCTTGTACAAACAATAGCGTTCAAACGATGCTTGTAGGTACTAGAGCTGATGGCGTGGCGCACGTACGGTTGAAGCAAGCAGTACAGGTTATAGGTACCGTACGGAAGCCTTGCATTGTTGTATGGCAAAGTGCAGATTTAAAAGCCGTACACCGTACGGAAGCCTTGCACAGTTGTACGGCAAAGTGCAGATTTGAAATCCGTACAGCATACGGACGTTGTATGGCTGCTTGCGTGCAGGAGCTATCACCGTACGGTGCTGATGCAGGTACAGCTGTACGGACGAGCAGGTACCAATGTACGGTGGCTGATTCGAAACGGAGCGTATGGCGCTGATTCGTATGGCTGATTTGTATGGACGATGAGCAGAGTGTACGACACCTAGAGGCTGGTGTGTAGGTTGAGCTACGTGAGCTTGGGAGCTGAAGTAGAAAATGTGGGAGCTAGTCCAGAAAGCAGGAGCTCATGATCTAAGAGCACTCTCACACACGGACAATGGCAGAAGTCCGGGGAGAGAAGCAGATGCTCTGATACCAAATGTTAGACAAAGAGAGAGTGAGAGAGAGCAAGGGAGCTGAACGTCGATATGCAATAGATGAAGTGAGTAATACAAGAAGAGGGAAAGGTTTTGTCTAAGTGACAAAATCTTATCCTTCACTAACCGTAGTTAGTGAACTAACTGTGGTTAGGGGGAAAAACCTCTAAAGAGAGAAAAGTGCCCCTAACCTACTTATTACATTACATTGGTCACTGCTAGAATATAATAATAATTCTAACAGAGAAATGATGCCTAAATGCTGATTTTATCAAAGTAAAGTTTAGAATTTTTGAGGGACTAACATTCAATTGTGCTATATGTTCAAGGCCAAATATGTTAGGGGAAACGCTACATATATAATTTTTTTTTTTGATATAAGGCTTTTTTGAAATAAACAAGTCGAGTTGAATGTGTATATGCTTTGTTGCAGTATGCAGAAGATGGACTATCCATGGACAATGCTGAGAGATTTGATGCAAACAAGTGAGCTCATAGGACTGTCTTACCCTTTTTTAAAGTTTTTGGCTATTTAATAGCAAATTTCTGTGTTTTTACTTTGGTTCTGAAATGGTTGAACAGTCATTGAGAAGAAATGAGTTTTCGATGTATGGAAGTATATCACAAAGGAACGTTTGTGGTTATGATTTTGATTGACATGAGTTTGTAAATTTTCTACCTACCTTCAAAAAGTCCTTTACTTATTTAGATCTCTGCTTCTATTATTGCATATAGCGTAACTTTTTTTTTCTTGAAACAGAATTTTATTAAGTAAAAAAGTAGATCATGCGTAGGTAGTTCCCCAAAAAAGGGTTACATGGGCTACATGCACCTTTTAGTTCATTATCATGGATTCACCACTTAGTTAGACTATCATAGATTAAAACATGAAAGCAGGCTGTGGCTCGGTCTCTTCAAAGATCACATCCCCGTTGATAAGGATCTTCTTCTTGTTAGGGTCGAATAGGCGGTAGGCCTTGGACTTTTCGCTATATCCCACAAAGATACAGCTCCGGCTACGGGGATCCAGCTTTGTTCGTTCATCTTTGTGTATATGCACAAATGCTTTAGAACCAAAGACCATCAGATGAGAAATGATGGGCTTCTTACCATAATAAGCTTTGTATGGAGTCTTGCCATCAACAGCCTTGGTCTTGGTTCTGTAGAGGATGTGAACGGTAGTGTTCACGGCTTCACCCTAGTAGGCTTTCGAGAGATTCCTCCCTCGCAACTTGGTCAACCCTGTCTCTGTGATGGTCCTGTGCTTCCTCTTAGCAACTCCATTTTGTTGAGATGTGCGAGCTGTCTCTCAATCCCTTGCTTCTTGCAGAATCCATTGAACTCGGTAGAAGTGAACTCTACCCCTCTGTTGGTGTGGAAGGCTTTGATTACCTCCCCACTCTTCTTCTCTACCTCGCCTTCCAGACTTTGCATTTCTCGAAAGCCTGAGATTTCTTGGCTAGGCAGAATACCCATGTCATGCAACTGAAATCATCAGCAAGTAAGAGATTTCTTGGCCAGGCAGAATATCCATGTCATGCGACTGAAATCATCAGCAAGTAAGAGAGAATACCGTGAACTTGTGAATGAATTTGTCGACATTGGGCCGCAGATGTTGGCGTGAACCAACTCCAGCAGCTTTTTGGCCCGTGATGAGGCCTCCTGTGGGAACTTGTCCCTGTGTTGCTTGCCTTCCATGCAAGCCCTGCTGACATGATCATTGCCTGTAATCGGTGGAAGTCCATCCATCATCTTTTGCATCTCGGAGAGAGTGCCATAGGTGCCGTGACTGAACCGCTCATGCCATAATCTGGATCTTCCATGGTCCCCGTGCACCACCAGAGAGTTAAGCCGATATAGCCCATGCTCCTTGACACCTTGAGCCGCCACCTGTCCGTTTGCCTTGGATGTGACAGTGACCTTACCGTTGTTGAATAATACCGACATATTGTGCTTGTCCATCTGATTGACAGACAATAGGTTTTTGCACAAATTTGGTCCTTTGTCCTGCAGTGACCGCAATCACGAAACTCTTAAAGCTTCTAGGTAGCTTGTGTAAGGTCAACAGTGCTAGTTGACTTGACTCTACCTTCTGACCAACTGCCGCGAGCTGGTCCCTCACCATCTTGACTTTTGTTGGATGGTCATGAACCTTGTCACCCTCATTCATGTCTAGGTTGTACAGTTAGTGTTGAAGCATCAGAATTCGAGATGTATTGTCCGTTTCATACAAATCCTTCAGGATAGCCCATGCCTCTACAGACGTCTCGGCTACTTGGATGTGCGGAAGAACAGAGTCCGCCGTGGTCCCAATGATTAATGCTAGGGAATGGGCATCTCTCTCTTCCCAATTCTCAAGTTCTTCACCATCCACTGGACTGAGAATCTTCCCCTTGTTGTCCAACAAGTCTTCCGGTTTTGCCTCAACCCCCGTCGTTAGCTTCCACAACTTTTGGGCCACAAGATGGCTCCAGATCTTCATTTTCTAGATCGGGTTGACCTGTCTAGCTTCCCTGACTCTCCGAAGTTCGGGATTGTGAATGAGAGGAATCTGGAGGAGAAGGGAAGGAAGAGAAGGGGCTGAAGAGGCAACAATAGAATCTTTGGCCTCCATCCTTGCTGTAATAAAGAACAGTAAACTGAACATACAGCGGAGAACTTGACCATGCACCTAAACCTGAGTGTCGATTGGAGTCGCCTTCTAGCAAAGGTACTCCAATCTAGAGCTGTGAACCTAGCTTTGATACCATGTTGGAAATAGAGGATGGAATCAGTCACACCTCACTTCCTCTCTAGCTCATACAACACTCAGAAAACTGAAAGAGAGATTGGAAAAAACTCATATATATTCCTGCTCAATCGTGGGCAACAAAAGCTCAAGAGAGAGCGTGTACAAACAGCCCGAGTGCTGTCAATGATGCTGAGTCTCTTCCTCTCCCTATGCGCTTGCCTGTGTGCAAGGCTGTAAGTGCAGGTGATGAGGAATGAGGGGGGAAGGGGGGGCTTTTTATAGGAGGAGCTAGGCCCCTTATTTTGGCCGACCAGGGAGTCGGCTCCCTGCCCAAGGCACCGTCCTGCCAGCCCATCAACCGACCTGATTGGTCGGCCTTTTGCTGGCTGGTCAGGTCGGCTTAGGCCAGCCCTATATAAGGGCCCATAAGCCCTGCTTATGGGCTGCTGTTGCAGCTGCCAACTCTGCCTGTGGGCAGGTCTAGGAGCGCCTAGGATATCGCGCCACCTTCATGCTGCTGCGTGGGTTGCCTGACAGGTAGGTCTTCTGCCCTTTTCATCTCTCCTACCCCCTATGGTCTCCTGCCCCCTTGTCCCCTCAAATCAAGGGCTCACAGGTGGGCCAGTGACCTTCTAACAGTCCCAAGAAGCTTTCTCCAACAGGTATAACTCACTTTTCTTTGCATTAACAAACAGTTGGTGTTTCTTCAATAGCTCAAACAGAATCCTCAAATGTCCTCTGTGCTTCGCTTCATCTTTATTGAACACTTTCATGTTATCAAAGAATGTCTATAGAAAGGAGCTCATCATATCCATGAAGTTCTTGTGCTGTCCTAAAGGCTGTTTTTGTAGATATGTTGAGGGGCACTCCGTACCTGATGATATCCACTCCTAAGATCTATTCTGCTGAAATTTCTTCAAACCATATAGAATCTTGTCAATCCATGGAATTGGAAAGGGATTCTTCATTGTCATCTTGTTTAATGCCCTATAGTCCACACACATCCTCTATGATCCATCCTTCTTGAGTGACAAAAGCATTGACGAATAGAAGGGTGAACAATCAATCCATGCTCAAGAAATTGAACTTGTCTTTGAATCTCTTCTTGCTGTTTCCTAGTCACTCTATAAGGTGGCCTTTCAGGTGGTGTTCCAACTTTAGTGAAAGAGTATTATGGGATTGAGGTGGTTATCAAACAAGAATAAGGCTGATTTATCTCCCATTGGTCCCCATGCTTTCAAGATTTCAGTTTTTGGTCCATATACGATCTCTTTCTCATCCAACACGGCTTTTACCTTTGCTGCCTCCTTTTCTCTTGTAGGCTGTCAAGCCCTTCACTTTCCTGAGTGCTATATTATCACTATATCGGCATCAATCAATCTTTAAAACTCTGAAATACATGGAATTTAAATTAGAAATAGTTAGTTGGAAAATTAGGTTAGGAAATCTCTAGGAAAATTAGGTTCAACCCAAACATGACCAGAGTCCTTAGAACTTAAGGTGGGAAGGTTAGAAGTGATTGAACTCACTTCTTAAAGTGATCTAAGGTGTAAAACGAAATCTGAAACAGAGAAAAATGGATGGATGTTGACTTGCAATTTCAATAGAAGGCTAAATTTGTGAATTACATTTACCTCTTGTACACCATGTTGATAATTTAGTAGGGTGATCCGGTATGAAATAGTCAAAAAACTCGTAACTTCATTGATGTGAAGTCCACCTCATGCACTAGCTTTCAACATTTAACATTGGATGTGACTGTCAATGGATACTTGAGATCCATCACCATGCGTAAACAAGACTGTAAATACCATACTGAAGATGGCAAAGTCATGCAGAAGATGGCAAATCAAACAAGACCGTAAAAACCATACTGAAGATGGTAAAGTCATTTGGAAGATGACAAATCAAACAAGACCGTAAGAACCATACTGAAGATGGTAAAGTCATCCTCAAGATGACAAATCACATTGAAGGTGATAGATCTCTATCAAGGTGATAGAGTCACAATGAAGGTGACATGGTCACTTTGAAGATGCTATACGCTAGCAGTTTGAATAATGTGATCACGTCAAAGGTGACAAGAGCAAAACTGAAGATAGCATATATGGTGATCAACCATGTATTAACTTTGAAACGTGCACACAAGATTCGCAAAGGATAATCCGTTGGGACATAAAGTTTGTCATAAGAACTCCCACAAAGAAACTTCACACGTGTGTTCTGTAAACATATGATCATAAGAAAAGTTAATGAAAATAGGATATCGTACAATGATCCATAAATTTAATGAACAAAAGTATTAGTACTGTGGCAACGTCATTTTGTGAAGTTGAGTACAGTGCAGCTTTTACAACTACAGTGAAATGCGTATGGCTTAGGAGTTCGACGACAGATCATTGCTGTGTTTTGCAACCATCTACTCTATTGTGGTGGGACAGAATTTTATGTCTTATGCTTGCATGAAACACATTGAGATACATTATCATGAGAGAGATTGCTTAAGAGAGACTAGTTCTATCTATTGTTGTACAAATCAGAATGCTGCAAAGCTTTTCACCAAGTCTCTATCCAGAGAGAAGTGCACAAAGCTTTTGGCTTACTTTTTGTTTGGTCATTGAGACCACTCCTTGTACACCAACGCATTGCCATTGCAGGGGTGTTGGAAATACTGTAATATTTATAACAATGGCCAATGTAGCTAGGAAGGTTAGGTGCAGTTTGTTTAAAGCAAGGTTTTTACTTCTCATCATCATAGTTAGTGCTCAGGCTAGTGTTAGTTTTAACCCTGGTTTGAATCAACCCACGTTGACAACCCATTATAACTATATTCTTGCTACTTCATTTCAACAGGGCTCCTCATTTTTTTTGCTCCACCATCTCCATCTCTCAAGAAATGGCGCTAGTGGCTTGTTTGATATTGATGGCATGCTATTTGATGACCTGCGGTCATATCGTGCTCTACCAAAAGATGTGCTACAAGAGATGCCATTTCAGCATTAGGAGGTAGGCTAAGCACACAATTATGTCTTGAAAGATATCATGGACAAATTCAGCTGCAGAAGTTCGAAGGGGAGCTTAAAGATTGAACCATAAAGTTGAAATATTATTTCCGCTTGTACTCCAATAGTGATGACGGTTGAATCACATGCATTTATAGGACTACACTCACATGGGGGGCATTAAGTTGTAGAAAAGCTTTGATCCTTTCCAAATCATCCCAAGCTTGCTGATTTGTCAAGCCATATTTGAAAGCATGGAAGGCATCCCCAGTTTGCATCCATACATTACTTTTTATGGGCTCATCCCGATCGATAAATGCTTGCTAGTATTGTTACAAAGTTTTGGAAGTACAAGCTCGTAATCCCATGGCAGAAGTGTCTCATGTATTCCTCCATGCATTTGTTCACCCTCTAAGATTGACCATTGGTCTTTGGATGGTATGCTGTGCTAGGAGTGAGTAAGGTGCTCTTTGCTTTGAGTATGTCGCCCCTGACATTGGAAAATGGGAAATTAGTTGTAGAAAAGAAGAGGGTGAAAAGGAAGAGGGAAAGGCCATGATTAAACTAAGGGATAAAGGGGGAGGGGAGGAGTTTCAATTGAAGAATAATGGAGCATAGGGGGCATTAAAGAGGAGGCTACGTGAGATTGGGGAGGGGGGAGAGGGACCACTTATGAAGGGGGCATTAAAGAGAAAGGGACATGCAAAAGGGGGAGGGGGAGGAGGGACCATTTATGATATTATAGTTATCTTTAGAGTAGCTATACTACTCTGTAGCTTAGTGGCAGAGCTCATGTGTGTGAAACACAAGATTATGGGTTCAAATTCCTCCTTGAATTTCACATATAATGTGCAGCCCTCTTAGACATAGGCTTAAAAGATAGGTTAATTAGCCTCCATGGGCCAAAACAAATAGAAATAATTCTTGCCAAAAGTGACCAATCAACTTCGAATCTTTGTTGCTGAAAATCTCCTAAGGAATTCCACGATGCTTGAACACATCATCATTGAATTGCGAGGCCACCTAAGATGCTGCATACCGTATCTTGGTAGGGACGAAATGGGCCTCTTTTGTGAGCGTGTCGACTATTGCATAGATGCTGTCCCATCCTTCTTCCGTAGAAGGCAGCCCCGTGTTTGTTGACATGGCACACATTGAGTAACACATTTCACTACGTCTCTTTCAAGACTCTTCCAAAGAAGCCTTGCGTAATCCTTAACATGTCTTCATGATGACCGTATATCTTGCCATAGGGAGATTAATGCATCTTCCAGTGCACCAATGTTCTATATTGCGAGTTTAGGGCTAAGTAAATTGTCTTCAAACCTAAACAAGCCATTGTGCAATTTAAACTCAAGATAATCCTAACAAGAGGGGTCCTGTCTATTAGAAAATATTGCTGCTGCTCTTGAATGGAAGTCATGTATCTAGAGTTTGCTCCTAGTAGATAGTGGAGAAAGATGAGAAGTGCAAGCCTACTTTCTTGATAAGGCATCCGTGACCACATTCTCTTTGCCCTTCATGTACGCAATATCAAAGTCGTATATTACGTTGAAGCTAATCACCTCTTGTGCACGGTTGATAATTCGGCTGCAAAGTAAAGATCGAAGTATCCCATGATAGTCTTGACTTTGATAAAAGTCAAAGTCGTATATTGTGTTGAGGCGAATCACCTCTTGTGCTTGGTTGAGAATTCGGCTACATAAGTAAATAGTGAAGTATCCCATGATAGTCTTGACTTCCATACAAGTAGTGATGCCACTTTTTGAAAGCTTATAGGATTGTTAACATATCTTGTTCATAAACACGGTAAGTAAGCTCTTTGAATTTTTTACTTTTCAAAAGCTGTCACCCATGCTTTTGCCACAGAACAGCCCTCAATCATTTGCCACTGGCATCGATAAATGACTTTGAAAAATGAAGGAACATCAATATTGGGATATGAGTCAATGTGAATTTCAGGTCGTCAAAACTGCCCTGTGATTCTTTTGACCACAAAAAGGCATCTTTCTTTAGGAGGTTCGTGAGAGGGGCTGTTTTTATCAAAGTGACATATGGAACTTGTAGGAGAAGGCAAGGCCCCAAAATCCTCTCAATTGAGTGGTGTTGCGTGGTTGTGGCCACTCCCGCGCACATATCTCACCTTTGAGGCATCGTCTTGAATCGTATTCCTGCCCTTAATGTGAGGTATTCAAATTTGCTGGCTATAGCGTAGAGCTGATGCAGCCTCAAGATTTCCGGCACCTGTTTGACATGCAGAAGGCGCTCCATTTGTTTTAGCCGTAAATGAGGATATCATTACAAAACAACCATCAGGTAAGGAAAACAAGTGGCAGTAATTTCTTATTCATCAGTGCCTGAAAGGTAGTTGGTGCATTTGATCTCATACATGCCTCTTTCATTGTGGAAGGCTCGTTTGGGAGAGACTAAAATGAAATTGTCTAGACTACACAAGAAGTTGTAGCTTGAATGAAGAGACTTTGGACTACTTTTTGATTAGACTTCTCCTTTAGTGCTAGCCTTCGTCATGACTGGAGTCTGCCCTTCACCTCCAAAGGGCCGACAGAAACTCAGTACAAAGACTTTGTATAAATGGATGCTCAAGTATGTGTGGGTGTGTGGATTTGTATGTGTGAGCACTGAGACCAGATTTTGTACTATGGTCTAATGACGTCAGTGGGATGTCATAGTAGCTAGTCCTTGCTATGCGTGATGATGTTTATGATTTTCAACCTTATGAGTGACTATCATGAGATTAAAACTGCACTATGTTGTGTTTTTAGAGGATGAATGTTCCTGGATTCATCTAGGTATATGCCTCTTTCATTGTGGAAGGCTGTCTTGGGCTAATCACCCCCCGATTTGGTGGTATCCAGACCTTAGGTCTATGTTGGTGAAAAATTGAGCACCCTTGAGTGCCTCTAGAGGTCATGTGTGCTGCATCTTCAACCTTCTATGCAAAGTATTCCCTAAGTGCAAGCTAGCCGTTTAAGCATCATTGTGTCAGGGGAAACATCTAGTACGCAGTCTACTGCCCAACTTCTGGGCCATGCCATATGCCAATTATCAATGTTGTCCATAATATTTGCTCTTGATAGTTTTTGTGGTTTAGAGCCCATCTCACATGCAAGTCTTGGCAGTCCGTTATTAGGCATGCACTGCAGCTTGATGATGTAGTGAAATAATCTTTCCAAGGCCAATATTTCTGGTAATTGGCTTCGTATAGTAGAATGGAGTGGAGAGTGGTGGTCTAGACCACCCTCGTATACCTTAAGTAAAGAGAGAAAGAGGAAGAGGGCAGGAGGGAGAAGGGGGATTTGTTAATAGAAAATCGATGATTATATTTGCTATATGGACGTAGACGTGATGCTAAAGTTCTTGATGACCAAGAGGATATTGAAAGATAGAAATAGAGGAAGGGACAGCTTTGTTAATAAAAACATTATGATTTTATTGCTATATGATGCAGACTTGATGCTGAAGTTCTTGATTTGCTTCCCGATGACCAAGAGAATATTCAAAAGCAGAAGGCAGTCTATCATTGGGACAAGGTTGGGATGGGTTTTATAGGGTTTTGCATGATATCAAATTTCTTATTTTCTTTGGCTGTTAAAAATTATTGTAATACTATTTTCATGGATTTGTTTTGGAAATTGATTAATGCTAATTGATCTCTTGTCTCAATGCCTTGATGGTTTCAGAAGCATAAGAAATTTGTAAAGCTACATCAGGGAGAGAAAGTTTTAGCCTCGGGAAAGGTATGTTAATGTGCTTTTCCTATTGAGACTTGAAATGTGTGCTATGTGTTTATATGAATGTTTGTGATGTGTTTATATGAAGAATGGCAGACACACACGCACGCACGCACGTCTGCGCAGAGGCAGAGAGAGAGAGAGAGAGAGAGAGAGAGAGAGAGAGAGAGAGAGAGAGAATATGATATGATCGTATTAAAGTCCTCTTCCTCTCGAGACCCTTCAGGACCTATGGGACTGGTGATCACTATTTTCAAATAGTGATCTTTTGCATCTGGTGAAATAGAATACTATAGACTGCCATTTAGTTAGTACTTGTTGGGCTAGTTTGTGCATTATCCCAAGTACTTTGTGTCGGTGCTCTAAAACTTCTTTTAGATAGCTTCCTAGCTTTGTGGCTGGGTGGTCCAATAGAATTTTCAGGCTGCCTTTGTTGTTATCATACCTTTCTTTGATGTGTGCATAGGCCTGGCATCTTAGGAGTACATGCTGCTCATTTTCCACCTCTCCTGTGGGGCATATTTTGCATATTCTTTCTTCTCTTGGGACCCTCGGTCTTGTCCACCTTCCCTTCTCCACTTTCAGGTCACGTGAGCTGGTTCTCATCTTGTATATTAGAACATTATATGTCTTCCCCAAGGTATTTTGCATCCCATAGCTATCCATTGGATTAATTTCCTGTTTTATAGAACTGTTCTTTTGCACCTGGGTCTTGCCATAGTTTCTGGAGCATGCTTTGTGTCACTAGTTCTCTGATCCCACATGTATCCTCTGGTATATCAGAGGTATTCCGCTGGCATCCGTCTTCTCAACTTTGTTGAGATAAACCATGAATTTCCATAATGCTTCTCTCTCTCTCTCTCTCTCTCTCTCTCTCTCTCTCTCTCTCTCTCTCTCCCCCTCTGTATCTGTCTGTCTCTGTCTCTGTCTCTGTCCCTCTCTCTGTCTCTCTCTCTCTCTCTCTCTCTCTCTCTCTCGGTATCATGCCCGTATCAGCCAGTTGTTGGGGCAGGGTGTATGAGCTTTCACTACCCATATGAGGAATTTTTTATGTAAAGTTTCTATTCTGTTCGAGTAGGCCTGCTTCATCCCCAACTTTCGCACACAGACTCAAATATGGTGCTTGAGAGATTGTTGCATGTATGTTTTTTGGGCCTCCAGGAGGTCATGAAAATGACCACAACTTTCTAGAATAAGCCCTCTTAGTCACCATGGAACGTTTAGTCAAATAGCTCTAAGGTTCTTAAAATGTTTAAAGTTTTTGAAATGAATCCTTGAAACATTTACATCAATGATGATGATGGTGATGATAAATTACCGCCCTCAAGAGTCTAGATATGCCCTATGGGAGCGTAGAAGCCGATACATTGATTAAGGATTGGATGTACAAATAAAACATTAATTAAGTATTGAATGCCCAAATAAAGCATCGATTAAAATGAATCCTTGAAACATCTACATTGTGATGATGATGACGATGATGATGATGATAAAGTATCGTCCTTAGGAGGCTAAATATGGCCTATGGAACTGTACAATTGCCCAAATAAAACATCGAGTAAGGAGCGGAAGTCATATCTATTGAGAAACCGTATGTGAGATTACCCAAGCAAGGATGTGTTGTGAGGGGTAGGTAGTGTGTATCTTAGTGCGGTGAGTTGGTCTCGTATCTCTAGAAACTTGGCGATGAACTTGGCCCTCGGTTTTGATTGTAGTGAGAAATGAGTTGCGGAAATTAGTTTGGATGTTCTCGTGTGGGCAATGCAGGCTAGTAGTGCATTGTGCTTGTCCTTGGTTGACCTATAGTCATAGCCTGTGCAGGCGCAGTCGATGGTTAGCCTAGAGTCATAGCATGTGTATGGTGCTTGTTCTACGGTTTGCCCAATGTCACGGTCTCATTATGTAATGTATGGGTTTCAGAGGCGGATGATGGGGATTGTCTATTGAGTTGATCAAGGTATTGGTTAGGGCTGTGTGAAATACCTCTTGGCCAAGATTGGGCCAAGTAATGCGGGTTAGGGCAAGGGATGTTTAGGCCTAGAGAGGAAAAAAAGGAGATAGGGAACTACATTAGTTGTAACCGGCCTTTGATCGATAAAGGGCAGTGTTATTGACTCTATTATCTCACAAATATGAAACAGAGCCAACTTGAACCATTGCCATTGCCCACAAACAAAACTTAGAGCATATAACTTCACAGCATAGCATCACTGAACCATCTAAGACAAGGGAGGCTAAAATGCCCCTAATCAAAAGCGGAAAGTGACACCTGTTGGCCCCAACACTTGGTGCCCCTTGCGGTATTTATTTAATTACTGGTTAGCTCAAATACAAGGGATTCCTTTCTAGAGCTCACCCGTAGGTGCAACCCAGTACAATGCCAACCCGTAGCTGTTGCAGTGACCAATTCCCAGTGCTATTCTCTTGGTTCCCTTCAATAGCCATGCATAACACAAGTAGAACAACCTGACAGCATGCCAAGCAATGCATTCACATATATCCAAGCCATTATTGAGCCCAAGGCTTGCCACTGCACCCTCAGGAAGAGAGTATCACAACCAGTGCCCCAATCCTCTTCCGGGCCAATGGTAGGGCACCCAACCTTGCAGAATCTCAGCAAGAATGACAATAGCATAGAGCAGAAGAAGAAGACAAGAATCCAGCCAACAGAAAGAAGTATATTTCATCCCGGAACAGCCCCAGAAGTTGGTTGAACAGCAGACAACAGACTTTGGTAGGAGGGAGCTGCCTATGAGTGACTTCCAACACCAAAAAAGATCAAGAAAGAGAGGGTTCAGCAAGCTGAAACAGATCTGCCATGATTGCGGCCACTAGAATGGAGATTCCAGCCCACCAGCACCTTAGTTTTCAGTGCGCCTTGCACCAGACAGGAGCAGGAAGAGAGGCGTCCAAGAATATGGCCTCAAATTCAAGAAAGGAAGACTTTTGTCGCGAAGAAAGTCGATAAAACCTACCGGTGTCCATCTTCTCTACTTTGTTGAGGTAAGCCATAAAGTGACACAATGCTTCCCCTTCCAAAGGTATCCTCCCTCTTTCAGCTAGTACGATGGGGTATCCTCCCTCTTTCAGCAAGTAGGATGGGGTAAGCCATGAATTGACACAATGCTTCCCCTTCAAGAGGTATCCTCCCTCTTTCAGCGAGTAGGATGGGGTAAGCCATGAATTGACACAATGCTTCCCCTTCCAGAGGTATCCTCCCTCTTTCAGCCAATAAGATGGGGTAGGGTGTCTGTGTCTTAACCCCTAGCTTCCCTATCGGGAGACATTTATGTATAGTTTCTATCCTTAGAGGATGACTATATGTGTAAAGAAACTTTCTCACTTTCTCATTTCACAATTCCTCAGATCCGTCTTCCTAATTTATTTTGGAAGCTATATAGAGCTTTCAAACCTCCCTAGAATCCTTCTTTCCACACATGCATTCCATTTGCGATTGTCCATGAAATCGAGTCCCAACGAGAGAGAGAGAGAGAGAGAGAGAGAGAGAGAGAGAGAGAGAGAGAGAGATGCTTGCTTGGTTTTGGTAGGTGGCTCACTTATCATGTTGCATGCAGATAAGAACTGAAAGTGGTGCAAGAGTTAATCCTGGTAGCAGGGGCATCTATAAAAAATGGAAAGAGAAGACACATTTACAAGTATCAAGTTATGGTGAAGAGGATAATTCGACTGTGGCAGAAGGAAGAGGTATTTTTGATTTATGGAAGTGACAAATAATGTGGAGAGGTCGCCTTTTATTCACATCTTGCTATGGTTGTAATGCTTTTTTTTGCCCCAAGTATTTGAAAGGTTGATATTTGTAAGAGTTTGGATATGGAGAGAGCTTAAAACTCGTAGAGGGCTTAAAATCTTAGAAGGAAAATTTGTCCTTAAACCTCCTACTTAACTAATATATTGGCCATTTTACAATGTTTCCAGTGCCCCCTATAGTGATAACGTCGTGATCTCAATCACCAAATGGAAGTAAGCCCAAAGCTGTTGGAATAGGACTGGTCACCTCCCCACTGGTGTGCCCCCATATGAGGAGTCTATTGGGGGGGGGGGGCGGGTGCTGCCACATCGGCAGCACATGAGCTGTCATGTGGGCAGCAGAGAGAAAGGACAGGTAACTGGCAGGGGAGATCCACCAAGGAGGGCAGATCTGGCAAAGAATCCTGATGCTGCCCACACATGGAGAGGACAGAAATGCACAGGTCAGCTAGCTTTGGATGACCCTACGGGCATGGAGATGAGACAGGATTATAGACAGGATGGCTTGGGCCAGTGGAATCCAGCCACGTGGCCAGGCAGGGTCAACAAAAGCCCTGCAAATGAGCCCCCAGAGGGGTATTTAAAGGCTGCAAGGGCCTGTTTTGGTCGGTTTTGGGGCAGACAAAAGTCGGCCAATTTGGCTGGTTCTTGAGCCCTATAAAGGAGGGCATTTGGTCCTCATAACACATCACTTCGAGCAGCAATCCATGAGCAGGAAGGAGCAGCAGGCGGATCACCCTTGGGCTTAAGCCATACACAGGAGGTGAAGGTGACCTATAGAAGGCTGCAGACTTAGCTCAAGGAGCTGCCCACCTAGGCTGAGTTTCCGGACAGCAAGGTGGAAGAGATCTTTTGGACGGAGAGTCTACATAAGCTACGGGCGCTCATAGATCTAGAGGTGCTAGGCATATAGTAGGAGAACCTTTTTGGTATTGTATCTTGTCTAGTTTGTGGACGGACGGAAATATGTAAGAGTTGCTTCGATAGTGACTTTGAGCACAATCTATTTGCTAGTTTGCATACACATGAATGGTTGTGAAGGACACACACTTGATGAAGCTTGATTCCATAGTGAAACACGTCTGGGTGTAACTCCTGGGCTAATCTATCAGTCTTCCGTTGCGGGATACCCTCTTGTGGGATTTCCATTTTTCTAACAAAAGCTTTGTGGAAACTTTTCTGTGGAGAGGGCTTTGGTGAAAAGACCTGCGACGTTCTGATGTGTAGGATAGCTGATCAAACCATAGTTCAAAGAAACGTTTCATAGCAGATTGTAATTTTGGGTCTCAACATGCAAATTTAATGCCTTGCATAAAATTAGTAAGCTAAAAACTCACGAAAAGACTTCATATCATCGTTGGTTTTGAAAGTATTCAGAACTGTAGACAAAAATTAGTAAATTTACAGAAATGATAGAATCTACACTCTAGAGACAAAATTTCAAGTACAATTTGGATTGGATAGTACTACTTTAGGCTCAATCTAAATTCCAAAGCTCAAGCCTTAAACTTTAAATTTCAACTGAATTAAAGTTCAAACTTTCAGAAGCAAGTTTGAAGCTCGTAAATGAATTAGCAAGTTTGACGCATCACGTATCGAAATTTTGAATTGAAGTCATTGAGCAACTTAACAATGAGTACTCAATGACTCATGGCTAATTAATAATGATTGAAATTTAATCTGCAAGATTTATAAATTTTTGAGATTTATAAATTCTTGTGAATCTTCCCCCCCGACCCTTGAGCCCGTCCTCCTCCTCATCAACGTCATCATTCCTATCAAAGTCTGAAGGACAGCATGCATCCAATGATGAGGTCTCTTGCTCTTTTGGAGTAGCTATTGTTAAAGCTGGTGCTGCCATTCCTTGTCTACGTGCTTGAGATTGTTTGACACATGCCAACAATTCCCACTCCTTAGCAACTAATGCATATGCATCATCTTCTTCATCCACAGGTGAAGCATTTCCATAGTCACATGAAAACCCGTTTCGTCCTCTTTGAAACCTCGAAATGCGAAATAGACGAAACGCTCTCAGCGAAACCTTTGTTTCGCCCAAATCAAAATAAATGTTTTTAGAATCCAAGGCGTTTATGTTTTGAATTTCCTTTTAGTATCTTGACTTATATTTCTCTTTGTTCACTCTAACTTAAATATAACATATCTTTTTGTCCCTACAAGGGTATATATGAAGTATCAATTCGAAATCTATCCGTTTCGTCTGACAACACGAAACGAAACGAAACAAAACCTGTCGAAACGGCGAAATGGCGAAACAGATGAAATGTTTCTTGTGACTATGAGCATTTCATCCTTAGGGAGCTACACATCTACCTTGATGCGCTTCATTCGTAGAAAATAGCATGGACATATACGAGCGTACCATACAAAGGATGAATTAAATGTAAGTACATGTAACATAACACATAGGAAATTGCTGAATGCATTCAACTGCGAGGGTATACGTTAGGGATCTGGGTCGCATTTCTTGACTACATGGAGGCAACCAATCCCAAGAATAGGCATCCTCCAATTGCGAATCCAATCTTTGCTGAATTTGCTAGGACATCATGTTGGGAACATAATATATGAAGGATGTCCATAGAGGTTGGATTTCCCGTAGCCATTAAATTTTGAAAAAACCTGTGATCTGGGACTAGGTCTTCTAGCTTGGTGTATGAGAAATTTGCAAAGATAATCCTATTATATCAGCAAAGGAGATGGGAATTGTTCTTGTAAAGGTATTGAAAGACACATCTAGTTGGTATGAAGCTGCTAGGTTTACCAATTGTACTGGTATGTATTGGTTAAGGGCCTCTTAGCTCTGTTCCGAGAGGAGGAATAATGCCGTGCAACATTTTGTGGGAGACATTTACAGAACGTAGGCCTGTGCAACTTGCAAGAGTAAGGGGGATTCCTGTGGAGAGATCGTTAAGAGTCTAAAGCTGGAATATGACTCTAAAATGAGGAGATATATCATCAGAAAAACGGTTATTGGCGTCGTCAAAATAAACTTTCCTTTAAAGGCCATGTACATTTTAGACAAGCTCATGGCAAGATTGGTTGTGCACCATACATGGCAAGGTTATGCCTAGGTGTTTAGTAGCCTGTAATTTATATCTACTGCAAGAGAGACAAGATGCTAGTATGAGTTATGTTTTGGTGGTATGAAGATACACAAGGCTATTTTTCACATTTGCTCAAATACATGACTTGCATCCCACAAGCTTTGAGAAGGCTTAGAGCAGTCCATAGTCTCTTTATTGGACTGCAGTCCAAGTGAGTTTTCGTTGAAAAATTAAAATTTAACATATCTTTTGTGATCATATAAAGTGTTCCGAAGGTTTGCAGTCATGTTTGAAAACAACCGTTTATAGATGGTAGTTGTCTGCCTGAACCAGGTGCCTTCTTATAGTGCACGTGTTTACCATTTAGCTGTCCACCTTCGGAGTGCCAAAAGAAATTCAGTACGAACACTTTTCTCTAAATGGATGCTCAAGTTTGTGTGGTTGTCTGGAATTGTATGTGAGATCATCTATTTATACTATGGTCTACACCCACCATTGGGCACTGATGATGTTTGTGGGCACTAGGGATGTCATAGTAGCTATGGAGTTTATCGTTTTTAACCTTATGAGTGACTGTCATGAGATTGAAAGTGCCTTATGTCTTGTTTGTAGAGGATGACTTTGAGCATGTTCCTGAGTCTTTAATGCTACAAATAAATCTTTTAAGGCAGATAATAGTCATTGTACATTTCTGTATAACTCTCTCTCTCTCTCTCTCTGGGTTTTCGGTATTGTAGCAATATTCTTAGATTTGTGATATAATTGCATTATATTTTAATGGATCTGAATTACGAATCCCATGACTACATTCAGGTTGGAATAAATGGACTGGTGGTGTCAACAGTACACGAGGCAAAGGCATTGGAGGTCGTAGACGCATGTTGCCTAATGCAAATGCTCATGACGAGCTTCGCAGTATTGAAGAAGTGCGGAAAAGTAGGCAGCAGAAGCAGGCACGACAGAACATTAAAGGAAACAGAGGCTCAAGGAAAGGAAAAGGAAAGATGAATATGAAAGGGCACAAAAATGGCAAAAGAAAGACAAGGTGATAGAAGCCTTAGACATGTTCAAAGTATAGTGGATCGATTGTTGATCTCCATGTTTTCCCCCCTCCCCTTTGGTGCTCCCTGTTTTCAGTACAAGCATGCACTAGGTGATAGAAGCCTTAGACATGTTCAAAGTATAGTGGATTGATTGTTGATCTCCATGTTTTTCCCCTGCCCATTGGTGCTCCCTATGTTTTCCCCCTCCCCTTTGGTGCTCCCTATGGATCGATTGTTGATCTCCGTGTTTTCACCCTCCCCTTTGATCTCGGGTTTAGAATCGAAAAGCTAATGGTTTAAGTTTTGAAGTTGAGATATAACAAGGATAGATGCAAAGTGCTAAAAGTTGAGAAAGCCCCTTTCTGTTTTGGGGCTAAATAATAAAGATAAGATCATGAAATTGATTCTAGAAAGAAAAGATACTCAACGGTGGCAAGTTTTGAAATGTTTGCTCTTGGATAGAATTTCTTATACATAATCTGGGCGCCACAATAGGTGATTCTTTGTTTCAATAAGGTATAGAAATCCCTACGGGGACCAATTGTGCTGTCTATTTATCAAACTTTAATCTTTTCACTTACGAATTTGAGTTAGGCAACTTCGTATTTCTATCAATACCCACACTATCATTTTATTTTAAGTTAGGAGTTTTATAGATAATATATATGTACCAAATGTCCCCCCTCTCAAGACTTTATGTAGAAAGGCGCTTGTGCTTTTGGAGAAGGAATCTTTTCTCGTGCCTCTTGTTAAGTGAACTACACTTACAGAGAGGATTCTCGTGTTTTCTTAGATCTTCTTACTCTACCATGGGATTAGAGGTTTACATATGATCACTGTGAACAACCAAAATATAGTGGTTTACACAATATAAAAATGCCTCACATATTCTCAAAACATTTTTGATTTTGCAAAATATAAAGTCATTTCTTCCCTATTCGATAGATTTTCTTGCCTTTGTAGAGTAAAGGAGTCTTTTATCACTCAATGTAGTAATTTTATCACTTTACTAACACACAAGATTCATCATCCAAGAAAAGAAATAAAAAGGGTGCACAACCTTAGGTATGAGGTCTTTTGTCTATGGTGTATCCGCCTTGGGCATGTTTAGGATAATTGAACATAAGCTGAAAACAAAAAGGGAGAGTTGAATAGCTTGTTTTTCTTCAAGTTTCAAAAGAGAGTTTGATTGAATTTGCATGTGTAACTTTGTATTGATACATAAGTGTAAGGGTTCATTTAGTTTTTTATGCTTTGAATTATCCATTCATTCTGTAAATTCTTTCACTCATTTCTACGTGAATAAGTGTAAGGGTTCATTTAGTTTTTTATGCTTTGAATAATTCATTCATTGTGTAAACTCTTTCATTCATTTCATGAATAAGTGTAAGGGTTCATTGAGTTTTTTATGCTTTGAATAATTCATTCATTGTGTAAATTCTTTCATTCATTCCTACATTAAAGAGATTTTAATCTTGTTTTTGGTTGATTTTGTTTCTTGATTTGGTTGTTTACTTTTGCTTATTTACCTTATTTCTTTCTTTCTTTATTTCCTATTTCTTTTGTTTTTCTAAGAAAATTGTCATCTCTTAAATCTAATCTTTCCTTCTCTTTTATTTTTTGTGTAGATTTTGGGACTTTAGATCTACAAAAAATGTAAAATTGTATGGTATATAAGCAAAGTAGCCCCTCTTTCACGACAATGACTTTGCACTCTCATCTTGCCATTGTACTCACCTAAGTCCCTCACGTTTGGTACCTTCCCTTTGTTTGCCTCCTCTCTCCAACTCGCCTCCCTTCATCTCATGCCTTCACTCATCTCTCCCCATCTTGCTTGCCTCTTCTCTTCCCTTTTCATAGACTTTACTCCCGTTCCGTCCGCCTCTTCTTCGCTTCCCCTCACTATAGCATCTCCCCCTCCCCTCCTGTTGTGACTTATGTTCCAACTCTTTGCCCCTCCGTCTCAACTCTTCTCACCTCTCTCCCCTTACCCCTTCTCCCCCTTGTGCTTGCTA